>NC_043009.1:64542704-64560204 GCF_006345805.1 Octopus sinensis
TATATATATATATATATATATATATATATATATATATTATATATATATATATATAGATAGATAGATAGAACATATATATGGATGTATATATATAAATGTCTATCTATCCATCTGTCTTTCTACCAGTTACTCTGGCGGGTACCTTGTGTTCAGCAGAACTCACTCCACTTTGCAATCAGGTTTCAGTTAAAGGCGATTGAACAGTGAGGCTTTATAATCAACTGCAATTGAATTAGATTAACTTAAAACACAGAGTGGAAGAGGTCGATATATATTATATATATATATATATATATATATATATATATATATATATATATATATATATATTATATATATATATATATATATATAGATAGATAGATAGATAGATAGAGATAGATAGATAGATAGATAGATAGATAGATAGATAGATAGATAGATAGACAGATAGGTAGATAGATAGATAGATAGATAGATAGATAGATAGATAGATAGATAGATAGATAGATAGATAGATAGATAGATAGATAGATAGACAGAAAGACAGATACACAGACAAACCGACAAGCAGACAGACAGCTAGAATGACAGACAAAGAGACAGACAGGCCAACAGACTGACGGATACATGTATTTCGATATGTGTGGGGGTGTTTGTAGTCTCCTGACTATTTGTACATGCACAAAGCATAATTTTTGGTTCCTAAAAATACTGCACGTGGTAGGAATGCCTCCCCAAACACACACACAACACACACACAACACACACACAACACACACACGCACGTACGCAGTCACACACTGAAACAGATGTGTTGTGGGTGGTCTCCGTATTTGTACGCAAACTTTTGACACAAGAGGCACCACATATACACACAAAGCATACATACAGATACAAGTGCATAGACACACACAGAGACTACGTACTTCCATAAATATAAAAGATTAGCATAACTGCATAACATTATTGAATGTTTGCGCTCCTCTAGAAAAGAAATCAAAAGCTGGCTTGAAAAACCGATGAATGAGTCGAAATATCAGGTGTAAATCAATATCAAATAGTACAGGTGAGTTTGCAGACTAGATAGGGTTTCAGTTTACAATGTACTAATAGAAATAGGTGATAGCAATTTAATTAGTTGGTGATAATGGAAATTATAATATAGATGAAGCCGGCTCTCACTATCGGTGCCCAATAATACAAATCGGTGAAATGCAGAAATTAGAAATACACTCTTGAGAATTTCTGTGGTTCGCGTGAGTCTGCACCTATATGCACAGGTTGATTAATTACAGCCGTATATCTGTCCATATATTTATTATTTATAACCATCGATGTATTTACACTACTCTCTCTCTCTCTCTCTCTCTCTCTCTCTCCTCTCTCTCTCTCTCCCTCTCTCTCTCTCTGTATATATATATATATATATATATATATATATCTTTTCTCTTTTACTCTTTTACTTGTTTCAGTCGTTTGACTGCGGCCATGCTGGAGCACCGCCTTTAGTCGAGCAAATCGACCCCGGGACTTATTCTTTGTAAGCCCAGTACTTATTCTATCGGTCTCTTTTGCCGAACCGCTAAGTGACGGGGACGTAAACACACCAGCATCGGTTGTCAAGCAATGCTAGGGGGACAAACACAGACACACAAACACACACATATATACATATATATATATATATATATAACATATATACGACAGGCTTCTTTCAGTTTCCGTCTACCAAATCCATTCACAAGGCATTGGTCGGCTCGGGGCTATAGCAGAAGACACTTGCCCAAGATGCCACGCAGTGGGACTGAACCCGGAACCATGTGGCTGGTTAGCAAGCTACTTACCACACAGCCACTCCCCATATATATATATATATATATTTTTTTTTTTTAATCCAAACGGGAAAACAAAAAAACAACAACAGTGGAACAATTACAGTATTATTATTAATAGGCGCTCAGGAAATATGGAAGCAGGAAGGTATGACGTTTCGAGCGGAGCTCTTCGTCGGAAACATAAAGAAGGAAGAGAGAGGAAAGAAAGATCCCAAAGTGGGCAAAGGAGATGGAGAAAAAAAACGACTGGTGTTTACGAAGTACACCCCACACTACACACACACACACACACCCACACCACATATATATATATATATATATATATATATATATATATATATATATATATTATATATATATAATACACAAGCATCTATACATATATATAAGCATATATGTGAAAATAAGCAACAAGGATATCCAAGGTAGTGTAGTACGATTGTTTCGTGCTACTTCATTTTATTAAACACTGGCATGCAGCATTGACAGGAAGAGTAGCCTTTCCTGAATTTGTGATAGATACATTACATCCCACCTAGAAGGATATGCCTTCGCTATCCACCAACAAGAGATAGCTATTAAATACCAGATAAACAAGAGGAACCAAAATACCAGATAAATAAGAGGAACCAAAAATCCCCTAGATCTCCATATTATGATAAAAATGTCGGCTCTGCTCTACCGGTGTGAAATATATCACCCACATCATCAGCAGTTGTCCCATAATTCCTACGAGATAGTACCCGTCTTGCGGGCATGATGCAGTTGGAAACCCTATTTGCAATGCTATCCGAAGGAATGACTGTCCTGACGTGTACATCAGAGAATGTGAGAACCAGCAGGTATTCACACCTTTGGAAACATGGAATAGTGGTTGAACACTCCAGTAAAAACACCAAATAGGTTCAGACATAACAAGGACCTCGTATTGTTCTGAGACCTGGAACAAAAGTCCTGCATTGTTGTAGAGGTCAGCTGCCCAGCGGATGTGAATGTACAATCAAAATGTCCAGGAAAAAGAGAAGATTATTTTGAATAAATGCGGAACTCTTACAACTCTTGTACCCTGACTATAAATTCTCATTTGTACTTAACGTCACGGGTGCTTTGGGTTGTGTACCAACAAATTCGCACAAAAACCTAGAAATACTCGGTTTCACAGAAAAACACCATAAGAAGCTGAGACAGATTCTCCAAATACAATCTATGAGTGGCAGAGTGAAGGTTTGTAAAACATTCCAAAAATTCTCCATCTGAGATTTTTATGTGAATAGATGCACCCGTTTGGTTGTTATGCATCGACAGTTCAACCAACGCACCAACTCAACCACATGCATACAAACACCGGGAACTCTCTTAACTCGAAAGCGTTGATGCTTTGTTAGCGACCGGTTTGAACTTAAACAAAAATCATACGTATAGGTGTACGCTTGTAGGCTAAACTTCTCCCAATCAGCACATCAGTTGGTCATAATCTGACAATGTGTTTATCTCGTCGTATGTTTGTTTCGTCAGTGGTTTTTTTTTTTTTCATTGTTGCACGTCGTCAGTTGCATCGCTTTCTCTGCTCACGAATTTTTTTGATAAATAAGCAAAAAACAGGTCATCAAAGAAACTCTTACGACGTAAATGACTTACAACAACAACAACAACAACAACAACAACAAATAATAATAACAGTAATAATAATAATACAAACTATTAGATGCATTCAAATATTCAAATCAAATTTTTATTCTGAGAAATATTTTATCCGAGAAACTGTTTTAAGACATGTTAGGTGTACTATATAAGTACAATCACAGTAGTAGTAGTAGTAGTAGTAGTAGTAGTAGTAGTAGTAGTAGAAAATACACTATTATCTTGATAATGTCATTAGATTTCCTTTTAACCCTATTTTCAGCTTCTAGATTTTTCTCGCGTCTCCCACCTTCCTCATCTTCTTACAGACATATATACATATATATGCATGTGTGTGTGTGTGTGTGTGTATCTTTGAATGTATATATATATATATGTGTGTGTGTATGTGTGTGTATGTGTGTGTGTGTGTGTGTGTGTGCATGTCTCACCAGATTTGTTGTTATTTGACATATTTGATGTTATAACCATTAAATATTTTATAATTAATTTCATTATTGCGTTTACTTCAGACAGCATCTCGGTTTCGTTTGTTATATGTAGATTCTTGTTTTAATATTATACTTTATTCTCAAATTGGGGCACATTTATTTATATCATACTTGCTGCGCATTGCAATAAACCGCATTCTGTATAACTGCCCATAGTTTTGAACTTCGTTTTTAAATAGCTTACACGTTCGATCCAAGACTCAAGAAACTGACGTATTCAGTCAACGTTTAAATGTTTCAGAGCGAATTTTAGTTCAATATTTACCATTGTCGAAAAACACTGTATTTTTTTATGTATAAGTCAAACTTTCAGACCAAAATTTATTGTAAAGAAAAGGGTAGGTCGACTTCTACACCAAGACGATTTTGAAGGACAAAAAGTTCCATGTGAAGTACAGCAAGATTAGGAGAGATAGTGACGATATTTGAATGTTTACAACACATGTTTACGCTATATACTACATCGAGTATATAGGCGGCGAGAGCTGGCAGAAACGTTAGCACGCCGGGAGAAATGCTTAACTGTATTTCGTCTGCCGCTACGTTCTGAGTTCAAATTCCACCGAGGTCGACTTTGCCTTTCATCCTTTCAGGGTCGATAAATTAAGTACCAGTTACGCACTAGGATCGATGTAATCGACTTAATCCGTTTGTCTGTCCTTGTTTGTCCTCTCTGTGTTTAGCCCCTTGTGGGTAATAAAGAAACAGCTATACACTACGTCGATTTTTATGCTGGAAAATACGGTAAATACTTGCAGACACTTAAACTCCGATCACACAATAATTATTCAGTCCACCTGTTTGTTCTTTTTGCTGTCAAAATTTATAAAATAAATCTTCAAAAAATTTCTTTTGCTTTTATGGTTTAGCCACAATCAGTTCTGATCGAGCAGACGTCTGATTAATACCGTCCACCCAAGACCAAATCTTTTTCCCCTTTTTTTGTGTGTCTGATATTGTGTTTTACTCAAGCTTAGCTTATCTGATGTTACGGTGTGATTTGAGAGAAATATGGCGGTTATTTTTTAGCATGGTGAAGGACCACATACAGACTCACTCGCTGTCTTGAACTGTTGTTCTTGTATTTTTTTATTTTTGTTTCTTACCTTCAGGTGAAACTTGAGTTAATAGGTTTATGATGAAATGCATTTCAGTTGTTTTCCTATATGCAGCGAACACAGAACCAAATTATTTAATGCCCGTATTCTAAGACGGTAGTGTGGGATTTGAGAAATGATTCCCTATTATTTGTAGTAGGTCAAGCGACCACATAGAGATTCCCTTTTTGATTTGTTCTTTAAGAAGTGTTCGCCTTGGTTTTTCTATGATGTGGAAATATTTTTGTAGTTGTTAGTAAGTTCCAGAAAGACTTGTTGAAAAACTGAGAAACATCACTAATTTTACGTCTTCTTTTTCTTCAGACTCGGTGCATCAATGGCGACATTCAAGATGTTTTTCCTTGTGAATTGTTCGAGTATTAATTGTTTCTCCCAACAGGTGGAGCAACAACTTTCGAGGATTCTTCTTGATCGAAGTGTGGAGACGAGTTTTGTACCACGGATTATCTGTTTTCTGAAATATATTCTGTAATTCTTCATCTGATTGATTATTCTTGATCCGACAAAATACCAGATTTGTGAGCAATAGACTCATTAACAGTTATTCCTAAGAAACGATTAATGATATACAAAGTCTCAATATGATATTAGTAAGCAGCAGACAGATGTGAATGGCACTGAAATGTAGCAATGGTCGAACTTCATGTTCTGGAATATATTTTTGTGTGAGGTTGGGCAAACTAAGATGTTTCCTTGAGAGAAAATTGTTCCCGTAGCAGTTGACAAAAACCATATAACAGTTAAGATCAATACACAAAAACTGCTCAACGAGTCCAAACTATTCTACGGTCATGGATGGCTGTGTTTAGCATAGATGTTTGTGTCTTTCTGTGTGTTTGTGTTTCTGCTTGTGTGTGTAGAACTGTGCGTGTGTGTAAATCAGTCGATTTTTTGAACGACAGTATATCACAACGGATGTTTAGATAAATATAAAAAGGGCCAGGGGTAGAGAGAGAGAGAGAGAGAGAGAGAGAGAGAGAGAGAGAGAGAGAAGGAATGCGTGGAAAGGTGAGAGTGAGAAAATGCACGCCTGATTTTCTTACGAATGTGGGGTTTTTGTGAATGCATAGTAGTAAATATATATGCAAAAATTATATGTGGATAGATGTATATATATATATATATATATATATATATATATTATATATATATACATTTATATATATATAATGTATATATATTATATATATATATGTATGTATGTATATGTATATATATGTATATATATATGTATACATATATATATGTATATATGTATATATAATAATGCGTGTATGTACATATATCATAGAGATATATATAGATACGTATATTAAATAAATATATATATATAATACATACATACATATATATATATACATACCTAGATGTATATATATATATTTATATATATATATAATTAATATAAATATAAAAGAACGATATTATTTCTATAAATAATAACGTTAGTGTCCGCGAGCATATAGCCCTATGCCTATACGGCTGTATGCTGGCAGCCACTCACGTTATTACTTTTAGAAATAATATCATTCTTATATATATATATATATATATATATATATATATATATATATATAATATATATATATATATATATATATATATATATATATATATATATATATACAAATATTACATCTTACAAACGGCCAGCAAAATCAGGATCCAAACAAGGCGAGTTAAGGCCACGTTTACCTGCAAAAACAAAGTGAAAAATGAATATCAGTGGAAATATTATTGCCCTCGATATTTGCAAACGTTTAATATTTGTATACATTAAAATTTGTCTGCTTATAAGGCAGTGATCTGGCAGAATCGTTACTGCGCCGGGTAAAATACTTAGCGGTAGTTCATCCGTCTTAACGTTCTGAGTTCAAATCCCTCCGAGGCTGACTTTGCCTTTCATCCTTTCGGGATCAATGAAATAATTACCAGTTGATCACCGTGGTCGATGTAATCGGCTTTACCCCTCCCCTGAAATTGCTGGCCTCGTGCCAAATTTTGAAGCCAATATTTATCTGCTTGTAATATTGTTTGATAAAAAAAAAATATTTGTCAACCGTCATATTGATAAAAACATTTACCTGTTAGCAATATCGTGGATGAAAATATTTATTTACATAAACTTATTGATGAAAATATTGCTGATTAAGTTATTCTTCGACATTTGATATGTATTAGTGAATATTTATTTATAAGTAATATTTTTCATAAAAAACATTTTCATGTAAAATTGTTGTTGAAAATATTTCTGAATATTCAAATTTGCTCACAGCAATTTACGTAGGTACGTAATATAAAATATCGTTCATAGACATATTTCTCAATACACATTGTTTTCCATAAAATATTTACTTACATAAATTATTAACAGAAATGCTTATTGTTGTGTCTGTTGTGTCAGTATTTTTAATACAAATGTTCATCACTAAATAATAAAATTCTCATGCGTAAAGGACGAAAGGGCCTCGGCGGAATTTGAACGCAGAACGTAAAGACGGACGAAATTCTTCTAATCGTTTCGCTTGGTCAGCTAATGAACCAACCAGCTCGCCGACCTACCACAACGAAATATAGACTTCAAATTTCGGCTCAAGGCCAGCAATGGATAAGTCGATTACATCGACCTTAGTGTCCAACTGGTATTTATTTCTATCGACCCAGAATGTACGAAAAGCAAAGCCAGCGTTTGAACTCAGAACGTAAAGGCAGACAAAATGCCACTAAGCATTTTGGCCAGCATACTAACAATTCTACCTACTCACCGCCCTACCGCAGCGAAGTATTGATGATAAATATATTTACTTTCATGCAATACTGTTAACAAAATATTCATCAATATTTACTGATAAAAATGTTTATCCTGGTTATTTCAATATGTTCTTATCTACAGATAATATTATTCTTGCTCTACGTGTACACTATATTGGCAATTAATTATACGTTTTAATAATTTTTCGTGTCATTGCATTCAATATATTAGCCGCCACTTAAATATATATTCTTCCTGCATCTCCAATACATTGCAGCCAAATCTCCAACTAATACCACAATACCGTTTCTCGCGAACGGAACTCAGTATTGAATACCTTAAACAGTGTAGACCTAGACACGCTTTTCCTTTATCAATGTCGTCTAACTTCATACAGAGATCATATACTGCCACAGAGTATTAGATACCCACTACTGTTCTATGCTATGGCGTAATCTATGAATGCCTCACTAAAATGCTACCGAAACAGCTGTAGTGAATTTTAACGCTTCCACACACACACACACACACACACACACACACACACACACACACACACACACACACACACACACAAACACGCACATACAAACACGCACATACATAAGGATCTCCCGTCGTTAAACGACGCATGGGCGTTAGGCAATTTATTACCGAACAACCACACGGATGATTTGCTTATAGCGATCAAATGTTTGTGTTGCACATAAGCCCACTCCCTCCATCAATTCAACATTATCTGTACAGGTGCACCATGTGCCACATGTCAGATGACGAAATGATCTCAGAACAACTGCTACTTTTACCAATCCATGAGACACCATAAAACAGTGGTTATATGTCACTGACCTACAAAGTCTCCAATATTACGATTTTAGTCTTTAAATTCAAAATCTCTTAGGTATTCGACTTATATTTAGGTACTATTTTCGTTTTAGAGCTTAAAGAATTTTGTTTTGGTATATTGGTTCTAGAGATATAAGCAATATGATGTTTCATGTAATTGCCAGCGAGATTTTGTGTCTTGGTTAGGGTTTCTACACTTGCGTAGAGAGAGAGAGAGAGAGAGAGAGAGAGAGAGAGAGAGAGAGAGAGAGAGAGAGAGAGAGAGAGAGAGAGAGAGAGAGAGAGAGATGTTGCCATAATCTATGATTGCTCTTGTTCATTCCAAAACCTTGTCTGACCTAACGAGGTCTGTAATAACAGGAGTTACAACCATGACAGTCCCGTCTTTTTGTGGATACCTAATAGTTGTGGATACCTAATAGTTTTTTCGCTTAATTGCTTAGCCAGAAACTGGATAGCAATCTCTATTAACACCTTTCAGTGCCTCACTAAATGTTCCAGGGATCAGGACCCTGGCACAAATATTTGTAACAAAGTAAACCCTCGTAAACACGTCTAAGGTCCCATTTGTGATAATTACACCAGGCTCCAGAATAAGTCTATCCCCCCCCCCACACACACACACATACGCACCTATCAAGATGGTAGACTGTGACTTTTGGCAGATTTGGCTTCTATTTATATTGGCCGAACGACAGCTTAGGAACTTTGTCGTTGACTTGTGATTTATATTACCGCTAACATTTTTGTTTTTATTGTACCATATATATATTTCTTTATTACCTACAAGGGGCTAAACACTCAGGGGACAAACAAGGACAGACAAACGGATTAAGTCGATTAAATCGACCCCAGTGCGTAACTGGTACTTAATTTATCGACCCCGAAAGGATGAAAGGCAAAGTCGACCTCGGTGGAATTTGAACTCAGAACGTAACGGCAGACGAAATACGGTAACGCATTTCGCCCGGCGTACTAACGTTTCTGCCAGCTCGCCACCCTTATTGTACCATTATATAAACACACTTACAGCTTGGTGCAGCATTTCCGCTGCCTGTGCCTTGAGTGAAATCCTTGGTCATTCCTGTTTTACCTATCTGAGCACTGGTTGAGACGTCGTAGTCTGTTTGTTCGTTTGACACTGATTGAAAGTCAGTCGAAAAC
The DNA here is from genome assembly GCF_006345805.1 of Octopus sinensis. Lineage (NCBI taxonomy): Eukaryota > Metazoa > Mollusca > Cephalopoda > Octopoda > Octopodidae > Octopus > Octopus sinensis. Next base: position 64,552,534 of record NC_043009.1, read on the forward strand.
ATGGTCACTGTTTCCGTTGAAACTTCACTGCTGTTGCTTACCGTCGTTTCTTCGGTGTTCTGGTCTTGGGTAAAATATGAGCTGTTTTCGTTGTTGGTTGACGTGAAGAGGGGACTCGCAGTTGAGCTTCCGTTGTTTGAACTGAAACTTGATTCTGAAATCGGTGAACTTCTTGCAGTAACGGTACCAGATATTACGTCTGTGATTCCGGCAGATTTTGTTGTGTCTGATGTATTTGATAAGTGTGTGGTTGATTCTGCTCTGGCGTTTACATTTGTAGATAAACTATTTGATGATGACCGTTGATTAATTGTTGTCATTGAGAACGAAATGTCAGAGGCAGCTGAAGTCTGTTTATTGTTTGTTGTAGAGGCTGAACTGTGATCCATCAAAGTTGACTTTTCACTCGTCGCTGATGTCTTTGCATTTCCTGTTGCATAGGTGACGCCACTTGCACCTGTTGTTTCTCCTCGTGTCACGGCTGTTGAATCCAAAAGAGTGCTTATCAACGTCGATTTCCCGCTTGCTGAGATCTTTGTACTTCCTGTCGAATACGCATCACTACTTCCGCTGCTTTTTGCGGATGTTGAATCTGAAATGGTACTCGTCAAGGTTGATTTCCCGCCTGTTGCCGAGATCTTTGTACTTCCGGTCGAAGAAATCTGATTGCCACCTGTCGTTGTTTCTTTACTTGTTGTTGCTGCTGCTGCTGTTGTTGTTGTTGCTGTTAGTGCTGGTAGTCCGGCTGCTTTTATTGCTGCTGCTGCTGCTGTTGTTGCTGCTGCTGTTGTTGTTGCTGCTGCTGCTGTTGTTGCTGCTGCTTTTGTTGCTGCTGCTGCTGTTGCCGCTGTTGCTGTTGCTGCTGCTGTTGTTGCTGCTGCTGCTGTTGTTGTTACTGCTGCTTTTGCTGCTGCTTTTGCTGCTGCTGCTGCATTTGTTGCTGCTGTTGTTTTTGCTGCTGCTGTTGTTGCTGTTGTTGCTGCTGCTTTTGTTGCTGCTGCTGTTTTTGCTGCTGCTGTTGTTGTTGCTGCAGAAATCTTTCCAAATATGCAAATAAGGGTTGTAACCAACACAAGGGTCACTGAAAGAAATTAGAAAATAAGAAATAAAGATTAAAATTAAAATTTTAAACATGTATTACATGTGTTACCATTATTATTATTGTTGATGTTGTTGTTGTTAGGCGGCGAGCTGGCAGAAACGTTAGCACGTCGGGCGAAATGCTTGCTACGTTCTGAGTTCAAATTCCGCCGAGGTCGACTTTGCCTTTCATCCATTCTGGGTCGATAAATTAAGTACCAGTTACGCACTGGGGTCGATATAATCGACTTGTATTTTAAATTTTGACTGCTGTATTCCAAAATGCAGTCTCTCTCTTTACTCTTTTACTTGTTTCAGTCATTTGACTGCGGCCATGCTGGAGCACCGCCTCTAGTCGAGCAAATCTTTGCGAGCCTAGTACTTATTCTATTGGACTCTTTTGGCGAACTGCTAAGTTACGGGGACGTAAACAGACCAGTATCGGTTGTCAAGCAATGTTGGAGGGGGGACAAACACAGACACACAAACATATACATACACACATACAAATATATACATACATATGTATGATGAGCTTCTTTCAGTTTCCGTCTACCAAATCCACTCACAAGGCTTTTGTCGGCCCGAGGTGTCACGCAGTGGGACTGAACCAAGAACAATGGGGTTGGTAAGCAAGCTACTTACCACACAGCCGCTCCTGCGCCTAAGGATAGAAAGACGTTTACAGCACCTAGGTTTCCCAAGCGGTCACCCATCTAAGTACTAACTAGGCTCGACTTTGCTTAACTTCGGTGATCGGACGAGAAGCGGTGTTTTCAAAGTGATATGGTTATAAAGTCATCAATCTTATTTTTATTTATTAAATTTTTTTTGTTCTATCAAGTCTTCCTTGTTACTTTAACATCCCGTTGAGAATATTATAATTAAGTCTTACTTTTTTTATTGTTGTTTTTTTTTTTTTTCATGTAACACCTTTTTAAATATTAACCCTTTTACAGCGGAAATCAGATACATCCACTCAAAATTTCACTGCTCTTAACTGCGGAAAGCAAGAACATCCTTCCTGATGAAGTCTACCTTCGACGTTTTGCCTTCACCGGCCAATTTAGTCCGACTAATGAATGTAGGTGCGGAGAGAAAGCGACAGTGAGACATGTTCTGTCAAACAACAGGCTAGAACTAGATAGATATACATGGCGTCACAATCAAGTCTTCGGTGTCATAAGCGCAGCACTCAAGGAGAAGATCGAGGGATATAATAAGGGAGAGTTCCTAAAAGTGGAAAAGCGCGGAAGGATATACTTCCAGAGGGATGGAAAAGGACATAAGACCAGGCCCCCAAACAAAAGTATAGGAGGCAGACGAAAGATGGAAGGGATGCAGGGAGCTGGCCACGGATCTGGAAAGACTGTTAATATTTCCACTCATAAAAACAAGAAAAAGACCGGACTTAATCCTATGGAACACAGAAAGAAAAATTGGTGTAATGGGAAAAGAACATCGCTGATGCAGAGCAACGGAAGGAGAAGAGGTATGAGAGATTAATTGGAGAGTAAGGGGAACAGGGGTGGACTGTCGTAATGGCGGCTAGAGGCTTTCTTGGAATGAAAATGGTGATGTTATTTAAAAGAAGGTTTGCATTTTCGAACTCAGAGCTGAGAAAAGTAATAAGGAGGATACAGGAGGCAGTCGAAAAAGCCAGCTTCCATATATGGCTGAAACGAGAAGACCCGAAATGGCTCGGAAGCCATATCATGCCGACTGGGAAATAGCGTCGTTAGGCGAGACTGGCTGAGCCAAGGGAGCGATCTCGTTCATTGCGCGCTCTCCTCCCCGCTAGTTCGAAGGTTTGTACCACAAGACAGCTAGTCGGCTCTGGCTGCTGGAACTGAAACTAACACGACGCTGTTGGAAGGTAGGTTTAGAGAGGGCGCGGGCCTAAACTACGTGTCCTTCTCCTCCATTGGTCAGTTGAAGCTTAGATAGTGTCACGTGACAGTTAGCTGGTGCTGACTGCTGGAGCCTACCGGTGAGTATTTAAAAGGAAATTTGGCAGGATGGTCATTCGCTCTCTGCCATTTGTTGATGCTGCATCAGAGAAACCAAAGAACAAAATGTCAAAAAAAAAAACAAAGGAGAAAGGAAAAACCCACTCAACACCAGAGCTGAAGGGACCTCCGAAAGCAAGGGAGGGGCACCATATCGAAAACGGTAGAGGAGTAGGGGCCGAAAACAGACGTGGTTCCTCCTGATGATGTCTTTGGCCACTGGATCCTATAAAGGAGATGTTGAGGTAGCGAACCACGAAACGTGGTTGGAATTCATAGCAATCTATTTTTTGTTGAGGAATATCATGTTTGAAGCTACCTTTTGAGGAGATCTGTCAAGTTTATTGAGGCAACGGGACCAGCAGAAAATACCAATTCTATTTTTGTTGGATATTTATCATCCTTGCCGGAATAATCATGAAATTTAATTTCGCAGTTAAAGGGTTAACATAATGCATCTTTAATATTCCCTCCTGACTTGCGTGTTATATTCCGTCTAGTTCTCGATTCCTAATTATTTGTAAACCTGTATTTGGTCTAATCCTTTTATCTGTATGCCATCATTATATGATATTAGTAATCCTAATTAATTTTTCTCTCTTTCAGGTTGCCTTGACGCAGTTTCCTAATCCGAATCTCACATCATTTCCTCCAGTAAATCCGCGTATTGACATTCTCATTTCGTACTTCGACAAATGACTATTGATTATCCTTTCATAACGTTTGCAACCGATTCCAGTCTACTTGAACACACAAATTACTGGTATTAGAGCGCCAGACAGTAAAACGAGTAGGAAGAGGATGTTATCTTGAAAAGTCCCTCTTCTAACTGTGAGTTAGCATTTATAATTCTCTCTTTTGTTTGCCATGAGGCCTTTGATATACCAGCTGCTTATTGTTAAGGCTACTTTCCTCATGGCTAATGTTCCCAGAATCTACTCGTAGTGACCATAGTCATTGGATATCTGTGAGTGAATCATGTCTTACTTAAACACCTATTTCTCCTCCTATAAATTTATGCCACATCCCCTGTCTGGTATTTAATGCTTGACAAATGACCCTAATTCCTGTTGGCATAGCCAGTTGTTATTGTTTAACCCGTGGTCATCTTTGATCGAGTAAACCTATGATGAAAAGCATTAACATAACATTACCCTGAATACATTATTCTGAGTAATATACATATTAGGGTGTGGTGTGATTTAAATTTTGCTATTATATCTAGCAAGTTAAGCCATCACATAAAAATTGCCCGACTGGAATCGATTCCAACATATATATATTATTGGTGTGGAAGCGCAATGGCCCAGCGGTTAGGGCAGCGGACTCGCGGTCGTAGGATCGTAGTTACGATTCCCAGACCGGGCTTTGTGAGTGTTTATTGAGTGTAAAAACACCTAAAGCTCCATGAAGCTCTAGCAAGGGCTGGTGGCGAACCCTGCAGTACTTTTTCACCACAACTTTCTCTCACTCTTTCTTCCTGTTTCTGCTGTACCTGTATTTCAAAGGGGCCAACCTTGTCACACTGTGTGTCACGCTGAATCTCCCCGAGAACTACGTTAAAGGTGTACGTGTCTGCGGAGTTCTCAGCCAGTGGCACGTTAATTTCACAGGCAGACTGTTCCGTCGATCAGATCAACTGGAAACCTCGTCGTCGTAAACGACGGAGAGCCACGATGATATTGGTATTATATTTATCGATACGAAACGGATGAAAAAAAAATAAATAAATCGGCTGGAGCAGAATTGAACTCGGTTTATTTAAAGACGAAACTAAGCGCCTCCTTGAAGCCGACACTCTCGAATTTCTGCCAGCTGATCAGCCAACACAGGGAAGTAATATTGATTAAAATATTGCTGATATTCCGTTGACAATAGAGGTGGAATCTCACGTACGGGGTATTGGTAGGGACAAACTTGATCGATGACACGTACTTTCACACATGCACGCATGCGCATTCATTCACACACGCGTACGCACGCGCAATATTTATTATTTTACTTGTGTCGGTCTTTGGATCGCGGCGATGTATGGGACACCATCTTAAAAATCATGTTATTATCAGTTTTCGTTTCTGTTTTGGGATTTATTCCATATTAGCAATTTATTGAACCGCGAAACGAGAAGCAAAATGGCTTCTAGACCCTAAACACAAACATAAATCTTGACACAAACACGCTAACATGGGGCAAGGACAACAACCTTATCCCTAAATACTGATCTGAATTAAAGGTTGTTTCAATGATATAGTCTGAGATACGTCATGTCTGAAGATCAAGAGCATCTCGGCTATGCCTGTGCGAATGAATTGATATTGGACTGAAGAGTGATACCAACACCACCAACACCTCCAACAACAACAATAACAACAACCACATCTCTAATTAACCGCATTAATTAAGACTTCTGTCATTAAAAAAATGTAGAGAAGTGTAGACGCAAAAGTAGCCAAGCGAATATGGTTATATCAATCAGATATCGTTCAACATCGTTGGCCACAATGCGCCTCCATTATCCCCTTGACTGCGCCTTTCTTATCCATCTGTACCCGAATCTTTTTTGCTATGTCATCTTCATATCATCTAGAGTCAATCCAAGTGGCCTCTTCCGATCCCTTGGATATTACTCGACAACTGCACAGATCCACACGTTGTATACGAGCCTTCCCTCATATCCTGCCCAGGGGTATTTGTGTTGTAGGTATTCTACAATCACAATTTTCACTCTAATCGTTTTCGAATTACTTTGGATAAGCATTCATTATAATACTTCTGGCATAGATCTTTTCCGTGGCTCTCTGTGTCATAACCAATCGCTGTTCTTCGTTCTCCGTGGTCACTTGTGTCTAAGAATGCTATTGCAAAGATTGGAGAGCAGGCCCTTGTCTATCAGTACTTCAAACACATTCTTCATCCAGGTAAACGCCTGCTCTTCTCCGCGTGAGATTTCAACGTTCGTATTTCGGCAAATATTTCCTGTGTATCCGACATACGCACCAACAAATATTTCGTTTACAGATTTTTCAGAAGAATCTCCAACACCCGTTCAGAACCGTTGTTTTTGAGAGGTGTCTAATACTGAGGAGGCAATAAATAGTTCTGAAACGTCCCTTAACGTAAGTGTGATGGTTATACACATCGCATAAAAGAAATTATCACGAAAAGCCTTTCTCATTTTCGACTCTACAAAGAAACATGAAAGGAATAAATGCATACATTTATCTATCTATCTATCTATTATCTATCTATCTATCTATCTATCTATCTATCTATCTATCTATCTATCTGTCTGTCTGTCTGTCTGTCTGTCTGTCTGTCTGTCTGTCTATCTATCTATCTATCTATCTATCTATCTATATCTATCTATCTATCTCTATCTATCTATCTATCTATCTATCTATCTATCTATCTGTCTGTCTGTCTGTCTATCTATCTATCTATCTATCTATCTATCTATCTATCTATCTATCTGTCTGTCTGTCTGTCTGTCTATCTATCTATCTATCTATCTATCTATCTATCTATCTGTCTGTCTGTCTGTCTATCTATCTATCTATCTCTATCTATCTATCTATCTATCTATCTTCTATCTATCTATCTGTCTGTCTGTCTGTCTGTCTGTCTGTCTGTCGTCTATCTATCTATCTCTATCTATCTATCTATCTATCTGTCTGTTTATCTATCTATCTATCTATCTATCTATCTATCTATCTATTATCTATCTATCTATATATCTATCTATCTATCTATCTATCTGTCTGTCTGTCTGTCTATCTATCTATCTATCTATCTATCTATCTATCTATCTATCTATCTGTCTGTCTGTCTGTCTGTCTATCTATCTATCTATCTATCTATCTATCTATCTGTCTGTCTGTCTGTCTATCTATCTATCTATCTATCTATCTATTATCTATCTATCTATCTATCTATCTATCTGTCTGTTTATCTATCTATCTATCTATCTATCTATCTGTCTGTCTGTCTGTCTGTCGTCTGTCTGTCTGTCTGTCTATCTATATGTATATATATGTATGTATATATAGATACATATATGTCTGTACAAGCACTTAAACATATATATTGATACACACACACAAGAGCACACACACACACACGCACACACACACACATATCTATATATATATATTTAGTCGAACACATTGACCCCAGGACTTATCTTTTAAGCCTAATACTTATTCTATCGATCTCTTTTTTTGCCAAACCACCAGGTTTTGGGGACAAAAACATACCGACACCGGTTGTCAAGTGGTGATGGGGGGCTTCAAACAGAGACACAAAGACACACACACACATAACATGTATATATATATATATATATATATATATATATATATATATATATATATATATATATATATATCAATTCCGTCTACCAAATCCATTCACAAGGCTTGGTCGACCCAAGGCTATTGTAAAATACACGTTGCCCAAGGTACCATGCAGTAGGATTGAACCCGGAACCGGAACCGTGGCTGAGTGATAGAAAGCATGCTTCTTATCACTCAGCCACGCCTGTGCCTACATAGCTATGTATATGTATGTGTCTGTGTGTGTATAT
>NC_043009.1:64562704-64588648 GCF_006345805.1 Octopus sinensis
GTACAGAGACCTGCGCAAATTTGCAGAGAGTGTATGGAGAGGAGTGTATGAGCCGCATTGAAGTGTACGAGGGGTTCAGACGTTTCCAACGTGTACGTAAATATGTCGATATTGACGAACGTTCTGAGAGACCCGCAGCCAGAAGAACTGAGAAAAACATCGCAGATGTGAGTGCAACTGTGAGGGGAAATCGTCGAACCACACCCGTGAGTTATCAGATTATACATCCTCTGATAACTCACGGGTGTGGTTCGACGATTTCCCCTCACAGCTGCACTCACATCTGCGATGTTTTTCTCAGTTCTTCTGGCTGCGGGTCTCTCAGAACGTTCGTCAGCTGACCAAAAAGACACTCGGGTTTCAGTTGCACACGATCTCCTTAACGATGGAAACTTTTTGAACACTTTGCGTTGACCTCCTTGTGCCCATCTCAATACAAGAAAACATTCCTACACGCGCACTGACTTCCGCCCCATCTTCGTTCTTAAATTTTATCTGGCACTTACCCCCTTATCCTGATTCTTTCTCATTCAAACATTTTTTACTTTTACACTCTCCACTTCTATATTTTTCTTCTGATGAAGGATTAATATCCGAAGCGTCATGACACTTTCCATTGCTTGTATTGTTGTTGATGGTCGTAGCCGTCGTGATAGTACCGGTAGTACTGGTGTAATTACTACCCAAATCATTTTTGATATAGAAATCTATTGACAGATTCCTTCAAACAGCCAATTTCCATTACATTTTTTTTTACCCAACACTACATTGCTTCTAAATTGTTACTGTTTTAAGACACTACAGTAAGCTATGAGAGAGACTTCAACTGTTATTTCTAGAAGATCGACCGACAACGTAGAACGTTCTTCATTTTATTGATATATTAAAGCTGTCGCAAATACAACAAAGCAGACATGGATTTAGAGAAAGTGAAGATTATGTGACCAAATGGTGCAGTTGTTACCACTTACCCACATCCTTTATTCTGAGTCAATAAGCAACATTTGAGGTGTAGCAATCAATAAATGGTGCTTAAACATTTGTCTTTGTGTTTTGCTTGTTTGCTTTCTTTATAAAATAGTAATCAATGGTTTCATTCTCAGCAAGAACAACCATATTAACATGTCTGGTACTTTAGGAATGTCACCATTCTGACATCTGGGATATTTACTTTCCTTTTCCGATAGCAGCCACATTCCTACTTCCTTACCGACAAATACCCGGACACTTTTCACCACTTCGCTGTTTTTCTAACTAATTAATTACAATTAGTGAAGGGGCGTGGCTTAGTGGTTAGGGTATTCGGTTCACAATCCTAAGTTCGTGAGTTCGATACTTTGCGGTGCTTGAGTGTCCTTGAGCAACATGCTTTATTTTCACGTTGCTCCAGTCCACTCAGCCGGCAAAAATGAGTTGTACCTGTATTTCAAAGGGCCGGCCATGTCACGTTCTATGTCACGCTGAATCTCCCTCATTTAGGGTACACGTTGTCCGTGGAGTACTCAACCACTTTCATGTTAATTTCACAAGCAGGCTGTTCCGTTGATCGGAACCACAGGAACACCACTCTAGGCACAAGGCCCAAAATTTTTGAGGGGGCCAGCCGGTTAGATCGACCCCAGTACGCAACTGGTACTTAATTTATCGACCCCGAAAGGATCAAAGCAAAGTCGACCTCGGCGGAATTTGAACTCAGAACGTAACGGCAGACGAAATACCTATTTCTTTACTACCCACAGGTGGCTAAACCCAGAGGGGACAAACAAGCACAGACAAACGGATTAAGTTGATTACATCGACCCCAGTTCGTAACTGGTACTTATTAAATCGAACCCCGAAAGGATGACCTCGGTGGAATTTGAACTCAGAACGTAACAGCAGACAAAATACCGCGGGCATTTTGCCCGGCGTGCTAACGATTCTGCCAGCTCGCCGGCTTTATAAATATAAATATACTTTTCTAATCTACGCACAAGGCTTGAAATTTTGGGGGAGAGGCCCAGTCGATTACATAGATCCTAGTATGCAACTGATGCTTACATTTTATCGACCCCGAAGGATGAAAGGCAAAGTCGACCTCGGCGGAATTTGAACTTAGAATATAACGGCAGACGAAATACCTATTTCTTTACTACCCACAAGGGGCTAAACAAAGAGAGGACAAAGAAGGACAGACAAACGGATTAAGTCGATTACATCGACCCCAGTGCGTAACTGGTAATTAATTTATCGACCCCGAAAGGATGAAAGGTAAACTGTTATATGGTTTTTGTCAACTGCTACGGGAACAATTTTCTCTCAAGGAAACATCTTAGTTTGCCCAACCTCACACAAAAATATATTCCAGAACATTAAGTTCGACCATTGCTACATTTCAATACCATTCACATCAGTCTGCTGCTTACTAATATCATATTGAGAGTTTGTAAATCATTAATCGTTTCTTAGGAATCATTGTTAATGAGTCTATTAACTCACAGCCTTAATAAATACAAATATTAGCACAATTTTAAAGCCATTTACTGAAAGTTTAGCAAGAATAACAAACATGGCCGGAGTGAGAGAGACGAGTATCGAAAGCTCGGTGCATGAGTCTGCTTTGAATATGGCAGCTCAAAAGATTTAAGCGAAATCTGAGAGCGGGCACCGGTCAATGGCAAGGGCATGATCCGTTATTTGCGTAGCTGTTGCAAATCTAAGAAACCCCATCACTCACAAACCCACTCACTTATCGATGGTATCAGCTTTCTTCTACTAAGATTCTATATGTGCACGTATGTATGTATGTATGTATGTATGTATGTATGTATGTCTGTATGTATGTATGTATGCATGCATGTATGTATGCATGTATGTATGTATGTATGTATGTATGTATGTATGTATGTATGTATGTATGTATGTATGTATGTATGTATGTATGTGGAGCAATGTGTACAAAGAAACTTAAGCTCAGTTCAAATACGTTTCATAATATATTTGAACTTGTCTTAAGTTTGTATGGTTTCCTTCACTGTTTCCTTTACAGGTTCAACTATCTTTAAAACATACTTGAACAAGTATTAAGTTTATAATACATATATTTTATGCGTGTGTACGTGTATTTCTCTCTCTCTCTCTCTCTCTCTCTCTCTTCTCTCTCTCTCTTCTCTTCTCTCTTCTCTCTCTCTCTCTCTGTATATCTATAAGAACTCAAAGCGCTTGCACATCTACAAAAGCAAAGCCCACACACATTATGTGAAATCTCCTCCCAAGGGCTAGCGTCTTTCTACTTTCTAAAAAGGTTCTCTTCTCAATCTTAACCCAGTGAGAAAAAATCTTCTCTCCATATATATATATTTCGTTTTGGGATTTGGTTTGCAAGATTCTTTATATGAGTTCGTGTGTTGAAGCATATTCTGTTGTGTCTGGGGAGAGTCATTCTCTTTTAGTGCCTTATTATTTAACACACTCACCGGTAAAATTTCCACTTATTTCTTATTTTTTATTTTCTAAAATTTTTGTTGCGTCTTGCAACCTTTTCAATAATCTTTTCAATAGACTTTTCAATAGTCTTGCAACCTTTTCAATAGTCAACACAATTGAAAAGGTTGCAAGACGCAACGAAAATTTTAGAAAATAAAAAAAGAAATAAGTGGAAATTTTACCGGTGAGTGTGTTAAATAATAAGGCACTAAAACAGAATGACTCTCCCCAGACACAACAGTATTATATAATTATATATATGTATGTATATATATATATATATATATATATATATATATATTATATATAATATATATATATATATATTATATATATATATATATATATATATATATATATATATATATATATATATATAGAGGTCCCTGACGCGAGACAGAGGTCCCTCCCTCAGGGAGAACAAAAACAAAAACAAAAAGTTAAAAGAAGGGAAAAAAGCGCACTGACCACTACTGAAAGACGGTATGCAGATGTGGTGCGCGGAAACCCAACAGGTGGCCAGCTTCACCCAGATGTGAGAAAGGCGGCAGCTGAACAGCAGTCTTTTTTGTGCATGGCACAAAAAATTGTTCAGCAGCTGACCTGGCTACAAGCACAAAGCTGGAACTACCACCACATAAGGCCACCTCCAACAGATGCAGGATGGCCACCACAGACACCAACACCAACACACACACCACAAAAATATTTCTACTGAATGTAGGAGGGCTGCTGCGCGGAAACTGTAAAAAGAAAATTTCATTCCTGAGAGACCTTGTGACATGCAATCAAGCTATATGCATGGCACTCACAGAAACGCATCTTGAACCCGATATAGGTGATGCAGAAATACACATGCCGCAATATGCAGTCATACGCACAGATAGAAAAGGGAGGAGCCATGGTGGAGTTGCAATGTACATCCGAGATGACCTCACGCCCCAGGTCCTGCTGTCATATTCAAACTCAGTATGTGAAAACAAATTGTACACATAAGACAACTGAATATCGTCATATGCACTACATATCGCCCACCAGACGCCCCAAAACACTCAGGCATGTTTGAAGACTGCCTAACAAAAATAGGAGAAGTCCTCACCAACCTTGAACAGCACAACAGTGTATTCTTCATGGGTGACTTTAACCTCCCCAATGTGGAATGGCCTGGGGGGCAGATGCTCCCAGGGATGACACACCATCAGCAGGCACAGGTGGAGTCCCTGCTCCATCTCACAAATACCTCTTTCATGGAGCAAATAGTTCTGCAACCAACAAGGGCAGATAATATACTGGATCTCTGCTTTACAAACAATATGGATATTATCCATAATGTTAATGTGATGCCGACAATGATCTCGGATCACAACATAATAGAGCTGTCTATGTATGGAACAAAAGCCCCCGCAGACAACACAGCCTATACGAAGCACCCACCATCTCTCCAACTTAAACTTTCATAAAGCCAACTGGAAGTCGATTGAGAAAGAGATCCTCAAACAGGATTGGCCTGAATGTCTCTCCACACGGACATAAACATGAAACACAAACACTTCATGTCCATAATACAAGCCATATGTGACAATATGTCCCATGTGCAGGGCCAGCACACACAAGAATAAAAACAGGATCCCTAGAGAAAGGAGGATTCTTATGAGACGACGGACAAGGATTGCAAACCGCCTGAGCAAGCACACCAAAAGTGGTGAGAAGTCTCGGCTCGAAAGAATGCTAATGGAAACTGAGAAAAGTCTACATCAGTCCCATGAAAAGGAGAGAGCAGATAAAGAAGCTTGGGTAATAGAAAATATAAAATCAAACCCTAAAGCTTTCTTTAAGTTTGCCAAAGAGACAGCCACAGTGCACCAGAGAATAGGACCTCTCTTCCAAAAAGATGGCTCTCTCACAGGAATCCCACGAGGATAAGTGAAATACTGAACGAACAGTTCCAAAGTGTGTTCACTACACCTCTAGGACACAGGCAAGTAAACAACCCAGAAGAATTCTTTGCCACTTACCAGCGGCCAAAGAGACAAAAATTGAGTACATCAACATCGAAGAAGATGATATCACACTAGCCATTGATGAGATTGACACAAACTCAGCTGCTGGACCTGATGGATTCCCAGCGATCCTTCTCAAATCGTGCAAACGAGCCCTTGCAAAACCGCTACAGCTTCTTTTTCAGAGCTTTCTTGCAAGTGGTAAGCTCCCAGTCAAACTGAAAGAGGGGGTAATATGCCCTATCCATAAGGGAGGTAGCAGAGCAGATGCTAAAAATTATAGGCCTATCTCTCTGACCTCACACATCAGCAAAGTCATGGAACGAATAGTCCGTAAGAAACTAATCATGTTCCTTGAAGAAAATGACTTACTGTCTGACACCCAGCATGGATTTCGACCAGGTAGAGCTGCCTAACACAGCTCCTGCAGCACTATGACTGGGTGTTGAAACAGCTACTAAATGGCTCAAATGTGGATGTAATATATCTTGACTTTGCAAAAGCCTTTGATAAAGTCGACCATGGTATGATCTGTCATAAACTGCGTGGTCTCGGCATAGGCGGGAAACTTGGAGAGTGGCTGCACAACTTCCTAAAAGACAGAAAACAGGCAGTTGTGAGCAATGGAGCCACCTCCAGGGAAACGCAAATAACAAGCGGTGTCCCACAGGGCACTGTCTTGGGGCCACTGATGTTCATAGTGGCCCTTTCAGACATGCCTTCAGTTGCTACGATGACCACCCTTGCTAGCTATGCAGATGACACAAAGGTCTCCCACGCAATACAGAACCCTGAAAATATTGCGCATCTGCAACATGAGCTGGACACAATATACAGGTGGGCTGAGGACAACAACATGCAGTTTAATGCAGGTAAGTTCCAGGCCCTGCGCTACTGGCACACAAAGGTAAATGACGTGAAGACTGGATACACTGGCCCAGGAAGAATTGCAATCCCTGAGTCAAAATCAGTGCGTGACCTGGGCATTTACATGAGCAATGATGCATCTTTCCAAATGCATATTGCTAATCTGGTGATAAAATGCAGACGGCTAGCTGGATGGATTCTCCGAACTTTCAGAACAAGAGAGAAGGAGACACTGATGGTCCTATGGAAAACATTTGTCCTCAGCCGCTTGGACTACTGCTCCCAACTTTGTCACCACACAATATAAAAAAAACAGCAGAACTCGAAGCAACTCAGAGAAGCTACACAAAGAAAATCGTCTCAATGCAAAATGTCAGCTACTGGGAAAGACTGAAGGTATTAAACCTCTTCTCCCTGGAGCGGAGGCGGAGAGATATGCAGTAATATACATCTGGAAAATCCTGGAGGGTCTTATCCCAAACTTTGGCATTCAAAGTTACTCCAACCGCAGAACGGGGCGCCGCTGCGTGGTGCCAAGGATTCCAACATCACCATCAAAATACAGGTCCAGATACTGCAACAGCTTGGGTTTCAGAGGACCACAGCTTTTCAACATCCTCCCTAAATGCCTGAGAGACTTACATGGTGTGGATGTGGGTTTCTTTAAAACTAAACTGGATCTCTTCTTGTTGGAAGTCCCAGATGAACCTACCTCACGACAGGAGACGCGGATGCAGGCAGCAGCATCGAACTCCCTTGTTGATCAAGTGCCACGTATCAGAGGTGGATTCACAAACTAGTGTGGCTCATTCAGCGGTGGTGCCCCAGCATGGCCGCGGCCTTCGGGCTAAAACATTTTTAAGGATTTAAGGATTTATATATATATATATATATATATATATATATTATATATATATATGTATATATATATGGAGGCGTAATGGTTAAGGCAGTGGGCTCGCGAACGGAGGATCGCGTTTTCGATTCCCAGAGCTTTGTGTGTGTTTATTGAGCGAAAACACTTAAAAGCTCCACGAGGCTCCGGCAGGGAGTGGTGGCGACCCCTGTTGTACTCTTTCACCCCAACATTCTCTCACTCTTTCTTCCTGTTTCTTGAGTAACGCTACGATGGACTGGCGTCCCGTCCAGCTGGGAGGAACATATATATATTCGAATTTCATCAAAATTGCAGATGAGGGTTATTTCCCTCTTTACACACCCTAAAAAAATTGTAATCGTGCCACATGTAATCGTGTCACATGTAATCGTGTCACATGTAATCGTGCCACATGTATCCCATACTACTGATTTTTATGCACAGATTCCAAAATTCCAGAGTTATTGAACCTGTTAAAAAGATTTTGCTCCTAAAAAATGAATGTCATGGAGCTTTAAAATGTGAGAGTTAAGGCCCCTGTTGGGGGTGGGCATCTTAATGTCAACCAGAGAAGTTGAATTGTTGGGAATATTTTTAACTGGGGTCTTATATCTATTGTTTGAATTTCTTTGAAATAGGAAATATATGTTCACTGGGTTTGTAAAAGAGAGCAAAGCTACAGGAAACCAAAAGACGAATGCTCACAATAAGCAGTCAGTTACCCTACCCTAGTCGTTACTTGAAGTACCGGTTCAAGAACTATGTTATATATATATATATATATATATATATGTGTGTGTGTGTGTGTATGAGTGTGTGTGTGTGTGTGTGTGTGTATACATATATGTATACACACACACACATACACAAACATACACACACACACACAAAGATAAATTTATAGATACAACTGAGTGGGCAAACAAAAATATGAGACACTTCGTGGTGCTTTTTTATATTTTGATGAGCCTGGTACTTATTCTATCAGTTTCTTCTTGTGAAACCAGTAAGTTATGGGGATGTAAATAAACGAACACCAGTTGTGAAGCAGTGATGAGGGAGAAACATGAAGACACACACATAGACTTACATATATTCATACATATACATACAATTGATTTCTTTCTGTTTGTCTACAAAATCCACTGACCAGGCTTTGGTCGGTCTGAGGCTATAGCAGAAGACACATGCCAAGTTACCACACAGTGGGACTGAACTGTGGACCATGTGTTTTGGAACCAAGTTTGTTACCACACAGCCACACCTGCACCTATGTATATGTGTGTGTGGGGGGATGGGGTGGATCGGTGGGTGTGTGTGTGTATGGGTGTATATATGTATGCATGTATATATATGTATATATATGTGTACATATTACATGTACATCTATATATACATCTAGACATACATGTTTACATATACATGTATATCTATAAAAATACATCTATACATATAAATGTATACATATACAGCTATACATATACATGTATACATATACATCTATTTATATACATGTATATATATATATATATATATATATATATATATACACATCCATATACATACAATAGAGAGATGCATTTGTTTCACTTTTAACACGTAATACTGAAATAGTAGAGAAGATGTGATATTGCTGTGGCCTCGCTCTAGGCAAGAAGTTAAACATTTTTTTGCCCATGATACTACATGGACTCAAAGTAAGGCATGTGTAAAATTTGAATGAAATTGGTTGTGTCGTCCTCAAGTTTTAGGGATTGACACAGACAGACAGACAGACATTCTCAGTTGTGTAGTTCGCAAGTTTTAGGGATTCATATTGGAGAAGATATGATATTGCTATGGGCTCGCCCTAGGCAAGAAGTTAAAACATTTTTTTGCCCATGACACTCCTTGAACCCTAAGTAAGGAATGTGTAAAATTTGAATGAAATTGGTTGTGTAGTTCTCAAGTTTTACGGATTCACACAGACAGACAGACAGGCAGACACACATTCTCAGTTTTATATATATATATATATATATAGATTATTAATTATTATTATTATTATTATTATTGAGTGAGAGGGCAGTGCATGCCATCAAAGTGACACTGGGGTAAAATATACGAAGCCCAATATACCCATCATGACCACCTGTCTGATAAGGGTACACCAGGCACATGCATCACAACCATATGTGCGCGACATGGTGATCTCATATCAAGATAAACAGCACATGACCTTGCAGGTGGGGCCCAGTTAGAATTTTCTTCAGGTTGAGTAGCCCATCCCGCTCAAAAGGTCCCTGAATAAGGGTTGTTTAAGGATGTTGAAAGAACCACCCATGTTTCCAGAGGTGAATTATTCAAACCCCAAAGAATCCCTCTCAACACATGGCTATGATGCTCCCCCACTACTTCTGCTCGTGATCAGAGATGCACATATCGTCAGCCACTAAGGGACATGCTCAACTGGTTAAGATCAAACAACTGACAAGCAAATCTGTGGTATTGAGCAGAATATTTGCTGTGGCCCATCTTTTATACCAAGACAAAACAATGTACATGATAACACTTCCAATCAGTTAAGATCAGAAGCCATGAGAGCCACTGCCTGGTACTGCATCAGGGCATTTATTATTATTATTATTATTATTATTATTATTATATTATTATTATTATTATTATATTATTATTATTATTATTATTATTATTATTATTATATTATTATTATTAACTTAATAATTGTTCAAGTATGTTTTCAAGATAGTGAAGGAAACCATACGAACTTAAGATAAGTTCAAATATATTCTCAAACATATTTCAACTGATCTTAAGTTTCTTGCAGACATTGCTCCACTTCTTTGCGGCATGTCAGCCACGATGCACATTCACTAAAGAGTATTTACTGGTTTGCGATGGAGGAGATGTCTCTCTCTTTGCATGCGGTGTCGTAATGTTCGAAGTGCATCCATCAGTCCAATAAAAGGTGCTCTGAACTGCCTGTGGTGCATTGACTCCATGGCAATCTGCAGGGAAAAGACTTTACACGTTCAACTATGAATCATCTTGTATATCTTGCTTCATTGCTTCACGCATGCGTCAATAAGCAACTGGAAAAGATGTATTCCTGAAGTTAGAAGGTAGTAAGATGGTCCTATGCAGGACTACCACCTTACGTTGGCAAATAGGTTTTACTATAAAGTGCAGTTAATACTTAGATCTCATTCAGCGATTTGATACTAGTTGTTCTACTCATTACGAAAACAATGACTGAATATCACTTCTATATTTACATACTGTGAATAGGGTCGAGTAGGCTGCTATCTCTAGCTGGCGGTTGTCCAGCACCGATACGGGAAATTACTCAGAAACAATTGGTCTGTTGGTACTGCTAGTGGCTAGTGGGGAACAGTACGCTCTCTCTCTCTCTCTCTCTCTCTCCTCTCTCTCTCTATATATATATATATATATATATATATATATATATATATATGCCTCTCTCTCTGATATATATATATTCTTTTATTCCTTTATTCTTTTACTTGTTTCATTCATTTTGACTGCGGCAATGCTGGAACACCACCTTAATAGATATTTTAGTTGGAGAAATTGACCCCAAGACTTATTGTTTGTAAGTCTAGTACTTGTTCTATCGGTCCCTTTTGTCGAACCGCTAAGTTACGGGGACGTGAGCACACCAACAGTGATGCTGGGGAGAGAAGCACAGACACAAAGACACGCACACACGTAACATACATATACATATATATCATATATATACATATATATATATATGTTTTTCTAATGCTCGTTGCTTAGTTTTTCCTGGAGGGCTGGCCGGTTCTAGTAATCTCAAGATTAATCAGCCGAAATTACTACGATGATCTGGTTCTTGACTGAAGACTGAGGGCTTCGAATGTCCTGTCTGTGTTTGTTGTATCGTCTTCTAAGTTTTTATGCGTTCTTGTCTCAGTTTGTATTTTTCTACATATCATAATATATATATATATATTAATAAATATAAGGGTAGCAAAAAATTTGGTTTACCAAAGTGTCGAAACTATGCATAGTCCAAAGATGATAAGGATAAATGTTTTTATTTCTCCTTTGGTTTCAGTATTACAACTATTTCTGGTGAGTCGAATGGCCTATCAGGGCCATTCCTTAATATTGTTGATATATATATATACAGAGACACACACACAAACACACACACACACACACACACACACTCACACACACACACACACACACACACACACACACACACACAATACACACACATTTATATTAATCAAAGGACATACTGAGTATGTCTACCCGCTGGAAATAACAGTCAAAACTCTTATTTAAACCACTGAATGATATATAGGTACGTTGAATGATTTTCTTGACCTGTTTACTCGTGTACTGTTTGTTGACTTCTGTACTTACTATCAGTTTGACTGCTATTTTCAGGAGGTAGACATACTCAGTATGTCCTTTGATTAATATAAATTTTAATCCTTCAGCTATTTAATGTTCTTTTTGGGCGGGGGTGATGGGAGCCAGCAATCGCCAATATTTTTAATTCTGTTATTATCAATTTTCTTGTGTTACCCAAGATAATAACAGAGTTAATAATATCTTCGCAAATACTCACTCCTGAACTATTTGCTCCTTTATGTATATATATATATATATATATATATATATATATATATATATATATATATTATATATATATATATATATATATATATATATATATATATATATATATATATATATATATATATTATATATATATATTATATAATATATATATATATATATTATATATAGATATATATATATATATATATACTACCCCCCTATATATAGATATATATATACGACGGGCTTCTTTCCGTGAGAAATCCACTCACAGGTGTTGTAGACAACAAATAGATGTATTAGTATAACGCTCGAGAAGTGAAAAAAAGTCTTTAACGTTTCGAGCCTACGCTCTTCCACAGAAAGGAACACAGAACGAAACAAGGAGAGAAAATAAAGAGAGAAAATAAAGAATGTGTAGTGGCTAGCGATCTATCATTGCGTATGTATGTATGTATGTATGTATGTATGTATGTATGTATATGTGCAGATTTATATGTTTTGTTTTATGTATATGTATTCTCATACATATAGTCGCATATCTAGACATGTTCCTATATATTTAAGTGATAAACTTCTGGAAAGTTTTTACAGAATTTTACAGATCCAGAGATAGATTGGATCTGCAGTCTTCGAATTAGCTTTCTCCTTCCTGGTTTTGGGAAGCATAATTTCTCAAGATTAGTATTTAGGTAGTGTGTTACATATCCTAGGGTCCCAATAATTACAGCTATAAATCTAAACTTGTATGTATGTATGTATGTATGTATGTATGTATGTATGTATGTATGTATGTATCTATGTATGTTCAGCTGGGTATCTGGAACTGCTAGGTTTTATTTCAAAGCCCTTACCAGAAATGGTTTCAAAAGACATACGTAGCACATAGTCAACGGCAATGATGAAGAGAAATGGGGCGAGTGTGTCTCCCTGCAATATTTCGGCTTTGATTGAGAAAGATGATGTTTCCCCATCAGGGGTTAAGATGGTTGAAGACGTATCTGTGTAGAGGACCTTGATGGCAGTATGATTTTGTCTGGAATTCCATAGAACTTAAGGATTCCAAATCTAAATAGAGATTTGAAACTTAAAATCTTCAAAGACATAGTCAGACCAATTCTACTATATGGCTCAGAAACCTGGACGTTATCAAAGAAGCTTGAGAGGCGGTTGGATGGAACTTACACTCGCTTCCTTATGAGAGCTCAAAATCTCTCGTGGAAGCGTCATCCAACCAAAGTACAAATATAAGGGAAACTACCACCTGTGTCATCTCTTGTGAAAAGTAGAAGAGTCCAGTTTGCTGGACATTGTTGTAGAGCTGAAAACGAGGTAATTTCTACTCTTCTCCTCTGGAAGCCATCTGCTCGCGATACCAGAGGGCGCACACTCTCCTACCTTGATGTAATCTCCAGGGATACCGGCATCCAGCAACAGGACCTCCGTAATGCTATGATGGACCATGAAGTCTGGCGTAACAAAGTAAATTCCATTGTATCGACCACGGTCGAACAATGATGATGATGATGTCTGTCTGTCTGTCTGTCTGTCTGTCTGTCTGTCTGTCTGTCTGTCTGTATGTATGTATGTATGTATGTATCTTGCAGATGATATCATATCACTGTTTGCAAATGATAGGTATATCATAACTTATCTTTTTCCATCTTGAAACCTAAATGTATTTTAAGTCTAATCTTATATGACAGGATTAAATAGAAATTTGTGAAATAAATCAATTTCATTGACTGAATATATCAGTTACTAAATTCATGCACATATGTGCACGCCCACACATGTACACTTGTGCGTTTGCATCTGTTTGCATCTTGGGTGTAGAAATAGCTGCACGACTGTTACAGTTCAGTTTCCGGCTCCACGTAGATTACCATCGTCCACTCTGCTTCCAGTTTAGTGGTCAAACAACTATTATACTTATGACTTGCAGAATCAATAAAGAAGAAATCGCTAGAAGCACAAGTTTCACCATTGTTTGGAACTGTGCGTTGAGTGTTGTTCATCAAGGAACGCATTACAATGTTTAAGAAAGAACTAATGTTTAGAACTGGTAGAATTGGGTAAATGGCGAGGCGTTTTATAAGTATTTTGAGAAGGAATGGAGAGAAAACAACTAACTGATAAAGAAGGGTTAGAAACAAGAAAAAGGGAGAGACAAAAAGAAAAAAATATTGATTATAGGGGGAAAGAAGAGTGAGAAGAAAATTTAAGACAGAAAAACAGGAGCAAACAGAAAAGAAAGGAAGGTTAGGTTGGAGAACCATAAAAGAGATAAATAACAATATATAAAGAAGTTGATAACGTGAAATGAATATATAAATGGATTAATAAATAGACACACCCAAGAGATAAGCAAAACAAGGAGAAAGAAAAGAAGGCGAAGTCAGAGAGTGCAGGCGAGAGAGGAAGAGGATAGAGATTATTATAAAACAAGGAGAATGTTCCAGAATTGTGAATGAGTTAACATATGAATTTAATTCAAAACCAAAACAGATTGAAAAATGAAAGTGATATAGATATCCACTTTATACAGCTCAACCGAGTAGCGCTCTGATAGAGCTTCAGGGATACAAAATTAAGGAGAGGAGAAACCAAATTCAAAGACCGATGTATATATTTATTCAATCCATATCAACGAAGTTCTCAATGGTATACAATGTGCATACATTGATGCATTCATCTATATGATATATAAAAAAGTTCTAAGAATTTACAAATACATACATATACGCGAAAATTTATGAATATATAAAAATTCATACACATAAAAATTTACAAACGCATAAAAATTCATAAATGTAAATGTATAAAAAAAAGTTTAAGTCCATAAATGCACTTGCGAAGTCCGAATGAAAAGGATGATGAAGCGGGTGATAGCTGATTAATAAGGGGTCTGAAACATGTTTAAAGTCTATGTATAACATCTTACGGCCGTTTCAAAAAGATATAGGTTGCTATGGGCGAGCTAACTCCAATATAAATATATATATATGTATGCATATATATATATATATATATATATATATGCATATATATATATATATATATATATATATATAATATATATGCATATATATATATGCATATATAATATATATATATATTATATATATATATATATGCATATATATATGCATATATATATATATATATATATATATATATATATATATATATATATACATGTATGTGTGTGTGTGCCCGTAACTTAGCGGTATGGCAAAAAAGTCCGGTAGAATAAGTACCAGACTTAATAAGTCCTGGGGTCGATCTGTTCGATCAAAAGGCGCTGCTCCTGCATAGCCGCACATACATGTTAAAGGAATAAAAGAACGTATATATATATGATACGACGAGCTTCCAAACAGTTTCCGTTTACTAAAGTCACTCACAAGATATTGGTCAGCCTGAGTAAGTTACTTAGTATGCCGCGCACTGGAATTGAACTCAGAAACCACATGTCTGCACCTACGTTGGACTAATATTTAAACGCTCTCAGGCGGTGAGCTGGCTGAAACGTTAGCACGCCGGGCGAAATGCGTAGCCGTATTTCGTCTACCGTTACGTTCTGAGTTCAAATTCCGTCGAGGTCGACTTTGCCTTTCAACCTTTCGGGGTCGATTAAATAAGTACCAGTTACGCACTGGGGTCGATATAATCGACTTAATCCGTTTGTCTGTCCTTGTTTGTCTTCTCTGTGTTTAGCCCCTTGTGGGTAGTAAAGAAATAGGTACATCGTCTGCCGTTACGTTCTGAGTTCATATTCAGGCGAGGTCAATTTTGCTTTTCATCCTTTCGGGGTCGATTAAATAAGTACCAGTTACGCACTGGGGTCAATGTAATCGACTGGCTCCGTTCCCCAAAACATTTCGGGCCTTGTGCTTAGAGTATAAAAGAATATTTAAACGCACAACGCAAGAATTTTTACCATTGGTATTCCGTATCTGTGAGAGCAGTCACAACCACCGAGCATATATAAATATTTTCCGTACTTTATCTAAACACAGGAACCTCGTGTTTGTTTCTTAAGGAAGCGTTCACATTAGGAATGAGAGAGATGCTTATATCAGAAATGTGGATAGAATTTATTTTCACGATCTTTATATCTATGAAACTGTTCAGCAATGTCTGTCATTATGAATATATCATGAAAATAAATCGCGTAGATCATGTGATCATTCTTGTAGCTTATTTTCCACATTTTCCTCCTAAAATTCCACAGATATGGGTCCGAGGAGAGAACCTAGAACTACATCGCCCCGCCTGAGTGTATTATTTTAATCTTTTTATTTATTTTTTTATTGTTTTAGTCATTTGACTGCGGCCATGCTGGAGCACAGCCTTAAAGAGTGTTAGTCGAAGAAATCGACCCCAGGAATTATTCTTTGTAAGCCTACTACTTATTCTATCGGTCTGTTTTGCCGAATCGCTAAGTTACGGGAACATAAACACACCAGCATCGGTTGTCAAGTGATGGTGCGTGGAGGGGGACAAAAACAGACACGCACACACACACACACAAACACAAATGCACACACACACACACACACACACACACAAACACAAATGCACACACACACATACGACGGGCTTCTTCCGCCTTCCGTCTACCAAATTCACTGACATGGCTTTGATTGACTCGAGGCTACAGTAGAAGACACTTACCCAAGGGACAAAACCCGGAATCATGTGGGTGGGAAGCAAGCTTCTTACTATACCGCCACACCTGCGCCCATATTGATTACCTATCGACAGCGTCCGTATTGATTACCTATGGACAGCGGAAAGGAAATCAAATTATGTAGGTCAACAGAAAGGTCTTCGTAACTGAGAACAACAGGTGTCTTTAAAGCATGATTTGTGTACGCGTTGTCCAATATTCTATTTACAGTTTAAGGCACCGAGCTGCCAGAGTCGTTGGCACGCCGGACAAAATTCATGGCAACATTTCCTCCGTCTTTACGCTCTGGGTTCAAATTCCGCTGAGGTCGACTTTCAGGGTCGATAAAACATGTACCAGTTCGATGTAATTGACTTACCCCCGAAATCACTGGCATTGTGCTAAAATTTGAAACCAATTCTATGTTCTCTGTTTCCGTTTCTGTGAAATTAGTGAAAGGATTTTGAATATCTGTGATTTCCCTGCAGAATTTCAAGAAATTCCTCTCATGGTTATATATAGCGTCTCCATCTCATAAATACTTTGGTTTTTCAATACGTGGGCTTATTGATTTGCAAGACTATAGGTAGGTTATTGGATTGGTCCGTCTTAACGGTATCATAAATACACGCAGATCTAAACGTTCTTTCCATGTGATGCTAGGAGGGCAATGCGCATGCGTCTTCTTTAAACGGTTGCAGTTTATTTTTGAAAATGAGATCGCGGAAGTGTCGAAATGTCAGACGTCGTGGATTTAGCAACGTTATTGTTTCGACCCAAACATGAAAAGCAAATAAGAATAATCGTTAATAAAGAGATCAAACGTGAAAATAGTTGCGCTTTTAATAAAAGGTTTGAAGAAAAAGCTGTTCTCTACATAATTACCCCCTCCCCCCACGCACACACTCGCAGGCACACATGCACACACTCATATATTTATGCAACTATCACACACGCATACCCATTTTATACATATATGTGTGTATATGTGTGCGTGTGTGTGTGTACCGTTTCCTTCAGTCTACAGAATTCATATTTTTCCGTCCAAATGATTCTGAAGACTACCGAATAAAGGATAATCAGATGGAACAATCTCCGGTAAATGTGGTGAGTAGGGCATCGTTTCCTATTCGAACTGCTCCAGCCTTTGGAATGTCTTCTTTGCAGTATGTGGCCGAGCATCATCCTGATGGAAAAACACCTTTCGTCTTGAAACCAAAGATGGTAGTTTTTCTTCTAGCATTGATCTAAGTCGCTCAAACTGCTCACAGTAGATCTCCGTTATCGTTTAATTTCGGTTTAAAAGTTCAAAGTAAACTAAACCTTTCATATCCCACCAAACAGATAACAACACCTTACGTAGGTGAAGACCTTCTTTAGCCTGGGGTGCCGTTGTTTCTCTTTTTCCTGCCCACTGTCTTCGGCGCTTGACATTTTTATAGAGAACCCATTTCACGTCACCAGTCACGATATATATATGATATATATATATATATATAATATATATATATTATATATATATATATAGTGTGGTGTGTGTGTGGTGTGTGGTGTGTGTGTGTGTAGATACATACATATATATATATATATATAATATATGTATATATATATATATGTGTATATATATATATGTTATGTATATATGTATATATATATGTATATGTATATATGTATATATATGTATATATATATATACACATTCATACATATATATATATATATATTATATATATTATATATATATATATATATATATATATCTATATAATATATTATATAATATATATATAAGGAGAGAGAGAGAGAGAGAAGAGAGAGAGAGAGATTGAGATGAATATGGTACTTAAGTTGAGGCACCAGAATTTAGTACAGTATTATCCATACAATTTCAAAAATAAGGTGATTAAAATCGAAATAAGCAACAAGGATATCTAGAGGTAATGCAGTTCGATCGTTTCAAGCAACTCCATTTAATTGAACAATGCAATCATTACATTAATTTAAATGCAGAACAATTCTCAGCTGCATAAAGACAATTTAATTAAATCAAAACAGATGGACACATTAGTATAATTTTACCTAAAATCTCCAAGAAGTTAAGGAGATAGACAAAGAACATGATGTTGTTTTCACTTCAGTTTAGAAGCTACTAAGGTATGCAGCTGAGGATTGCTCTGAATTTAAATTGATGTAATGATTGCATTTTTCAATTAAATGGAGTTGATGGAAACAATCGTACTGCATTACCTCTGGATATCCTTATTGCTTATGTTTATATATATATATATAATTTACAGAAAAACAAAAGAGGAAGACAGGTGTATAACTAACAAGCGGGTGTATTAGTTTGATGCTCGAGAAGGTGAGAAAGTCTTTTACGCCGGAAGGCTCGGAGAATGGTGCGTTGGAGGGGCAGGCTGGACGGGTGGTAGGTGAAGGGAAACAGAAGACAGGCAACGGTGGGGCGCATGCGAGGAGAGAGAGAGAGAGCAGAGGCACGGTCCATGGAACATGCTCTGGCAAGGGCGGTGTGGATAGTGGTGAGGGAAGCTTCACAAAGGATGAAGTTGCGAGCCACGAGTTGAGACAGTCTCAAAGACATGGTTGTCAATGCAGAGCCTGGGCAGACGTAGGAGTAGGGGAGGTAGAGATTGGTGTGGGTAGGGTGGGAGGAGGAGAAGTTGAAATATGAGTCTGAGTCGGTGTGTTTTTAGTGGTGTAGTGAGAGCAGAGTTGTGTATGTTGACCGAAATGTCGAGAAAGGCGACGGAAGTGTTGGAAATGGCGCAGGAGTATTTCGAGGGCAGGAGGGAAGGATTGGACAAAAGAGAGGAAGAAGTCCAGTTGTTCGCAGGAGGGCGAGGTCACACCGATAGAGTCATCAACATAACGACCGTATAGTTCGGGAGTGGGACCAGTGAATCTTGAAAATATTTGGACTTCGAAGTAGCCAACGAACAGGTTCGATTAGTCGGGGCCCATTCTCGTTCCCATGCCCAATCCCTAGAAATATTGGTAAAACTCCCCCACGAACGAGAAGCAGTTGAGTCAGAGAATAAGTTCGGAAAGACGAAGACGTGTAGAAGTTTTAGGTTGGGGGTTGGGTCGAAGGTCTAGGAAGTGTTTCAGAGCAAGAAGTCCTTCGTTGTGTGGGATCACCGTATATAAACTCTTGATATCAAGAGTGAAGAGAAGATTAGAGGGGCGAGGAGAGATATATTATGTATATGTATCTATGTATCTATGTATGCTTCTATGTATCTATGTATCTATATAAAGTATATCATAATACCACAATATCTCTTATATAATGTCCGTTCTGTGTGTGTGGGGCGCTTTTAAGATTTCGGGCATCCTCCATCTGATTGCGCTCAAATTTGATATGCAGATACCGACGGTATCAGGGCGTGCATAAGTCTCGAAAAGATTACAAAAATCGATACCAGGTGAGAACGCGATCGATAAAGCCGTGGGAAATCATTTTTCTTTGGAATAGAAAAAAAATCTATCTTTATTTCTTCTTTTGCTGGTGTCTCAAATTTAGGTTAAATCAGTGTTTCTCAAAGGAGAGGCCTATGGAACGGTCGGACAAGTTGTTTTGAGAAAATTTGGTTTAAATGTTTGACAATTCAGCACCGTCCATTGGACGGGTCACGTTTTTCTCGTTTTATATAATAATATAATATCAATCCAAATCCTTTTATAAACAATACCAAACTCATGATTTTTTAAAAGAAAACTACAAACGTCAACACTTCGATTTTTATTGAACCTATGCAGTGTGACTCATCGATCTAGTATTATCTAGGAACATTTGTCTGTGAATTCTAAAATAGCACAAAACTAACCTTATATACAAAGAATTATAATCAGTCACAAGAAAACTCCAATACGAATTGTTACCTGACTACGACACATCTGTTTACTTATTTCTTTTCACGCCTGACTGAGCACTAAACAATAATAACATTCCCCTATCGTACCAGAACAGTTGTTTCCACCATCCGTTTCACTTAACCCACGCCTTGCAAGCACATACTTTTTTCTTAGCCTTCTCCATTTCTTTCTTCCTACACAAACATTTCCACTGACAACCTACATTTAATTCCTATTCATATTACTCCACCCAAAATAAGCCATAGACTAATGACGGCTGCTAAGCCGAAATTTCCTTGTAAAAATGAATATTTATGTGTGTATACATGTATGCATGTGCTTATATAAGTATATGTATTCAGACATCCCCTATATATATACATATATGCATACATTTATATGTATATATGTATATATGTATGTATGTATTTATTATATATATATATATAGTGTGTGTGTGTATAAATTAGAGAAGAACCACCATGTAACAATTCAACAATGATATAATTAAATCATAATATATAGAAAAAATTAAATATACGATAAAACATATACCTACAATTAAGTAAAGTACAAAATAAGAAATAAATAGTATATAATTAGTAAAAAGACTATACGTGTTTCGTGGCTATATTTTCAAACTGATGACAGTAATATCAATTCAATTTAAATATAGTCACTCATCAGGTCCAAGATAAATATGTTAATATATATATATATGGAGAGAGAGAGAGAGATAGAGATAGATAGATAGATAGATAGATAGATAGATAGATAGATAGATAGATAGATAGATAGATGCTTCAAGAGGATTTTAACCTAGTCTACATATTTATATGTAAAGCGTTGCTATTATGTTAAAATGTCGTATGTCCACGTTTCTTTTCTTTTGTTTTTTTTTTCAATATTTAATTTTGCTTGCAATAGCCGCTTCTTTTGGTCAAACTATCGTTTCTGCAGCTGCTTCAGATGCCAAGATATGAAGATTGTCAAAACGAAGTACAACAGTTTAGCATTACTCAGAAGTATAGTAAGTCCCACACACGACAGTTATGTTAAAATACTTCTGACAGAAAATAGCATTTATGCGGGGACAAACGATTTTATTGTTGTTAAGCTGAAACTGTTGATAATATAAAAAGAAATGGAATGGTGAAACTATTTTTTCGTTTTCTCGACAAGCGATGTTTTTGGACTTACGACACTTTTACACAATAGCAACGATATGTATGTATGTATGTATGTATGTATGTATGTATGTATGTATGTATGCATGTATGTATGTATGTATGTATGTATGTATGTATGAATGTATGTATGTACGCATGTATGTATGTATGTATGTATGTATGTATGTATGTATGTATGTATGTATGTATGTATGTATGTATGTATGTATGGCTATTACCAGTAAAGGTTTTAGTTGACAATTTTGTACAAGACATTGAAGATCTTTAGCTGGGCTAAAAAGTCACATTCATTCACAGCACCAGTAACAGATAAGCTTCGTGCAGTGGCCATACTCGATAACGAGGGGGCAGCCATAATGTATATATATATATATATATATATATATATATATATATATATTATATATATATATATATATATAGATAGATAGATAGAGAGAGACAGACAGACAGACAGACAGACGACAGGCAGACAGACAAACAGACAGTTGGATATATATATATATATATATATATATATATATATATATATTATATATATATAGATAGATAGATAGATAGATAGATAGATAGATAGATAGATAGATATACATATATGTACCTATGTTAACACCATCTTTAAACAAACATAATCCAGATATGCAAAATATATATAAAAAGTCAGGATATAATATGTACTAGTTTGCTTGAAAGAAAAATAAAACTTCAAAACCACATATCTCTCACCATATGTAAACATGCAAGGGGAATGTCTCAAATACATTTAGAAAAACGGTTCTTCCAGTTTGTAAACCTACAAACAGGAGGTACATATCCTAGTATCAAATGCGCACGGAAAGGTAAATGTATTTTTAAAAAAACTGTTTGCGCAGTAAGCCTTGCTCATGAGCTTTAAGTGTCAATTCGACACAGATTGTGAAATCAATTGATTCGGAGATATCTATCCTCCTCTTTGCAGATTTACAAACTGGAAGAACCGTTTTTCTAAATGTATTTGCTACATTCTCCGTGCATGTTTACATATAGTGAAAGATACGTGGTTTTGGAGAGTTTTATTCTTCTTTCAAGCAAACGGCACATATTGCACCCTGACTTACATGTATATATATATATACGCACACACAATGGTAGTCTCTCGTAGACTGAGAAAGACTGTTCTGCCATTTCTAGCTGAACGACCTCTGACACAAACGATTTGTTCAGAGTGATCAAATGTCTGTGCTGTTCAGTAGCTCAGTGCCGCCATCAAATCGACATTTCTTGAACAGGTGCACGACGTGCTGCACATCAGGTGTCGAAGTCGTCGCACAGCAACGTGGGATGAAGTGTTTTGCGCAAGAGCACAACGCACCATCCAGGGCACAACTTGAAACTACGGACTCGCGATGGTCAGTGCAACATCCGAACCGCTTGGCCATACACCCTCACAGATAAACATATACATACATGCATATACACATACATACATACATACATGCATGCATGCATACATACATACATACGTACATACATACATACATGCATATACACATACATACGTACATACATACATACATGCATGCATACATGCATACATACATACATACATATATATGTACGTACGTACGTAAGAGCATAGGTACATACATACGTACATGCATGCATGCATGCATGCATACATACACACATACATGCATGCATGCATGCATACATACATACATACATACATACATACCTACATACATACATGCATGCATGCATACATACATACATACATACATACATACATACATACATGCATGCATGCATACATACACACATACATGCATGCATGCATGCATACATACATACATACATACATACCTACATACATACATGCATGCATGCATACATACATACATACATACATACATACATACATGCATGCATGCATGCATGCATACATACACACATACATTCATACATACATACATACATACATACATACATACATACATGCATGCATGCATGCATGCATACATACATACATACATTCATACATACATTCATACATACATACATACATACATACATACATACATGCATGCATGCATGCATACATGCATACATGCATACATACATGCATGCATGCATGCATGCATACATACATACATACATACATTCATACATACATACATACATACATACATACATACATACATACATACATACATACATACATACATATATATTGTCCTGGTTATCACTTTAAACTGCCTCTGATAGTGGAGCCCTAATTCGGGATTCCTGGAATTCGAAGACTGAAACCCCCACTTTAGCCTATATTGTTCTTATCTCAACTCTGCCTCGGTGTAATAGTAGCTACCAATGTCTAAGCTATTGATTAATCAGCATGTAAATATGAACCTCAGGAAGTAAGGGGCTCTAAGCTGTTGTCATAGCAACCTTCTAGAAGAAGGACACTCTAATGCAAAGCCTGTAGGTTCACATGATTTCAGGTCATCTCGCATCGATTTATCACTAGGTACGAACCACGTAGCCTCAGAGACTGTTACTCATGTTGTACAAGCGTTTCTCATTATAATCCAATGATATACAGGTGTGTTTTTATCGAGGGCTTATTTGTCATTTATCATTTCTATTTCTTTATTGCCCACAAGGGGCTAAACATAGAGGGGACAAACAAGGACAGACAAAGTGATTAAGCCGATTATATCGACACCAGTGCGTAACTGGTACTTAAATTATTGACCCCGAAAGGATGAAAGGTAAAGTCGACCTCGGCGGAATTTGAACTCAGAACGTAACGGCAGACGAAATACCCATTTCTTTACTGTCCACAAGGGGCTACACACAGAGGGGACAAACAAGGACAGACAAACGGTTAAGTCGATTACATCGACCCCAGTGCGTAACTGGTACTTTTATTTATCGACCCCGAAAGAATGAAAGGCAAAGTCGACCTCGGCGGAATTTGAACTCAGAACGTAAAGACAGCCGAAATACCCATTTTTTTACTATCCACAAGGGGCTACACACAGAGGGGACAAACAAGGACAGACAAACGGATTAAGTCGATTACATCGACCCCAGTGCATAACTGGTACTTAATTTATCGACCCCGAAAGAATGAAAGGCTAAGTCGACCTCGGCAGAATTTGAACTCGGAACGTAGCGGCAGACGAAATACCTATTTCTTTATTACCCACAAGGGGCTAAACACAGAGGGGACAAACAAGGACAGACATAGGTATTAAGTCGATTACATCGACCCCAGTGCATAACTGGTACTTAATTTATCGACCCCGAAAGAATGAAAGGCTAAGTCAACTTCGGCGGAATTTGAACTCGGAACGTAGCGGCAGACGAAATAACGCTAAGTATTTCGCCCGGCGTGCTAACGTTTCTGCCAGCTCGCCGCCTTTGTCAATTATCATTCCATCTACTAAACGTCCAGCACAATGAAACTGTGATGACGTTTACCGATCTAATCAGCTGGAAACGCACAGGTACGAGGCAGTGTAATTGAATAGTCGTCCGAGAGGTCATGGCCGGAAAATCAGAAATACCTATTTCTTTATTACCCACAAGGGGCTAAACATAGAGGGAACAAACAAGGACAGACATAGGTATTAAGTCGATTACATCGACCCCAGTGCGTAACTGGTACTTAATTTATCGACCCCGAAAGGATGAAAGGCAAAGTCGACCTCGGCGGAATTTGAACTCACAACGTAACGGCAGATGAAATACCTCTATGCATTTCGCCCGACGTGCTAACGTTTCTGCCAGCTACCGTTGACGAAGATAAATCAGAAGCCGCCTACAATTTCCTATGAAGATGGAACCACCATAATAAATGTATGTATGAAGAGCAACGAGGCTCACCTGAAGCATTGCGTTATAAGAAAGCAGAGGAATGCAGTAACGAATTATTATAACCCAGAAATCGCTGTGTTTCCTTATGGTAACTTCTGGTTCGTTAAAAAATTCGTTACTGCTCTCCTTTGTCGAGGGGAAATGGGTCATTTACCCGAAATATGCAAGCAGTAAATAAGTCATTAACTCTTTCCCAGCACGCACTATTTCTTGTCTATTGCCTTTGTCGCTCATTCGAGTTTATGGACAATGTGTAAATAGTTGCGCCTATTTATGTGTGTTCAGGTGTATCTGCGAATTTTGTGCACCATACGAAGAAGATTATTTTCCCGCTCAACGAGCTTCCGATAGCTCTTATCAGACATTGGTATGCGTGTTGTGTATGCGTGTGTGTATGTGCGTAAATATGAACGTGCGTTTGTAAATCTGTATCTACTACCCTTTAAATACATACTACATATATAAATATATATATATATATATATATATATATATAATATATATATATTAATACATACATAT
>NC_043009.1:64588748-64603748 GCF_006345805.1 Octopus sinensis
AAAGAATTGTGTTTAAGAGTGACCCACATAATGTCGGAATTGTTTTAGATAATAGCACAAAGAAATATTGTCGTCAAAGGAACCCTAATTAGAAGTTAGTATATATTAATAAATTCTTCAGCCACTTCCGTACTTGAAGATTTTAGTAAACAATATCAGTCTTCTTAAATCAAGCATATCTCTATTGGTGATAAGCATCACATATTTCTTTACTACCCACAAGGGGCCAAACACAGAAAGGACAAACAAGGACAGACAAACGGATTAAGTCGGTTACATAGACCCCAGTGCGTAACTGGTACTTGTTTAATCGACCCCCGAAAGGATGAAAGGCAAAGTGGACCTCGGTGGAATTTGAACTCAGAACGTAACGGCAGACTAAATACCGCTAAGCAGTTCGCCCGGCGTGCTAACGTTTCTGCCAGCTCGCCGCCTTTTATTGGTGATAAGCATCACCTTTTAACAAAGTTAATCATAGCTGTAATTAGCAATGTCTAAAAGTTAATATCCGACATTAAAAAAAAGTAGATAGAGAAACTAGTACAGCAACAGTAAGGCCGTCATTTAACCAACTTAAATGTAACCGTGTTGAGATCGATTGAAGAGAGATAACCAGGTCAAAATAACCAGGTCAAAATAGCCAGGTCAAAATAGCCATGTCAAAATAACCAGGTCAGAATAGCCAGGTCAGAATAACGCGTTCCCTTAACACAACGAATCAAACGTGTGAATGCACGCTATCTGAAAGAGAAGTTGTTCTCTGTGGAGAAAAGGGAACAGCGATTAGCATATTCAAGTTCGAATCTGTCGGAATGATATCAGAATCAATTTGCCATTGTTTTTATTCTCGCTTTTCTCCATCTATGTAATTAATATATTATCGGTTTGGCAGACATATCAGCAGACACCAGCAAAGAATTTGCTTGCAGATTTCTATAAACAAGAATTAAACTTCATGCTTCGATTCATTGATTCGTGGGTATCTTCGCCTGCAACCAGATCGAAACATGTTGAGTCTCGAAGTCTTCTTATACATATATATTTATATTGATTAAAGTCAGAAGAATACTCACAAAATATAAAATTACACCATCTAATGATATATATGTATATGTATACACATACACACACACACATACACATATACACACACATACATACATACATACATGTATGACTGTGTTTGGTCCTCGCCACTTCTACTACCGCTTGGTAACCGGTGTTGGTGTGTTTATGCCCCTGTAACTGAACGGTTCGACAAAAGAAACCGATACAGTAAGTACCAGTTATTTGAAAAAAAGAATAGGCACGAGATGTCGATTCGCTTAACAAATTTTTTAAGGCGGTGCTCCAGCATGGCCGGTGTCAAATGATTGAAACAATTAAGAACAAAAAACCTAAAGGATTGAAAATTGGTTAAAATTGTCTGTCTGTCTGTCTATTCTTTTAACTGTTTAGTCAAGGAGAGGAAGTCAATGTCCATAACCCTTAATGTGTGTTTGTGTGTATGTGTGTGTGTGTGTGTGTGTGTGCGTGCGTTTGTTTGTGTGAGTCTGTGTCTGTGCGTGTATACATATATATAATATAAATATAAATATAAATATATGCTTATATATATATATATGAATACACATGCGTGTACATGTGCATATGTGTGTGTTTGTGTGTGTGTGGTGTGTGTGTGTGTGTGTGTGTGGTGTGAGCACATCTGTATATATATATATATATATTTTTATATATGTGCAACTTTGTATGGGGTTTTGCATGCGCATATGTGTGTTGTGTGTGTGTGTGTGTGTGTGTATTTGTTTTGCTTTTCGCGAATGTGACATTTTGTGATTGTGTTCGAGTGCAAATAAAGAAATGACACAAATTTACAAAGGGAAGTTCACAGTAAGAAATGTTGACAAGAGAAGACATATGCTTACGCACGCATACACACGCGCACACAAACGCGCACGCACACATACACACGACCCCTCACCACCACCATCACCACGGCCCTTACACGCATGCAAATGGCGTCTGTATGCGTATATTGCTACGTGCGTAGACGTACCACGACAGTTAGTCACCAAGTAAAACTTCATCCAAACAGCTATGTTTGAGATCAAACATACACGCCACCCCATTCAGAAACCACCAACGGATACCTACCCGACAGTCTCCTCTAAGCCCTATACTCCCTAGCCCTCTTCTCCGTCTTATTATAAGGACCCTTCCTTCTGTGCATCTCCCGTCACAAAAGTATAACTGCCACACCCTTTCTTCCTACTTCCCTCTGCTGATCTCTGACTCACTTCCTCCAGAGTCTAGAACAACACTTTCTATCCATTCATTTCCTACTCAGGACTAAAAACTTCCCTGTACAATACAGTGATTGTCAAACGGGGTTCCCTATGGCCCTTGTGGGTCCGCATAAGATTTTATTGTTAAAATTTATGTGCAGTAAATTCCTTATATTTCTACAATACACAAAATATCCTTTTCTACTCTAGGCACAAGGCCCGAAATTTTGGGGGAGAGGGGCAGACGATTAGATCGACCTCAATCCGCAACTGGTACTTGATTTATCGGGCCCGAAAAGATGAAAGGCAAAGTCGACCTCGGCGGAATTTGAACTCGGAACGTAGCGGCTGACGAAATACCTATTTCTTTATTGTCCACAAGGGGCTAAACATAGAGGGGACAAACAAGTACAGACAAACGGATTAAGTCGATTACATTGACCCCAGTGAGTCACTGGTACTTAATTTATCGATCCCGAAAGGATGAAAGGTAAATTCCACCTCGGCGGAATTTGAACTCAAAATGCAGCGGCAGACGAAATACCGCTAAGCCTTTCGCCCGGCGTGCTAACGTTTCTGCCAGCTCACCGCCTTAGAACAGAAAGATATTGTAACAATGTTTTTTTTATATAATTCCTACTAATATTTAATGATAAAAATATAATGGAATTTTTTAAACACTGAATGGTTATGAGGGTCCACCTGAGCAAAATAGAGATCAAAGAGGTCTATAGGTAAAAAAATGGTTGGGAACCATTAATCTGTTTCCTCCTCGGGACTGAAAACTTTCCGATACTGCTACTGAGATCACACATGAGACCCCAGCGAGAATTCGCATTAAGCATTATTAGTGGAAAAACACCTAATTATATTCTGTTCTCGCTGTATAAAATACCGGCACACCTCAGCTTACGTCGATAATTGGTTTCAAGTCATGATTAATTCTAAAACAGTTGTAACATGAAAAGAAACACCTTAAAAATTTGTTAGCTCATATCTGCTTTGTTAAATGGCGTGTACGTTTTCATATGGATTTCATTTAATTTTCCGCCTCAATGTTGGTTTTTAGGTATTTCGAACAAATTTTTATGCATTTAACGGTGTTTGCTGAGACGGATGTGAAGTCGGATAAATCGACTGAAGTTGAAATAAATTTTGTTCCAATAATTTCCACGTAAAGTTGAATATGTCATAATTGGAAACGACGTAAGGTGAGGCATGCCTGTATGGACAGTCAGATACATGGATTTTATCTCGCCTCTAAACGACAGATAAACTCAGTCAACTTATTCACCGAACGGTGTCTCTCAACGAAAAAACAAACAAACAAAAAAAAAAAACAGAGTGGCTGTATGGTAAGTAGCTTGCCACGCTGTGTGATTGAACCCAGAACCATGTGGGCAAGTGTCTTCCGCTATGGCCTCGGTGTGACCGAAGCCTTGTGAGTGGATTTGGCAGACGGAAACTGAAAGAAGCCCGTCGTATATATAATATATATATATATATATATATATTATATATATATATGTATATATATATATATATATATAATTATATATATGTGTGTGTGTGTGTGTGTGCGTGTATGTTTGTGTGTTTGTGTTTGTCTCCACTATCATCGCCTGACAACCGATGTTGGTGTGTTTACGTCCCCATAACTTAGCGATTTGTTCGCCTAAAAGCGGTGCTCCAGTATGGCCGCAGTCAAATGACTGAAACAAATAAAAGAATAAAAAAGAATAAATATACATATACATACATACATATACATACATATATAAATATATATATATATATATTATTTATATATATATATATTCAGCCGAAATTACTACGATGATCCGGTTCTTGACTGAAGACTGAGGGTTTCGAATGTCCTGTCCGTGTTTATTGTATCGTCTTCTTGAGTATACGTTCTTGTCCATGTTGTATTTTTCTACATACCTTAACATATATTCCAGGCGCCACGTACCCTCTTAACATTAATGTGAGCACGTATCTTAATAACTGGTACGACTCTTTGTTTGTCTCTCTCTCTCTCTCACTTTTACTTGATCTGTCCCCTTCTCTCTCTACTCATCCTCTTTTTCTCTTCTCTTTCCTCTGATTCTTTGGTCTAATCTTCCACTACCCTCCTATTTCTTTGTCTCGCTCTGCACTCACAGGTCGCTCTTCGACACCCATCCCTTCTCCTCTCTGATTCCTTCTTTCTCTCTCTTCTCTCTCTTTTTTGCGTTTGTCCCTCCTCTCTCTCTCTCCTCTCTCTCTCCTCTCTTGCTTCTCTTTCTTTTCTTTCTCTCTCTTCTCTGTCACGTGACTGCTGGCCGAAATCTGCCTTTCAGCTTCTGACCAGCGTCGTGTTAACATCGTTGTTTTCGTCCGCCGCTATAGGCATCGCCGATAAGGCTCCTTCCTTGCGCCAGAGACAAAATTTGTTTGCTTGTTATCAGTCGTAAGACACTTGTTGTTTTCACCGTTAATGCTTCTCTATTTCATGTTTCTGTATTCCATTATTTTTTGTTTTTTTATATTCGTCCCTTTTGCTGTCCTGGGTCCGTATGCATTCGATCCTTCTTCCAGGAAATCTACGCTCCCAGCTTAGTTTTTCTAATGCTCGTTGCTTAGTTTTTCTTGGAGGGCTGGCCGTGATCTAGTAATCTCAAGATTAATCAGCCGAAATTACTACGATGATCCGGTTCTTGACTGAAGACTGAGGGTTTCGAATGTCCTGTCCGTGTTTATTGTATCGTCTTCTTGAGTTATACGTTCTTGTCCATGTTGTATTTTTCTACATACCTTATAATATATATATATATATATATATATATATTATATATATATATATGTGTGTGTGTGTGTGTGTGTATGTATATGTATTGGTATATGTGTATTATACGTTATGAGGCTGTTAAATAATGTTCCATACTCTTATATGATATTTGCATTATATATCATGCAGCTATTGCATAAAAGCTACCTGCTTACAGAATACGTAATCACGGTTTTTTTTTGATGATTCGGTAATTTTGTTTATAGAAGAACTCGAAGGGTTAAAACCAGTAACACATTCTCTGATAAGTTTAGCTCAAACACCTGGCTTACCTCAGTGAAGTGTAATAGCTCCAACCTGATTTATTTTATTAATGACATTGCTGATACATTTGTTTCTTCTAAGCTGACTTAATCAATGCTGACGTTGTTATGTTTATTATCACTGGTACCTCTATCGCTGGTATCATACAGTAAACACAACCATGACTTATATCGTATATTCAGATTGGGTTTCTCTGTGGAACATGCACTTTAATTACCCTTAAACTGTTGGGTTTTTTTTTTTTTTCTAAATCAGGTGGACTGCTAGAAAGCATAACGTTCTTGAATTCCCTTGTTACATTTGCAAACGATATCAAGCAACCGCGATTTTAACTAACTGCTGTCATCAAATTTAATGGCCGCGTTGATCATGTGTTCAAAACAGTTCCACCTCACCTGTTTTTACTCCACCGGATATCGTATTACCTGCCTGATGAAGCTGTACTCCAACAAGCATACAAAAAGTACATCGTCTCCCACTTTCAGTTTGCCTCAACAGCTTGGGCTGTCGTAAATTTATCTCAAAGAGTTCGTTTTGAGAAATTTCAAAGGCGAGTTATAAGAACAAGCCTAAACTATTCTCCCTGTCAAATCCGTATATCTGTTGATTATATCAGACTATATTTATCTTCTCTTCATGTTCGAAGGAATTTTGCATTGTTACTCTTTTACTCTTTTACTTGTTTCAGTCTTTTGACTGCGGCCATGCTGGAGCACCGACCCCAGGACTTATTCTTTGTAAACCTAGTACTTATTCTATCGGTCTCTTTTACCGAACCGCTAAGTTACGAGGACAAACACGCACACATATAAATACATATATACGACAGGCTTCTTTCAGTTTCCGTCTACCAAATCCACTCACAAGGCTTTGGTTGGCCCGAGGCTATAGCAGAAGACACTTGCCCAAGGTGCCACGCAGTGGGACTGAACCCGGGACCATGTGGTTGGTTAGCAAGCTACTTACCACACAGCCACTCCTACGCCTATCTTCTCTTTATGTTCGAAGGAATTTTGCATTGTTATGCATATAAACTATCCCATTGCTTCAGTTTAGAATGTTGCATCAGTTCTGCCCTCCTAAAATAAGAGCTACACATCATAAACTCAGCCCATCCTTTGTATACGTTACCCTACTCTGCGGACAATGGCTGAACATCGCTCCTTTTTGGTACTGAACTATTTAACTGTGTTGCCCTCCAAGGAATGTAACACTCCCGGTAAATTCTAAATTTATTTGTGGTTTATCTTGAACGCATGCTAACACTATTTTTGTTTTCTAGAAAGAGGAGCCAATAGTAATTAGCAGTACACATTGCATTCAAATATGGACCATTTCTGTACAGAAAAGAAATCCTTTTCGTTTTTATTCGTCAATTATTAGGTCAAATAATTCTCCCAATTAAGTAACATAATAAGGGAGGATGAGCATTTAACGCAGCCCAACCTGTGTTAAGTTCTAGTTATAATTACAAGAATAAATGAAGGGTTGTGTCTGTCACGATAGGAAGATTCGCGAATTAAATATCTTGGGTTATTTTTGTCGTTTAGCTATAATAATTTTGGGTTTCAAGTTCAAATTCTCCTAAGGTCGGTATAGCTGCTCATCGTCCCCGGGTTGTTAAAATAACCGCCAGTAAAATATTAGAGTCGACTTAATCGTCTGAGTTGCCTTCCCACTGATATTTGAGACCCTGTGTCAATATTGGCCGCCATCTTTATTACAATTTGCTCATTTAATATCTTGTACTTCATCCTCTCTGCTCGTAAATAACCTCTTTCCAAAACCCTCGAAGATGCACCAGATGCGTGGCCCCACGATTTCTGATGATGCATCAAGGTAACCAGATACTTATAACGTTATCAAAGTTGCAGTCCATTGTTTTGAACTTCAGAAAATGTCTGATCAGTTGTTGGAACATCGGGCATAGCTGTGTGGTAAAGAGCATACTTCCCGAGCACATAGTTCTGGGTTCAGTCCCACTGCATGGCACCTTGGGCAATTGTCTTCTACTATAGCCTTGTGAGTGGATATCATAGACAGAAACTGAAAGAATCCCGTCGTATATATATATTTATATATATATATGTGTGTGTGTGTGTATGTGTATCTATATGTATGTGTCTTTGTTCTGTGTTTGTCCCCTACCACCGTTTAACAAACGGTGTTGGTGTGTTTACGTTCTCGTAACTTAGTGGTTCATCAAAAGACGCCGATAGAATAAGTGCTAGTCTTTAAGAAATAAGAACTGGGGTCGATTCATTCGACTAAAAATATTTCAAGGTCGTGTCCCAGTATGGTCGCAATCTAATGACTGTAACCAGTAGACGATGAAAGATAAATAGAATTAAAAACAAAAACAAAAACATAGGCAAGGACTGAAGTGGAATCCATATTGAGTACTGCTTACATACCTGAGGCGGAGCTGGTGATAATTTTACAAGGATCCGATATCACATTAAAAATATAGTCACCCAGTGATTGTTAATTCACTGACCAATATCAAGTCTACGTCGGCCAGAACTCACTCTGTAGTTATATAGGCGCAGGAGCGGCTGTGTGGTAAGTAGCTTGATTACTAGCCACATGGTGCCAGGTTCAGTCCCACTGCGTGGTACCTTGAGCAAGTGTCTTCTATTATAGCCTTGGGCCGACCAAAGCCTTGTGAGTGGATTTAGTAGACGGAAACTGAAAGAAGCCTGTCGTATATATATATATATATATATATATATATATATATATATATATATATATTATATATATATATATATATATATATAATATATATATATATATATGTATGTATGTATGTTGTGTGTGTGTGTGTGTGTGTGCATGTGCATGTATGTATATGTCTGTGTGTCTGTGTTTGTTCCCACCACCATCGCAACCGATGTTGGTGTATTTACGTCCCCGTAATTTAGCAGTTCGGCTAAAGAGACCGATAGGATAAGTACTAGGCTTACAAAGAATAAGTCCTGTGGTCGATTTGTTCGACTAAAGGCAGTGCTCCAGTATGGCCGCAGCCAAATGACTTAAACAAAAAATAAAGAATGTATGGGAAGTTGGTTTAACTAAAAGTATTTTTTCTTTATTTCTATATTTCTTTATCTAGTTTCAGCTCACGAGCTGTGGCCATGCTGGGGCACCGCTATTTGGTGTTGCTACATGATTTTACTTCACGAATGCTTTTTAACAATTGCCACTTGGTGCATGAGAGAGTTCGATGCAGCTGCCCTCATTTGCATCTCCTGCCGTGAAGTTGGTTCATCTGGGACACCTGACAAGAAGAGATCCAGTTTTATTTTAAAGACATCTGCATCCACCCCATGCAGGTCTCTCAGGTTCTTCGGGAGGATATTGAACAGCTGTGAGCCTTTGAAGCCCAGGCTATCACAGTATCTTGTCCTACATCTTGATGGCAAATATGGAGTCCTTGGCACCACGCAGTGGCGTCCAGTTCTGGCATTTGTGTAACTCTCGATGCGAAAGTTTGTATATTGATAGAAAACTAGTGGCTACCATGCAGTTAATCTTTCTGTGGAGAGACTAACGTTATGGTCAGCTACTGGCCTCTGTAGAGACTAGTTACGTTTTTGCGGGCCGTTGTATAATGCGTTTTTTAAAACCCAAGACGTCCATAAGAGATGTTATCGCTGGACGAATACTGCAGCAACTTGCCTTTCAACGATGTATTTACATGAAATATGACGCAGAGAAGACTGCTTTAATTTAATATGCTTCTATTACATAGAACGAAGTAGTAGTAGTAGTAGTAGTAGTAGTAGTAGTAGTAGTAGTAATAATAATAATAATAATAATAATGTGTACATATATACATAAATACATGCGTTCACACACATACAGACACAAACACAGACACAGACACAGACACCCACCCACACACACACCCACACCCACACCCACACACCCACACACGCACAAGTGCAGCCATTCGGAACACTTTTCACGTGTAGTCCAACCGCATCAACCTCACCTATCTAGACGGGTGAATGGAATTGCAAAGGTCAAACGTGTTGCTACTTCTTCCTTAAATAGTAATAATAATAATAATAATAATAATAATAATAATAATAATAATAACAGTAATAATAATAATAATAATAATAAATGCCCTGATGCAGTACCAGGCAGTGGCTCACATGGCTTCTGATCTTAACTGATTGGAAGTGTTATCATGTACATTGTTTTGTCTTGGTATAAAAGATGGGCTACAGCAAATATTCTGCTCAATACCACAGGTTTGCTTGTCAGTTGTTTGACCTTAACCAGTTGAGCATGTCCCTTAGTGGCTGACGATATGTGCATTTCTGATCACGAGCAGAAGTAGTGGGGGAGCATCATAGCCATGTGTTGAGAGGAATTCTTTGGGGTTTTAATAATTCACCTTTGAAAACATGGGTGTCTCGTTCATCATCCTTAAACGACTCTTATTCAGGGACCTTTTGAGCGAGATGGGTTACTCAACCAGTAGAAAATTCTAACTGGGCCCCACCTGCAAGGTCATGTGCTGTTTGTCTTGATATGAGATCACCATGTCGCGCACATATGGTTGTGATGCATGTGCCTGGTGTACCCTTATCAGACGGGTTGTCATGATGGGTATACTGGGCTTCGTATATTTTACCCCAGGGTCACTTTGATGGCATGCACTGCTCTTTCACTCAATAATAATAATAATATAATAATAATAATAATAATAATAATAATAATAATAATAATAATAATAATAATGTAATCGTTTGTTAAGGAGAAAAAAAATTTCTTCCTTTTAGTAATGAACCTGTCTTCGAGAGATTAATTCTCTTGCAATTTTCTTCAGCTTTACTTTGGGAGTCACTTCACAGTTCCAGTTCGATGTTTTGATCTCTTTCTCAAACTATGAAGGGCTTTTAATTAAGAAGCTCTCCGTACAATATTCATAAGTATACTCAATATACTTATTCGCTTCTAAGCAGTGAAATCTTCGTAAACAAGATCGAGCTGCGCTCTCTTAAGGACGCCCAGTCAGTATTTTTATTTATAGTTCCCACAACGATAAATATAGAAAACAACAAACATTTTTGAGTACGGAAGCCATTAATTTTTGCTATTTACAAAAGTTTCCCAAGACTTCTACTAAAGATCCATCCCATAATCTTTCCTCCAACGTACACGCTTTCCCTCCCACTGTTAAACCTTTCCTCCTACTCACTTCAATCATACTGGGGTGATTATAGACGAGGGACAACTGGTGCAATTCTGTTTTGCCAGCCCATCCTCTTCAACAGGGCATGGACGAACCAGGGAGGAAAGACAATTCGCTATTATTGATGTTAATAACCATGATTATGATGTTGATGATAACGATGTCAATGACGACGATGACGACAACATGACGACGACGACGACGATGTAGAAGAAGAAGAAGAAGAAGAAGAAGAAGAAGGAGAAGAAGAAGAAAAAAGAAGAAGAGAAGAAG
Organism: Octopus sinensis; assembly: GCF_006345805.1. Taxonomy (NCBI): domain Eukaryota; kingdom Metazoa; phylum Mollusca; class Cephalopoda; order Octopoda; family Octopodidae; genus Octopus; species Octopus sinensis. Next base: position 64,599,613 of record NC_043009.1, read on the forward strand.
AAGAAGAAGAAGAAGAAGAAGAAGAAGAGAAGAAGAGAATAGGAGGGGAAGAAGAAGAAAAAGAAGAGAATAGGAGGGGAAGAAGAAGAAGAAGAAGAAGAAGGAGGAGGAGAAGAAGAAGAAGAAGAAGAAGAAGAGAATAGGAGGGGAAGAAGAAGAAGAAGAAGAAGAGAATAGGAGGGGAAGAAGAAGAAGAAGAAGAAGAAGAAGGAGAAGAAGAAGAAGAAGAAGAGAGAAGAAGAGAGGAGAAGAAGAAGAAGAAGAAGAAGAAGAAGAAGAAGAAGGGACATTGTGACAAACGACGATGTTAATTGTTGAGATGGCGAAATCTGAATTTCTTCCCTCCTCACCCCCCCACTCCACCGTTCGCCTCTCCATTTATGACATCACAGTTAATATGATAATGACCTCTTAATGACAGTTTAAAACCTATTCGAGTTAAATACAAAAACAAACGCCTCAACTGATTTCTTTTTACGAACTAAAAGATACTTTTGTCGTTCCAGACCAAACGTAAGCTTTCGTAGAAGATGGCCACAGTATTATGCCTCAAACCCAAAGCGTTTCAAAATCGGATCACATGCCTTTTTTATGTGATTAAGAATTTAGTGTACTTCTGTAGTGAACATCAGTAGAGCACCAGAGTACGCCAAACAAAGAACCATTTCCATTAGTCACCGAAGGATCTTCTACGCGCTAAGTCCGTATCAGGACAATTACCCACCTTGGTCAATTACTCCCTCTCCAATATATTATGGAGTTTTAACTCATCGTCTGTTGTCCTCATGGGTCCTCGAGGGTTATTGTCCATGGGGGGGGGGGGGTAAATGTCCTAGATTCCACTAAGTCTGCTGTAAAGACCAGCTAACTTACTTTCAAATCAGATCCTGCCTTTAAAAAAAGCGAAGGACATATTTGATAATGTTGCTCTGGATACAATATGTCTGATTGAAAGAAAGGATAGTCACGAAGCTGACATTTTATAGAAACCAATTGATATGTATGTTCAAAAGGACTTTGGAAGGTCAGACTGATATACCAATTTGCTACAGCAGGGACAAATCTTGTTGCCAAATCACCGAGATGGCAAGAAAATACAGGCCCATTGCTTGCCTATACATTATGTACAGTCTGTACACAAGTTGCCTCAACCAATTCCTCCAGGACCATTGTGAGTCGAACAACATTGTGACTGATGAGCAGGTTGGTGGAAAGTAGGGAGTGTAGAGATGTGCCGAACAACTTTTAATAAACAAAGCTGTACAGTTTGAAGTAAGATAACAACATACACACCTTGTGACAATATGGCTTAACTATAAGAAGGCATACGACTCTCTCCCTCATTCATGGCTGGTGAATTGCTTACATCTGGCAAAGGTACCCACTACCTTAATTACTGCTATAGAGAGACTCACAAAGACATGGACAACAATTCTTACCCTTACAACTGAGAACGGAATAATTGTTTCTGAGGGTATAGGCATTTCAAAGGGAATATTCCAGGAAGATAGTCTTTCTGTACTTCTTTTAATTTTAGCACTGAATCCATTATCGTTCCTACTGCAGAAAAGAAATGGTTACATGCTAGGTTCTTCAACTGCTAGAAATATCAATGTAACTCATAATTTCTTTGTACACAACCTGAAGTCGTCTTTTATGCTATAAGTGTTAACAATGCCAAAAAAAAAAAAATTAATAAAATAAACAACTGGAATTAACAACATTTTCTGCTGATATAGGCATGGAATCTGGCCAAAAGAAATGTTAATATTTGGTTATAGAACGAAAAAAGTCAGTCCTCCAAGCCCAAAACCTGTGAATCAACAGCCTCTATCTCTCCTGTTTCATACAAAGAATGTTACAAGTACCTAGGCATAGGCGAAAATGTATCATATAAAGACACTGTGAATAACGATAGAGTGACCCGAGAATATTACACCAGCCTTAGGAAAATAGAACAATCGAAACTTTCCTCTCGAAACAAAACAATATCCCACAATGCATTTGTAGTACCAGTGCTGATCCCACCATTTGATATATTTGATTGGTCTGTAGAGGAAATCCATTCCGTAGATTTCAAATCCCGCAAAATCCTGACTACAACTGGGAACTTCCGCAGAAACAGTGATGTTGACAGGCTCTACATAAGAAGAAATGAAAGTGGTAGAGGCCCCGAGATCAGTGCAGACGGCCTTCGAATGCTAAACAACAGGAACAAGAATAAATATATAAATGCAGCGCTGAAAAGTGAAGTGTGCAACAGTGTACGAGTTGGCAGTGAACTCCTCAAGAAACACTCTCTTCCTGATGATTTCCTATACAGCCCCAAAACAGTTGGGCTCTCTTACCCCAGAGAAGACCTGGATGGAAAGCACTCAGCATACAAGAAAAAAAAGACTACGCACGGGTATGTTGCCCGGAAGCTTGAAGAGGACAGTAGAATTGACACGAAGCGCAGCCTTTCTTGGACACAAGACCACTGTATCACATCACACTTTGAGGGCTATGCGTTTGCAATCCAATCCAGGAAATACCTGGTAAACAAAAGAAACGGTGACGCTCTTGTAATCCCAAGGTACAACCACATGTGTAGGCTACGTCATGTTTCTGTGGAAGACATCACGCATGTGATTAACAGCTGTCTTAAAATGACGTCACGGTACTGCCTTCCTATGCAGCACAACATTGTTGCTAAAACAATTTACAATGCCACCCGCAAAAACGACTGTCCTGAAATAAACTTAGAAAATCCCTCTGTTATGGAAATACATTAATAAATACCAAACTCAAGAAATACTGGTGGAATATTCTCATCAAAACCTCTGTCAAATGTAAACATAACAGGCCGGGTATTGTTGTTTGGGACAGAGGCGCAAATTTATGTACCATCATAGAGGTCAGCTGCCCTGCAGATATAAATATCTCTTTGAGAATCAAAAGAAAAGGAGGATATCTATGGACAACTGCTTCGAAACCTCCAGCTTATCTATCCAGACTATGAATTCATATTCATAGTCCAATAATAATTGAAGCACTAGGTTTTGTTAGTAAATGCTTAAAGGAGAATCTGGATAAACTGGGATTTTCAGAACGAGAAACTGAGCGGCTGATTCATACATTACAAGTGCAATCTGTGAGTGGAACAGTAAAAATATGCAAGACTTTTCTAAAGTTCCAAATGTGAATTTGTGTTAAAGATATTTCGAAGATGGGCCTTGTATCTGTGTAGGAAACCGGCCCCCTCCTCAGTGGAAGATTTATAATAATTAAAAAAATAGAAGAAACACATACATACATGTGTGTGTGTGTGTGCATGTATTGATGTTTGTCCTTCTGCCATTTTTGGTGTGTGCGTATTTGTATGGGAATCCATCTTATACTACAGACATAAAGTATGCATTACGCAAGAAGTATAAGATTTTAGCTGTCTAAAGACATGCACTGAGAACATTTTTAAAAATGCCTTTCCTTCCAACGTTTTTGTCGGAAAAAATAGTGAGATTATCTAAACCGGTTTCGATCCGTTTGGCACTCGATTCCAAAATCTAGTTCTCCACATCTGTCCACTGAAAAATATAACTTCATAACTATGTATATAAGTCTATCGTATAGTGATTACGTGATCGACCAAACTATCGGATGTTACACTTCGCTGGTCACGATGTGCTTTGCATCGTTGTTAGCTTTCAAATGCTGCCACTCCACAGGCCAACGTTCTCTCCGATGGGAAGATTAGTCCATCTCAGGGATAATCAGTTACAGCTGAATCGAGTGGGGCAAAGTGAAATGAAGTGTTTTGATCAAGAACACAACGCGCCACTCAGTCTGGGAATCGAACACACGACCTAGTGATCGTGAGTGCAACTCCCTAATCAGCAGGCTACGCACCTTCAGGTATAGGTACACTAACATACATAGGTGTGTATGAATGTATATATGCATGCAGGTATGTGGTTATGTATGTTATTTTAAATGTGAAACTTCCGGTTTCGTCAATTTAGATTTGGGTGCAAATGAGAAGTTTTGATTATCACATTTTGCACACTAAACAACGAGCAATCTCTTTGAAAGGCGACACTGATTTTCTCTTTATTACCATTCTTAAGGCTTTTAGAGTTACAGAGGTGGTTCTATTG
>NC_043009.1:64611248-64621248 GCF_006345805.1 Octopus sinensis
TATTTATAAAAGAAAAAGGAAAAGCTCACTCATCACTTGAAAGTGAGTATGATCTGGTAGCATTTGCCACGTTTTCGTTGTCTTTTTTTGGTATCTATTTAGTCAGGAGAAAACATAGATACTCTTTCGGCCTCCAATCTTTGACCCAACAAAGCACTGAATGTTGTATTAATTTTCAGTTGAGTAAACTGGAATAGCATGAAATTATGTGCTTTGAGTAGACTGGAAAACTAAAAGAAAACCGATTGCCAGACAACGGCTCTTTGTTCCGCCCCTCTTTAGTTATAACTCAGTAAGCAAAAGGGTTAAGAAAAATCTTGTATATCTTCATAAATTTTGATCTACTGATGGAGTCTTATCGTTCCACTGTTACTGTTGATGTCGCTATTTTAAATGTAATCTACTCTTTGCGCTATTTTCATCGCAAGTCCAACGAAAAATTTAAACTACATCAGCAAAAAAATTTAACTACGACAAGAACATTATTAATAGCCTTATTAAAAATATTACTCTTAGACTATGAAAATTTTCTGACAACATATAAATTTCAGTGACTCATCTCAGTATTTTAACGACGTTTTTTTTTTCAGAAACAGCTTCAGATATAACATATTAAGTACAAAGAGATTTCATGACAATTGCAACCGATAAGAATATATACAGAAAACTTGTTGGTAAAATTTTTCTTTTAATTTAGCAGTAGCCAACCTAACTGCAAAAAGTTTCCTTAAATTACTTAAGCAGTTCTCTCCGCAGCATGTATGTTATTTTTAACGAAAAATCTATTAAAATTTTTATACTGCTACACTTTTCGCTTAAATCTTAGTATCATCCAAACAAGTCATCCAAAACCAAAGATATAGTTTAGCATTTACCGAGCTTAAAGATAAAGTTTACCAGTGAACTGTAGAAATCAATAACTCATTTTAAAGCGTACATTGTCATCTTCATCTCAAAAGCTAGAAAGCAACCAGCATCTATATACGTTTCAAAACCCGTGCTGAAGCAATGCCATCGTTCTCAAATTACGTCTGGGATTTGTAGATTAAAAATAAACAATGCAACCCAAAATGAAACATTCTATTAAAGGCGAAAATGCTCCACAAAATAAAGACCTAGTAATCTTTGTACAACAGAGAACTTTGAAATTCTTTTCGACGAAGATCATACTTTTAACAGACAGCCAGATAGAATTTCATGCCAACATAAAATATTAAAAACTTTTATTTAGTTACATCTCTTCCAAAAGCATTGACGGTCGATATATTTTATGGAGATATATGTTCCGGTCTTGCGATTACACGACCGTTCTTAATAGAGAGAGAAATTACATAGATAACAAAACACATTTCACTCGATCATAATGCCATTTCTGACGATATCAATTCAAATAGACTCAAAGAGGCAACCGTAACCCTGATACAGATGTTTTACTTTATATTCTAACGTTAAGCCATGTTTTTTTCTCTGTCTACTATGCACAACTACAACCACTTCTACTCTCAACTCACAAAACTCCATTCATCTCAATTCTCCCCTTATTACCGTTATCACTATCATGTTCCAAATTTTCTTTGCTGTCTGTTTGCTTAGAATTGAAGTTCTGTCTCCCTGTGGCATTTAATTGGAAACAACGGAAATTGAACACTGTTCATGAACCTCCAAGGTGTGTATCCATCTGCAAATGAGGTCAGTTTTATTTACCTTTGTCCAAGGTCCCCACAAATTTAGGCAACTCATATTAACTGAGACCGATTCAAGTAACAAAATATTTTTATTCCGAAATTACCCTTCACCCGTTAATCAAAGAACATTCCTATATTACTGCGTCGGTAATTGTTTGATAAACTATACATCAGGATAATCAATTAATTCTTAAGAGAGATACTTGAGAGATGATCTTCTCTGCTTCAATGGAACCAATGTTATGTTGTGTATTCAATGCGGCCAACGTCACACTCTGACTGTCTATATCTGACCCAAATGTTGTACCTGTTTTATGTTTAACCTGGCCAGATCCGGCCTCTCACACTTACTCTATAATGCCATTCTGAAAATAAACAACCACATCATAGAAATCTCGAAACTACGCGGTAATGCATGATTAATTCAAAATACTTGGTAAATAAATAGGCATTGCTTTTAATAGGGCAATATGAGTGCTGAAGTGTTGAATAATCTGTAGGCACTCGGCATATTTTATCTTTTCTGTCATAAAGAGTAAATTACTTCTACAAAGCGATGGTCTGCTATAACTACACAGCAAAGACGTTAATTCCGTTTATTAAAATGTAAAAAAAAAAAAAAATTAATAATAAAAAAGCACGTCCTGCTTTTTAATTTTCACACCTGTAATGCTCTATATGGGTGGGCAGAAGAATTTTCCATAGAAGGTGTTAAAAGAGTTAAAACATATGTAGAAATGTGGAAACATGTAGACGATTCTTTGATAAGGTTTAAACGATTCCATAAGTCATACTACATACTTTGGACATTATTGCTCATACCTGAAGAGAAAAAAACAAACCCAAAAACGATTATAAAAAATAGAATGCTAATTTCTTCCACACTTATATTACCCCGTCCCTCTCCGTTCATATACATACATATACATAAGTTATACACATATAGTTACACACACACACACACACGCACATGTATGCATTTATACAGCTATCTATATATGTGTCCATTACTCTTTCTCTTTCTCTCTTTCTCTCTGTCTATCTATTTATCTATCTTTCCATCCACCTGCTTATTTAACTATCTATCCCATTACCTACCTACTTTTACTTTACCGTTTACACACAACAACTCACGCACGCACACACAAACACTCACTCATACTCACGCACAAATGTATGCACATACTCTCTCTCTCTCTCTCTCTCTCTCTCTCTCCCTCTCTCTCTCTCCCTCTTTCCATTTCTCTGATTCAATTTCTTACCGACAACAGCCGAGGCAGTGATAGTTCTCACTGCACCGCACCGCATCACACTCTGCCCTTCTACAACATGGACCATGTGTGGAACAAAAGATAACATCAATGTAATTGATGTTATCGCAGCTGTAACTATCGCTAAAGAATTCGACTGAGTTTGTGTTTAATACCGCCGGAGAGGGCGCTACTGTCGCTAACACAGCCGAGCCTACATTACACAGAGCTACGTCATTACTTCAGTTGCTGACACCGTTGGTGTTGTTGTTTTATTCCCCAGATGATCCCTAATCGTGCAGACTTATAATCAATGGTATTCCAGCCGCAATGGCCCAGTGGTTAGGGCAGCGGACTCGCGGTCGTAGGATCGCGGTTTCCATTCCCAGACCGGGCGTTGTGAGTGTTTATTGAGCGAAAACACCTAAAAGTTCCACGAGGCTCCGGCAGGGGATGGTGGTGATCCCTGCTGTACTCTTTCACCACAACTTTCTCTCACTCTTACTTCCTGTTTCTGTTGTACCTATATTTCAAAGGGCCGGCCTTGTCACTCTCTGTGTCACGCTGAATATCCCCGAGAACTACGTTAAGGGTACACGTGTCTGTGGAGTGCTCAGCCACTTACACGTTAATTTCACGAGCAGGCTGTTCCGTTGATTCGGATCAACCGGAACCCTCCTTGTCGTAACTGACGGAGTGCTTCCATTCCAGGTATTCCAGCAATGAATATTCTCTCATTTCTGACTGTTTATTTCCGATTTCTTAATCTAATTTTCTTATTTATTTTTATTTTTAAGTCGGTGAAGTGTGATTTGATGGAGAGAGACGGCTTCCGTTTCTAGCAGAACGTCCTACCACGTAGGGTACGTAATGTTGTTAGCGATGTTCTTGTTATTGTTAGTGATGTTACTGATGGTACTGTGATAATCTCTATTGATACATTCATTGTTCTCCCTTTATCCGTCACATGTCTTGACGTCATCAACGGAATAAAAGCTCACGAAAAGGTTCTTTCAGTTGGAATGTAACCTGAAATGTATGGAGAAACCTAGCTCACCTCCTAACCACCATCACCACCGCAAACAACAGCACAAACACCAGCACCTCGACGATGTTATTATTATTATTATCATTATCATTATCATTATCATATTATTATTATTATTATTATTATTATTATTATTATTATTATTATTATCATTATTGTTGTTGTTGTTATTGTTCAGGTCACTGCTTAACCACTACGCCATATGTCCGAGAGCATATGGCGTAGTGGTTAAGAGAGAGGGCTACTAACCCTAAGATTCCGAATTCGATTCCAAGCAGTGATCTGAACAACAACAACAACAACAACAATAATTATAATAATAACATCGAAAAATACCTTAGGAATGAGAACCCAGGTTCGAAATTTTCCCCCAAACACCTGAAGAAGCCTGGAGGGTATATCAGCCGAAATGTTGTGTTAACAACAAACAAGATGACAAATATCCGTCAAATGTAATTAACGTAAATAATGTACATAATTCCTCATCGCTTAAATATAGAACTGTATTATGTGAGATCTTATTAGATAGTAGAGTTTTATTAGTGCAAAATATGTAAATTGATTCTTTTGTGCATAATCTGCACATTGTTGTATGCGTGTTATATGGCGGAGTTTTAGTGATAATTGACAAATTATGTCTATATTCTTTGTTTCGCATTTTAAATTTATTAATATAAATGGCTAGTGCCGTTGAATTTTTAGTGTCCTGATTTATAAACGGATCTGTATGATCTCTACATTTAGTTTTGAAATATATTGTGCTCCCTATATGTATATATATATATATATATATATATATATATTGGGTTCATTGAGGGTCAAAACCTCACAATAGCACAGTATTAAGATCAAGGCCAGTGTGGTTTAGATACGTCAGTCAGCTATGTTGTCACTTGATCCACCTTATCAATTTCTATAGAAAAGAAAATTCAAAATAAAACAATAAAAAATGTGGAGGCACATGACCTAGTGGTTAGAGTAGTGGACTCGCGGTCGAGGGATCGCGGGTTTGAATCTCAGACCGGGCGATGTGTGTGTTCATAAGGTGAAGTGGGGTACTGCCAAATTATTCCCTAAAGAACACATTTTGTATATTTTGTTTACTTTTGTCTGATGTTTTTATTATTCTCGTTTAAAAGTATGATGTCAGTAACGTCCATTATCAAATTGGACGAAGAGGTAACAGAAAAAAAAAAAACTTCTCCTGCCCATTTATGGGAAGGAGATGATTGATTTAGACATGTTTCTTTTCTTTCTGAGAGCAATAAGTATCAGCTCAGTTTTATAGTTGATAGAATCGACAAACATCTTCACAAAATTTAAAACAATGACTACAAGATTGTAACCATAAGCCTATGTCAGAATCCACTACAAATATTTTCTCTGTCATATCACCAGAAGCAAAATATTTGCATTGGTTTGCGATGATTATCCAGGCAATACACTTCTTTTAAATACATTTGCAGTAAAGTCTTGCACAGGAAAATTGAAATTTGTTTTCTTTTATCTGAGAGAGTAAAAAAACGAAGAATAGAATATAAAAGACAGACGGGCTGTGTTTAGAGTTGCAATCACTTTCAGCCTATACAAAATTACCTTTAATTAACTATATTTATATTTGTCTTACAAAAACAAACAAAGCACATATATACATACATACATACACACATGCATACATACATACACATATAAGCATACAGGTACACATTTATGTATGTATATACGTACAAACATAATACATACATACATACATAGGCATACTCACATACACTCAGTCACATACACAAACATACAGAATCACATACGCACACACCTGTGTATACATTCATAACACATTTATGAATGTATGTGTATATACATATATATATATATATATGTATATGTGTGTGTGTATAAATATATATTTATATATGTGTCTGCGTGTATGAGTGTGTATGTATATACGTATGTGTATATATACATATATATGTATATGTATGTATATATATATAAATATATGTTTGTATGTGTGTGTGTGTGTTATCACTGAAATCTGGGTGTAATGTAATTTCAATCGTTATTATTTTTAGGCCTTCACTTCTTCTCTTCTGTTGATGTTCTTTCTTTTGCAAGATCAGCAAACAGCCGAGAACGACTTAGCAATTTCTGCTCTCTTACCTGTTGTCTGTCAGTCGGCGACGCCTAAACTCATAGATTATTTTGATATGAAAGTCTGAGAAAGAAAGGGGGAAAGAACGAGAGAGAGAGAGAGAGAGAGAGAGAGAGAGAGAGGAGAGAGAGAGAGAGTGGGGAGTGCGTAGCGCAGACAACCCCCCATTTTGCCTCTCTGACATGTGTAACTTATTATCTTAGGCACAATGAAAGAATTTTAAAACAACGAGATAAAACAAATGAAGTAAAAAAAAAGACTCACAAAATTTCAACATCATGAAATATGTCAGAAGGTTGACAACAGTAAAATGATGGATTTAATTTGAAGTCAGTGCAATTAAGTACAAAACTTCAATAATAATAATAATCTTTTCTGCTTTAGGCACAAGGACTGAAATTTTGGGGGAGGGGTTAAGTCGATTACATGGACTTCAGTACTCAGCAGGTACTTAATTTATCGACCCCGAAAGAATGAAAGGCAAAGTCGACCTCGGTGGAATTTGAACTCACAACGTAACGACAGACGAAATACGGCTAAGCATTTCGCCCGGCGTGCTAACGATCTGCCAGTTCGCCGCCTTTAAAATATATAATCATTTCTACTATAGGCGAAAGGTTTGACACTTTTCGGGACGGGGTAAAGCGATTACATCGACCCCCAGTACTCAACTGGTACTTACTTTATCGATTCTGAAAGAGATGAAGGGCAAAGTCAATTTCGGCGGAATTTGAGTTCAGGACGTAAAGACAGATGCAAGGCTACTAAGCATTTTGTTCGACGCGCCAAAGATTTCGTTAGCTCGCAGAATATAAATGAATATACATACATATGCGTGTGTGTGTGTGTGTGTGTGTGTGTGGGAGTGTGTGTGGTGTGTGCGTTTGTCTTTTTCCTCCCACCGGAGAACAGGTACTCGTTCGTTCACCTCTACGTAGCTGAGTGGTTGAGCAAGAGACGCAGCTAGAATAAGTACTAGACCCCCCCCCCCCAAAAAAAAATTTTTTTTAATGTACTGAGATCGATTTGGTTGACTGAAAGAGTAAAATCCCTTTCCAGGTCTTGCCCCAGCATGGCCGAAGTCTAATGACTGAAACAGTTAAAAAAAGAAATGAAAAATGAATATAAAAAAAATCAAGGAAATCTGCAATATTTTCATTACAACCCCAGAAAAGGCCATGCTTTGTGTGGCAACGTTTATTATGTTGTACCCAGGATATAAAGCCAGAAAACGAGCGAAAAAAACCCCAGAAAAAATGTACTGCAGTGGAAAGCAAAACCAAAAACCCTCCAAAAAAACAACGAGTCAACAGTCGAGATGCCCTCCCCCTTGCATTTTCAGATTGTTTTGATAGTGACGCTGCTGAGGTTTCTAGAAATAAATTCGGTACCTAGAAATGAGATTAACTGAGAAAACGAGGAATTTAGTGAAGCTGGGGGTAAAAAAAGGGGGCTGGAATGGTTGATGGATGGTACAGCAAGCAAGAAGGTCTCTTTGTGGGGCTGCTGCGCAATACATATATAAATATATATATATGAATGTGTGTGTGTGTGTGTGCATATATATGCATGTATGTATATATGTTTGTATATATGCATATATATATACATACAAGCACATACATATATTTATATATATATATATATATATATATATATATATATATTATAGTTCACAGATGAGATCCATAGTTTTCTCTCTCTCATATTTATATATATATGCATATGTATGTATGCGTATATACATATATATGAATATACACATATACACATATACATATGCATTCATACATACATACAGACAGACAAATATATTAATATACATATATATACATACGCACATATCTTTATGCAGATATATTATTTTTTATATATAAAACATATAGCGGCGTACGTACACTTTGGTCTTTCTTTCTCTCTCTCTTTCTCTCTCTCTCTCTCTCTCTATCTCTCTCTATATATGTATATGTGTGTGTGTATATATATATACATACATACATACATAGGTTCTTTTATTTTTTTTACTTGTTTCAGTCAATTGATTGCGGCCATGCTGGACCATCGCCTTAAACTGTGTTAGTCGAAAAAATCGACCCCGGGACGTATTCTTTGTAAACCTAGTACTTATTTTATCGGACTATTTTGCCGAACTGCTAAGTGACGTGGACATTATTACATCACTGACTCAGTTGTAAAGTGTTGAGTAAAGTTATTTGATTGCAGACCTTCTTTCAGTCTTTTTATTATCACTCAGTCACACATAGTCCCCAGATGGTAACATTGATTTCAAGGTCTTCCCATATGAGTAACTGGTTATTCAAAGACATTTATAGATTTTAAATTTATTCTGTCCAGTTACATATCAGTATAGTGGTCATTTGCAAACTCCAGGGGTGACACTTTAATTTCTCCTTAGCCCTCACGTCAACACAGTTGTTAATGTTGATTTCAGTTGGGTCACGCCCTTCCAATTGCTATAGATTCGTAATGCATCTTACGGCTGTGCCTGTCACCTGGATGGTGAGGAATCCTACATTGGGAGTGGTAACGACTAGGGTAGGGTAACTGACTGCTTATTGTGATCATTCGTCTTTTGGTTTCCTGTAGCTTTGCTCTCTTTTACAAACCCAGTGAACATATATTTCCTATTTCAAAGAAATTCAAACAATAGATATAAGACCCAAGTTAAAAAGATTTTCAACAATTCAACTTCTCTGGTTGACATTAAGATGCCCACTCCCAACAGGGACTTTAACTCTCACATTTTAGAGCTCCATGACCTTCATTTTTCAGGAGCAAAATCTTTTTAACAGGTTCAATAAGACTGGAATTTTGGAATATGCGCATAAAAATCAGTAGTATGGTATACATGTGGCACGATTACAATTTTTTAGGGTGTGTAAAGAGGGAAATAACCTTCATCTGCAATTTTGATGAAATCCGAAACATAAATATTCCAGTTCATTACAGAAAATATAACAGAAAAGTCTAATTCTTCAATTGAATGCAACCGCGCAACGCCGGGTATCTCTGCTAGTAAAATTATAAAGAAAAGTGCTTAATTTCTTGTTCTGTATTATGCACTCACACATATATACAAGATTAAACAAATATTACTTTATGGATAGTACGGAAATGCACAAGAATATAATGGCTTTTTGTGTAATTCCAACCCCACTGGCCCACTAAGGGTTAATGGAAATTAGCAGCGCAAACGGAGTGAATCAGAAATTCAGCTGTCACCGTTACAACTTCGTACATCTATCTATCTATCTATCTATCTATCTATCTATCTATCTATCTATCTATCTATCTATCTATCTATCTATCTACCTGGCTATCTGTCTGTCTGTCTGTCTGATCTCTGTCTGTCTATCTAAATATATATCTGTCTATTTATCCATCTATCTATCTATCTATCTATCTATCTATCTATCTATCTATCTATCTATCTATCTATCTATCTATCTATCTATCTATCATCTATCTATCTATCTATCTATCTGCCTGTCTGTCTGTCTGACTGTCTGTCTGTCTGTCAGTCTGTCTGACTGTCTGTTTAACAGTTTGACTCAGTTCCATATAACTTAATTTTTCGTTGTCGCATACGACGCATCCATATCATCAGAGATCAGAGAAACGAAAAGTTTTAAGAAGAAAAATAAGGCATTTAGATGTTGAATGCTTCTTTCGTTCGTCTGTCTGTCTCACTGTCTGTCTGCCTGTCTCTGTCTGTCTGTCTCTCTGCCTATGTATGTATGTGTGCGTGTGTGTGCATGCATGTGTGTGTATATGTGTGTGTGCGCGCGTATGTATAAAGGAATTTACGTTAGCGCACTTTGAACGGAAATTTTTGTCATAGTCACAA
>NC_043009.1:64628748-64631248 GCF_006345805.1 Octopus sinensis
GTGATGTTGGAAGCAATATTGCCTGAGCACAGGCAAGTGTGGCTAACTTTAATAGTAAGGTCATTAAAAAGCTTGTGTAACTTGTGGGTGTTTGAGAAAGGTTTCGAATTTGGGACAAGAAGTTTCCACCTATGTTTGAGAAGAAATTTAATTCTATGGAGTATTGAACCAAATTACCTTTTCCTACCTAACTCTCTCTGGCATTGGAGTGCGGGTGAAGAATATTCCATATATCCTAGCGTCTCCTTGTTCTCCCCACTTCCTTTCATTCTTCCTTTGTTTCTTCCTGTCTTTCTGCCTCTCTCTCTTTGTGCATGTGTATATGTATACATGTAAGGTTTCTATGTGCTCACACTCACACAAACACGTATACATATACTCTTACGCTCACCTTGTTTAATTAGCTAATTAATTAATTAGCGGCTTTTTAGCACAACAGACACATTTCTATTTGTTGTTTTTCCTGCATTTTCTTATCGTCTCTTTCTCTTTCTCTCTCTCTCTCTTTCTCTCTCTCTCTCTCTCTCTCTATATATATATATATATATATATATACATATATATATACTTGTATATACATATGCATATAAATATGTAAGTATGCAGTCATACATACACATATACATATACGTACACTCATACGTAAACATGAACATACACACACTCACACGCACGCGCGTGAACAAAGAAATATATTGCGTGGGTAGTAAAATCACGTGCCGAAGCTACAAATTTTTTACTTTGCATCTGCAACAAGAAAGTGCTTCAGTATGACCCTCTACCTTCGGTAAGGGTGGAGATCCTTCAGAACTTGCAACCCTATTTTGAAATTTCTTGATTACATATCACTTTCCATCACCTCTGCACTCCCCGCCTGCCTAGATGTCACAAGTATAGAATGTCACAAGCTTGTGACACAGATGTCACAAGTATAGAATCGATGCCCTCGACCACACCCCTGACCTTTCCCTATTCCAAATACAAGCGATGAGCAGGTGTGCGCCTCGATATTTTAGTCTATTTTGAGGATTGTATTTTCGGTTCCCAAATGAGCGCTGGCATTCTCTTTTGCCCTGACCTACCAAACTCAGTCGAGTAAATTTCTAGCGCTATGTAGGAGAGGGCTTCTTCCAGTTGTTGTATAAGAAGAACCTAAAAGCTCACTTTTTATTAAAAAAAGGCACAAATTTACAAGTTCACGCTCCACTCACTGTTCTATCTTTTACCGTTCACTTGTTTCAGTCATTAGACTGCGGCCATGCTGGGGCACCACATTGAAGAATTTTTTAGTCGAATGAATCAACCTCAGTACTCCAGTACCTTCTTTTAACCGCTAAGTTACGGGGACATAAACACACCAACACCGGTTGTCAAGCATTGATGGAGGCACAAACACACTTATATATACATCTATATATGTATGTATATATATATATATATATATATATATATACATATATATATATACATACATATATATATATATATAATATATATAATATATATATATATATAATATATATATATATATATAACGGGAAGCTTTATGAAAACAGACAAAAGACGAAGGCAGGTTTACGGAAATAAACAAAAGACGAAGGCAGGTGGAATACAAACAAATAATTGTATTAGTATGGCGCTCAGGAAATTATATTATATATAATATATATATATATATATATATATATTAATATATATATATATATGTACATATATATATATATATATAAACATATACATATATACGTGCACACACACACACACATATATATATGCACGACAGGGTTCTTTCACTTTCACTCTACCAAATTCACTCACAAAGCTTTGGTAGAAAAGCAGAACACTTGGAACCGTAAAGTGCAGCGAGAGACCTGACCCGGTTCCTCACAACACAGTGGTGCCTCCTAGTTTTCTAACGTTAAGACAAAGGCCAATAAATCTTCCGCCGAACAAGAAACCTGTCTGTTGCAGTTACTTTACCTTTCTTAAAGGTCATATTATCTGTTGCTGCCAGTTATGTAAAAAGAAGTAATGTTGCTTAAATACACGTCCCTTTCACACTCATACACACATATGTATAGACTGACATTAAAGAGAGAGAGAGAGAGATGGTGTGTGTGTGAGAGAGAGAGAGATGGTGTGTGTGTGAGAGAGAGAGATGATGTGTGTGTGTGAGAGAGAGAGATGATGTGTGTGTGTGAGAGAGAGAGATAGTGTGTGAGAGAGGGAGAGAGATGATGTGTGTGTGTGAGAGAGAGATAGCATGGGAAGACAAAGAGGGAGGGAAAGGAGACAGAAGAAGAGAGGAGAGAGAGGGAGAAAGAGGGAAAGAGGAGAGAGAAGAGAAGGAAGAGAGAGGGAGAGAGAGGAGATAGAGGAAAGTAATAAGAGAGAGAGAGAGAGAGAGAAAGAGAGAGATGGTGTATGTGTGTGAGAGAGAGAGAGGAGAAAGAGGGAAAGAGAAGGAGAGAGAAGAGAGGAAGAGGGAGAGAGGAGATAG
>NC_043009.1:64636248-64651248 GCF_006345805.1 Octopus sinensis
GTCCGGCGTGTGGGATGTCATCGTAGAATATACAAGCAGCAAATTTAGATGGGCTGGACACGTCGTCCGATAATCGGTGGACCCGCGCAGTTGTCGAGTGGTACCCGCGCGAGCGGAAATGACCATTCGGAAGGCCTCCACGACGGTGGAGTTACGATTTTAGGAGGGCGATTGGGATCACGTGGATGAGGAAGGCGCGATCCAGAGAGGAGTGGACAGCGTGCTGTGACCAGCGGTATCAAATGGACGCCCGACGGACTGGTCGGTCAAGGTGATAAAGGTGATATATATATATATATATATATATGTATATCAGTCGCCATGATAGATCGGTAGCCACTACACACATTTTTTTCTCTGCTTATTTTTTTCTGTGTCCCTTTCTGTAGAAGAGCGTAGGCTCGAAACGTAAAAGACTTTTTCTATTCCTGAGCGTTATACTAATACATCTGTTTGTTTTGTACACCATCTGTCTTCGTCTTTTGTTTTTTTTTCGTAAACTCTCCCTATATATATATATATATATATATATATATATATAATATATATATATATATATGTAACTCTGCCATTAAGTTCCACAAAATATTTCATCATCACCGCAATACATATTTCTATGAAATTATCTGTCGCCATCCTCTCCTTCATAACTACCAAACAAGAATTATCGCTTGTTTGAATTTTGAAACGCCCTTTTGCGAGTATCAATTTGTCAGAGAAGCTTCGTTTATAACAATATTAACATATGGAATAATATTTAACCACAAAAACTTAAAAAAACATTTTTTTTGCCGTCAAATTTCAAAACATCATTAAAAATCCACCTTCTGCAGAACCAAATCCATTCATAAACTTTATTTTATAGATCTACAGAATTTATAACATTTGTAATATTTTATAGTTCCAGACTTAAAGAGATGTACTTTTTATATACGTTTTTGACCGCCTTGCTTGCATGCAAAGGATGTTTCTTTCTTTTTTAAATAATTATTAATCTATTTATTTTTTTATTTTTTGACCTCTCCTTTCCAACTTGCCCAAATCAGGAAAGCTGCCAAAGGGCTTAAACCGATTTTTTATGCAATTTCTGAAAAAGATTTTTTGTTATCTTTCTTATTGTAATCGATAAAAAATATTCGATGTAAATTGGATTAATAAATTTATTTATTTATATTTATTTATTCAACGCCCACATTTCTTTATGAATCAAGAAGTTTATATATTCTTCATTCAAGGTTCACATAAGTTTTAAAACAGATTTCTTTAATAAAATTGACCATTTTCATAGCAACATTACATTGTGTTGGGAGGGTCATTACAGCCAATAATAACACACGCACTGGTTCAGTATCACTTCTTTATTATTAGTAAAGTGGTTAAATATCTTATCAATCAATCGGTTTGCTTAATGTACTGGTTAGAAAATCAAGCGTTTGTTTGTGAGTCAAAGCCATTTCATCGCTAATCGAGACCTTTTCAAGGACTTGCCTTCTCTCTTCAAGGTCTGCTCTGAGTCTGTCCGAGAATGGGTCCCATAGCTGTGCGTATGTATGCCTGTATGTGTAGCAAGTCATTGAATAGGTTGCGATTAGCGACGAAAGGACTTTGAATAACAACTGATTGATTATTTAACCAGCACACTAAACAATCGATCGATTTGTTAGCTGGTTAGATATTTAACCGATTGACTAACAATGAAGAAGTAATTTTGAACCAGTGCATGTGTTATCATTGTTGGTGTAATGACCTTCCCAAGAAAACAAAATTTGTTTTAACACATGTATTCATATCAAGAATCTTGCAAAGAAAATACAAAAACGAATTAAAAACGTCTTTAAATTCAACTCCCAAAAATGTTGAAATCAGTAACCCTCTAAAAAACAAAAAACCCTCTAAAAAACAAAAAACCCTCTAAAAAACAAAAAACCCTCTAAAAAACAAAAAACCCTCTAAAAAACAAAAAAAAAAAAAAAAAAAAAAAAAAAAACCCTCTAAAAAAAAAAAAAACCCTCTAAAAAACAAAAAACCCTCTAAAAAACAAAAAACCCTCTAAAAAACAAAAAACCCTCTAAAAAACAAAAAACCCTCTAAAAAACAAAAAACCCTCTAAAAAACAAAAAACCCTCAAAAAAACAAAAAACCCTCTAAAAAACAAAAAACCCTCTAAAAAACAAAAAACCCTCAAAAAAACAAAAAACCCTCTAAAAAACAAAAAACCCTCTAAAAAACAAAAAACCCTCAAAAAAACAAAAAACCCTCTAAAAAACAAAAAACCCTCTAAAAAACAAAAAACCCTCAAAAAAACAAAAAACCCTCTAAAAAACAAAAAACCCTCAAAAAAACAAAAGCATGTTAAGACAATACTTGCTTTTACTTATTTTAAAAGAGAAAGAAAAAAGAAAATCTCTTATGAAGTTAATCATAGATGAGGCAGAATCAGGACAAACACAGTTCTTCCAGGAGAAGCGATCTGATATCATCATCATCATCATCATCATCATCATCATCATCATCATCATCATCACCATCACCATCACCATGGGTATGTGCTGTGATTTGTTGTGATGCTCTGATGGTTATTGTATGGAAGGTGTTCTGCGTAGGATGTGTGCAGTGCCTAGTAGTGCAATTTTCTGTATGTTATATGTGTTTGTAAATCCTGGTGTTTTTGTTATGTATTTGTCTGAATATTTTTTTATCATGCCTAATGCACCTACTATGATAGGAATTGTTTCTGTTTTTAGGTTCCACATTCTGGTTACCTCTATTTCCAGGTCTTTGTATTTTGAAAGTTTCTCCATTTCTTTTAGAGACACGTTGTCATCTGCCGGTATTGATACATCAATTAGAAAGCATTTTTTTCTTCATGATCTCTGACAACTATATCTGGCCTGTTGGCCTTAATTTCTCTATCTGTGTGTATCGGCATATCCCAGAGTATGGTTGCTTTCTCGTTTTCTGTGACCTTTTCTGGTGTGTGCCTATACCATCTTTTTTCTGTTGTTATTCCATAATGTTAGCATAGCTTCCAATGTATGTAGGTTCCAACTCTGTCATGTCTGTGAATATATTCCTTCTTAGCCAGGACTGGGCAGCTAGAGATAATATGATTTATTGTTTCTTGTCCATCTCCACATATTCTGCAGTTACTTGTTATATTTCTTTTCATTGCATGTTTTTGGTAATTTCTGGTGGTAATTTTTTATTATTATTATTATTATTATTATTATATTATTATTATTATTATTATATTATTATTATTATTATTGCTTTACTATTATTATTATTATTATTAAAGGCGTTGGGCAGCACTTCGGACAGAATACTTAGCAGCATTTTTCCGGTTCTTTACGTTCTTAGTTCAAATTCTGCAGATGTCGACTTTGCCTTTCATTCTTTCACTTCTCTACCGAGCACAGTTCTGTGTGCCTTGGGTATGTGCTGTGGTTTGTTGTGGTGCGCTGATGGTTACTGTATTGAAAATGTTTTGCGTTGGATGTGTGCAGTGCCCAGTAGTGCATTTTTCTGCATGTTATATATATTTGTAAATCCTGGTAGTTTTGTTATGTATTTGTCTGAATATTTATTATTATTATTATTATTATTATTATTATTATTATTATTATTATTATTATTATTATTATTATTATTATTATTTGGAGAAGAAAAGGTTACTTGAATTTCACCCTGATTGACAAATCTTATAAAAGCTACAACGTGACATTCATTCTTAAGATCTGTTGACTCATAAACCTGTAAAGAATAAAACATACCACCAGTTTTCAGTCTATGACAAAAAAAATAATAAATATTAAAATAACACCCCTTCCCCCCACCCCCCCAAAAAACCTCTTCAGTATTCATGTGACTTGAAATCAGTACGTTGACTTATTGTATTGTTTGAAAGTGGAACATTTTCAGATTCTCGAGTTGCATCTTGTCTCAGTATTGCATCAGAAAATGATTAGGTTCTCACTCATCTAGGCACTACCTATAAATGCTGAGCACGGTTCATGTCAGTGTTTCTCAACCAGTTTTTATCTACGGAGCCCTTTGATTCCTATTTCACTGGGTGTTCTCTCACAGCCATTCCTAGTTTTAAAAGATTCTACATACTCTCTTTTCAAGGCGATACACAAGCATTCAACTATGAGTGCACTGCAGCTTATGACAGACGGAAACAACGGTAAGCTGACGAAGTCCATGACATAATTTCTTTTCTTTTGTCATTTTCGTTCTCTATTATTGCCCTGTAATCAACTGACGCTTTGTTCTGAAGCATAAGTATATTCGGTTCTAAAACCAAAATTATTAGCGTCGCTATGCCTAAGGGGTATAATAATAATAATGATAATAATAATAATAATAATAATAATAATATAATAATAATAATAATAATAATAATAATAATAATAATAATAATAATAATAATAATAATAATAATAATAATAATAATAATAATAATATAATAATAATAATAATAACAACAACACATAATGATCATCTTTAAAAATTTTAATATCTACAACGTCTGTGAATTCCTATCCTTTCCTTTCTCCCTGGGTATTCGAAAATGTTAACATCCTTTTTATTCTAAGAACGCTACAGTTTTCTCTGTTCGGACATACAAAAGATAATCTTTAGTGAATTTTAAAACTTTAATATCTACAATTTTCGGTGAAAATTTTACCCTCCTTTTCTTACCTTTCCTTTCTCACTGGGTATTCGAAAATGTAAGCATCCTTTTTATTGCAAAAACACTACAGTCTTTTCTGATCGGACATACAAACGAACATCTTTAAAAAATTAAAAAGAAACTTTAGTATCTACAATTTTGTGTGAAAGTTTCATCTTTCATTTCTCCCTGACTACCCGAATATGTAAACATGCCTTTTATTGAAACAACGCAATTTTTACTATTAATAAAAGTAAAAATAATAAACGAGGTAAGTACCTGCCAATATATATAAACTGCATAAATACAAAAACTGTAAACCATAGTAAATCTTATAAAAAGAAAAGAAAAAGTTTTTAAAAATCAGAAATTCAAAAATTCAACGATTTACTCTTTTATTCTTTTACTTGTTTCAGTCATTTGACTGCGGCATTGCTGGAGCACTGCCTTTAGTCGAACAAATCGATCCCGATATCAGGGCGGGCGTTGTCGTGCAGCAGAAGAACTCCATGCTGATGATTAGGTCTTTTCTCTTGAATAGCCGTGTTGAGTTGTTCCATCTGATGAACTTTGAGTTCCGCGTTGACCGTTTGGTTCCGTTTAAGCAATTCATAATGGATAACCCCTTCCCAGTCCCACCATACGCACAACATCGTTTTACGCAAATTAAGAGCTTGTTTCACGCGCGGTGTCGCTTGTTTACCGGGACTAAACCATTCCTTACGCTGCTTCATATTGATGTACAGGCACCATTCTTCGTCGCCAGTAACGATTCGGTAAAGAAATCATTGCTTGTGTCCATGAGTTGAACGGTGACGAGCAAGCAAACCAGCGGAAAGTGTGGCCCGTTGATTTTTGTTGTTGTCACTTAAAGCATGCCGAACCCATACTCCATACTTCTGAACCTTTCCCATCGAGTGAAGATGCTTCTCTATAGCAGTGTGGGAGCATTCCATTTTCTCTGCCAGTTTCTTTGTCGTTTGACGAGAATTTTCGTGCAAAAGCTGGTTTAATCGCTCTTCATTGAACTCAACTGAACGGCCAGAACAAGGTGCGTCTTTGAGGTCAAAATTTCCATTTTTTTAACTTGGTATACCAATCACGAGCGGTTCTTTCAGCTATGGCACCCTCTCCATACATAGCACAGATGTCGCGAGCAATTTTTGCAGCCTTAGAACCTTGATTAAAAGCAAAAAGAAGGAGGTATCGAAAATGCTCATTTTCCTTAACTTGACATTCCATTTTAATGTTCTGAAAATAAACAAAAATTAACTAAAATTAACTAGCAAAAAAAAAAAAAATACAAAATAGATTCCAAAATGATTCAAAAATAGAATTCTCGAAAACAATAGATTCCAAAATTTAAAAACGCAATAAATTCCAAAATCTAAAAAACTTAGTTGCCAACCCAATAGATCCCATACTACAATAACAAAAAACAGACACAAACAATAACAACGAGATATATCGGCATTTACAAGGAACACAAACTTTTCAAAAAGTAGCCAAACTCGTCAAAAATATGCATCAAATTTAAAAGAAATAACCGCCATCTTTAAACATCTTCTTTAGATTCCCAGACTAAATCATTACTTACGCTTATCGTTATTATGTAATTTGCAATTATAATTAATGTTTTTCTAGTTTCACGTGCAATATAAATACCGCCACAGTTTTTTTTTTAAATTTATTCATTAATGCTTTATTAAAAACGAATCAAAACAAATTCTTGGTCCAGAGACAAAAACCCCGACTCCGCCTTCTAATGCAAAGCAGCAATGATGAAGATGAAGAATTAAAATATTTTGAGAATTTAAATAAACATTGGTGCAGGCGTGGCTATGTGGTAAGAAGTTCGCTTCCCAAACTCATGGTGCCGGGTTCAGTTCCATTGCGCCGCACCTTGGACAAGTGTCTTCTACCACCGCCTCGGGCCGATCAAAGCGTTGTGGGTGGATTTAGTAGAGGGAAACTGGAAGAAGCCTGTCGTATATATATATATATATATATATATATATATATATATATATATATATATATATGTAAAGTATAGAAGCCATCTTAACATGGCTAACCACATTCTGAGATTTAATAATGCTATATATATATATATATACATATATATATATACATATCTATCTATCTATCTATCTATCTATCTATCTATTTATATATATATATATGTATATATATATATATATATATGTATATATATATATATTATATATATATATATGTATATATATATATATATAAATAGATAGATAGATAAAAAAAACCTGATAGAATAAGAATTACGCTTAAAAAAAGAAAAAAAATACGACTAAGATTTCTTCAAGGTGCTGTCCCAGCGTGGCCACAGTCTAATGACTGAAACAAACAAAAGACAAAAAGATAAATCATAGAAGTGTCTTTGAAAGGTCTGAAAACATTATATCTATCTATCTCACCGTGTCTATCTATCTATCTATCTATCTATCTATCTATCTATCTATCTATCTATCTATCTATCTATCTATCTATCTATCTGCCTATTTACCGTATAGAAAAGTAGAAAGTAGAATGGGCTGGAGAGGCGTAGAAAGGTGGAATTAAAAAATTAGCCTGGCTTTACAGGAAAGAAATTAGTAAACAAAGGAAACATCAGGTTAGAAGCAAATACTTAATTAAGAAGCAACTCAAAAATCCCACATATAGCGTGATAAATAAATAGATAATTAATCGGCAGTGCAATTAAAAGAGAGATGACACAGATAGATAGAGCTACAGCAACGGAGCCTCCGTAAGACCGGCTTTATTAAAACATACTAATGGTAAATAATTAGGTTTAGTGTGAAAAGATGTCAGTCACTAAAATCAGAGGTTAAACACGTCATCAAGAGGGGCTTTATGTTGGCGCTTAATCTGCTAAAAATCAGCTTTCTACGAGGGTGGGCTGAAAAGCTCATTGGCCGAGTGTGAAAAAGTGATGGAGCTGGGAAATCTTGCATGCATTAGTCTAAAGTCTTCGTAAGTTTCTTTCAAATTACTTCAAAAAGAAATGGAACTAATTAGAGAAGAATCATGTGAACTTCTGAAAGCATCAGCTGTTCTTGGCAGGAGTTCTTTACTGACTACTATTGTTTGTCTTTTACTTGATTTTGTCACTGGACTGTGGCCATGCTGGGGCACCGCCTTGAAGGGTTTAGTCGAACAAATTGACCCCAGTAGTTACTATCTTTCTAAGTCTCGTACTTATTCTATTATTTTTTTTCTATTGCCGAACCGCTAAGTTACGGGGACGTAAACATACCAACGCTGGGGGAGGGGACACAAAAAGTAGAAAGGTAGACGCGCGTACACACACACACACACACATACACACACACATACACGCACACATACACACACACGCGCGCGCGCCCTGCAGGTTTCTTCCAGTTTCCGCCCACCAAATCAATTCACAAGATTTTGGTCGGCTCGTGCCTATAATCAGAGACACCCACAGCGCCACGCCGTGGGACTGAACCCGAAATCACGTGGTTCAGAAGCAAGTTTTGTTTTTTATCACACAGCCACGCCAAGGTAGCCAATACTATCGGTGTAAACTTTGTCCTGCGAGGAGAGAAGAGAGGAGACACAAAGAAGGAAGAGAGCTAGAGACCAAGACATGGTGGAGGATTGCTGCAAGAATGTCTGGAGTACAAAGTATTTGTTAGTGGAAGATGGCAGCTGAGGGTTTGAATAAAGACTAAGGATCTGAGCGCATTAGAGAAATGGGCAGAAGAGCCATCAAGCAGAACGTTGAGGCTGCTGAGAAAGCGTCTGGATGGTTCTGACTGAAAAGAGGTAACCAGTGGGGTCAGGAGAATGCATTGTGGAGACAGGCCTCGGCTTGATTAACCTTAGTTGGGTCTTCAGGATGGGGGTGCATGCTGTAAGATCTGAAACGCTCAGTGTACCTAAGAAACAACATTGATGGTGTGTCCAATTGCAACATCTTCGGATGTTTTTTGGCCGATAAAATTTTGGTCAGTAGTAATTCTTGTTAATGCTGGTGATTAATTATTAATGATGTTGATTAATGTTATATTTCGGAATGGTCATATTGCCAGTTTAGCCAATAAAAACACACGCACTATATATTTGGTGTTATTTTGCTTCAGTGTTATTTATTTTTACATTAATCTTAATCTTATAACACCAAATATATAGTGCGTGTGTTTTTATTGGCTAAACTGGCAATGTGACCATTCCGAAATATAACAATATCTGTTTCAACACACGACTTCACATAAAAAATCTTGCACAACAGATGTTGATTAAGAAAATAGGAAAATACGACAAAATACTAAAGTATATTAGGATGTAAAAATTTATCTGAATTATGTATTCAAATGACATGGGAAAAAAAAGCAAAGTAGCGGCTGTGTGGTAAATAACTTGCTTATCAACCACATGGTTCCGGGTTCAGTCTCACTGCGTGGCACATTGGGCAAGTGTCTTCTACTATAAACTCGGACCTACCAAAGCCTTGTGAGTGGATTTGGTAGAGGAAACTGAAAGAAGCTCCTCATATATGTATATATATATATATATATATATATATATATATATATATATATATAATATATATATACATACATATATATGTGTGTGTATGTATATGTTTTTGTGTGTATGTGTTTGTCCTCCCATCATCGCTTGACACTCGATGCTGGTGTGTTTACGTCCCCGTAACTTAGCGGTTCGGCAAAAGCGGCCGATAGAATAAGTACTAGGCTAACAAAGAATAAGTGCTAGGGTCGTTTTGTTCGACTAAAGGCGGTGCTCCAGCGTGGCCGCAGTCAAATGACTGAAACAAAAGAAAAAAGAATAAATAAAAAAAATCAATAAATGTGCAGATATGTTTTTTTTTTTCAGACTGTGCTTATACTTTCAGCACCGAACAACATTCTCCGAGTAAAAACAGTCCCTCCCAGCTAACCTATTTGTGCTTCAACAATTGAATGAGACTTATTGATTGTCATTACAAAAGCTGCTCGAAATAAAAGCTGTATTTGCATAAGGGTGAATGACCGAGTGGAGTCAGAATGGCCTAATTTAGTTCTTGGCACAATGACAACCTCTTCATAATACTCACTGTCTGAAACAATATTACCTTCAATCATGCGTTCATGTAAATGGCTTATTTCAATTAATATTTCTTTACAAACTTCATTAGCCTTTTTTTTTCAATTACACCATAGCATAACACCATATTCTTTGCTTAATGTTAAAATACTGGGGTAGAGGGCCGCTTCCCTTATTTAGACTGTCCATGTTTTGAGGCTCCCTTTGAATGAGTTTCCACGATTTGGGGCATTTGATAGACGATATGTAGTTATATATTACCATTTTGATTTGTTTAATGTTCTATCAGCGTGTCACAAACCGAACTTGAGTGTCACAGTAAGATCTCAGGCTGTCATCTTCTCGAATATACAATCACCATTCCATCATTAGTTCTTTCTATCCTATTTGTTCGAAATACAACATGCTTCGGTATCTGTATCTTAGCATCTGCCATATCAATGGTCAAACGTGTTTCGGCCAGTGAAATGCGTATTGTTTGATTACATGTAACTAAATCTCTCAGGTATGGGATTTTATGCTGGTGGAATATTACAAGACACCCTGGCATTCATCAGGAACATTGGTGTAACTTATGGAGTAGGTGGATGTCAGTAGTCATCGCTGGTCTGACATATGTGGAGACGTCAGAGACGGCTACTCAGGATCTTTCGCTATTTGTGGTGGTCTTGAGTGCTGGAATGCGCTTCACTGACTCAGTGATTGATGCAGCCAGGTCAGCTGCCTTATAATTCTCGGTGTCATGTCCGAAAAAAGAGCGGATTTCGGCTGCTACTGTCCATGCTATGTCTAGATGTTACTTTTACTGGAGAGCAGTGCATGTTACATCTGCATATTTACAAGATGGAGGCTGTGTGTGTGTGTTATTACTTGGTCTTGTTCTCTTGGTGATCCTGACGGAAGTTTTGGTTCCATCGGGGACAGTTCTCCGTGGCTTTGAGATGAGCAAAACAAGAACCGCTCAACATGGATACAGAACGAGCAAATCAGCAGCTTATCCCTATACGAGCGTCCCTGTGCCAACAGGTCCTGTTAACATAGAACATGCAGGGCTTTTCCTCTAGGGCTTTTGTTTCTGAGAGTTTGTTGTGGTGAAATCCCGACACCCCTGTGGGATAGCAAGTCAGCTGTCCTAAACCGCATGAAGGCGCATGCGCTCTGTCAGTGAAGGGCAGTGTGGTGTGTGCAGGCGATTTGTGAAGACAGTCGTAGAAGTCGTTGAGAAGAGATATTGTTTGTTAACATGTTGTTTCTGATTTATATTTGTATTGTTATAACCTTCTTATAAGTCCACGTTGTAAAGTGGCACATATAGCGTGAGTTCAAAGGACACAACAGTGTCGACGAGACGCAACAGAGTTCTACTTTTTTTTTGACTCTGCGCTAAACTTGGACCAATGACCATCCTCATCTTGCTCTCTTGTTTGTGTCTCCATCTTTGGCTGCTTCTGCTTTTTCCTGATGGATATTTGTTTTGCTGCTGCTGTTGTTCTCTTTGGACTGACATTTGTCCAAAGCGTCGTAATACTCTTTATATTATACATTGTGTCGTAATACATTTTAGCCTTTTAACTTCATATGCCCGAAGAGAATGGGTCGATCAAACATTCCATTTTTATTAAATCATTTAACCCACTATTTATTTTAAAGTTTTAACCTTGTGATTCTATTAACTCCGATGAGAGAAATATAGAGTATTTCTATGGTTGGAGTTAGCTCGCCTATAGCAACCTATATCTGTTCGAAACGGACGTAATACTTTATACAAATACTTTATACATGTTCCAGACTCCTTATGAATCATTTTACATCCGCTTTAACATCCTCTTCATTGATTCAAATTTGAACATTCCGATTTGGCAAGTACACTTATGGACTTATGTCTTTATATATTTATATTTATGAATTTTTATGTGTTTATAAATTTTTATGTGCATGAATTTTTGTATATTTATAAATTTGCGTGTATATGTATGTATTTGTAAATTCTTAGAAATTTTTATATATCATCTAGATGAATATATCAATGTATGTACTTTGTATACCATGAAGAATTTCGTTGATATGGATTGAATGACTATATACATCGACCTTTGAATTTGTTTTCTCTCCTCCTTAACATATATATATATATATATATATAGATATATATGTATGTATATGTATATACATACATCATAGATATATAGATATATATATATATATATATATAATAAGATATATATAATATATATATATATATATATATACATACATATACATATACGATGCGTTGTGTGTTGTTTGGTTGTGTCTGTGTTTGTCCCCCCCAACATCGCTTGACAACCGATGGTGGTGTGTTCACGTCTCCGTAACATAGCGGTTCGGCAAAAGAAACCGATAGAATAAGTACTAGCCTTACAAAGAATGAGTCCTGGGGGCGATTTGCTCGACTAAAGGCGGTGTTCCAGCATGGCCGCAGTCAAATGACTGAAACAAATAAAAGAATAAAAAAGTAAATGGCCGCGGCCTTCGGGCTAAAACATTTTTAAATTTAAGGAATTATAAGATATATATATTATATATATATATATATAACTAATGTAGGATAAAATTTTTTCGAGAAAAATTTTATCAATGGCCAGCATATCAAAAAATACCTTTAAAGTTTAAATTATAATATTTTTGCACAAATAATATTTTGTAAATTATTTATTATATATATATAATATATATATATATATAATATATATATAGTATATATATATATATATATATATATATATATATATATATATTAGGTTTCCAAAATTCGTAAATTGAATTTTTACTCGCCAAGTACTAACAAAAAGAACAAAAATTATTCCTCAAAATAAAGACCATTATTTTCCAAGACTTTCTACGAACTTTTGGGGCAACCTTATATATACACACACACACACACGTATTCACATCCATTTACACACACATATCATGTATATACGTACTCATGTGTGTACGTGTGTGTGTGTGTACGCGTGTGTGTGTGTGTGTGTGTGTGTGTGTGTGTGTGTGTGTGTGTGTGTGTGTGTGTGTGTGTGTGTGTGTGTGTGTGTGTGTGTCAGTGCATGTTATCAGATAGCTGATAATTTATCTTGCATGAGTTATTCTTACCTAAAAACAGTTTTGCATTGTTGGCACCAATTTCCGCGACTTTAGAGTCGAGTTACTGCTGTTGTAGCAATTATTGACTCGTCTACATGCATATCAATGTAACAAGAAATATGTACCCGCACAATCTCAGATATATACATATATACATACGCATGTGTGTATGTATGCATGCATGTATCTGTCTATCTATATGTATATATATATATATATATATATATATATATATATATACATGCAAACATTTGTATTATATACAGGATATAGATATATATATATTAATATATATAAGTATATAATAGATATATATATATATATATATATATATATATATATATATATATATATAAATGTACGCACCTATACATATATGCACACACAAACACTCGTACGTTAGTTTTGAGGAATGGAAGAAAAGCAGACGATACCATAGGATTATAATAACGTACTTCCGCTGATTCAGTTCCCTGTTACCCAGAGTTTCCCCGTCGTTTCGCTGGTTCGTCGGACAGACTAAATTTGATGACAAAACCAGACTACTTCCCGTAACCTTAGATGAATGACAGTATACGAATGGTTGAACGATTTGACGCTCAGTATAAGAGGGCGTATAATTGGTACCTAACTTGTGGCCATTGTAAGACATCCTATCTTATCTCCCTTGTTAGTTCATTTCACGATACTAATTAAAGACACGTCACAGTTCACTGCTTCATTTTCCCAACACTACAGTTTCCCCGCATCGTATTTACAACGCTACAAACTTGTAGCATTTCTAATTTCTAAGAACTGACTTGATAATATCACTCCACGAATTATTCAACCAGCACCCTCTCTAGCTTTTACCACCACTGTCTCTTTCTTCTCCACCCCCACCACCGCTAACTTATGATTAAAGCCCTGTGCGTTCTATGATGCCAGTAGATGGCCAGTCATTCGTGTACTTCCGTTCATCTTCCATAGCGAGAAGCAGTCTCGACCATCGGAAATATGTATAAACAAATAAGAATTACGACGGGAAATTCAACACAGGGATGTTTTATGCTTAAAAACACAGTTGAGCTAACATATGTAATGTAGTGAAGTATGAGTCCCCATCTCTCTCTCTCTCTCTCTCTCTCTCATCTCTCTCTCTCTCTGTATATATATATATATATATATAATAGATACATTTCCCATGAATACACACACACCTCAGCGCCCAATAATACTATATTTGTTCCACGTCCTCGCGTTGTGTTTTTCATGTTTGGATTAACATATATATATATATATATATTGTATGTATGTATGTATGTTGTATGTATATATATATAATATGTGACAATTATTCAGTAGCCAAGATAAAACTCTGAGGTTCGGATGCCGAGGTGGAAATCCACGCCACCATCTCTTCAGTTATCCGGCCATCGGAAAAATTTCCTCTAGTTACAAAATATCGAGATCTCTTTCTTTCTTTTGTTATCTTACCGTTTTTACCAATATAATATATATATATATATATATATATATATACGTTTATATATTTGTTTTGCAAGATTTTTGATGCGAAATCGTGTGTTGAAACAGATATTGTTGTATTTAAGAATAGTCATTTTGCCAGTTTAGCCAATAAAAATACACGCACTATATATTTGGTGTTAATTTGCTTCAGCGTTATTTATTTTTTACATTAATCTTAATCTTATTTCGGCCAGAATTCTTTCGTCACAATCCTGTGACCTCATCAGTGGTCCTTTGCTTTCTTCTTTCTTATTTGTGTGTCTCTCTTTACTAACGGTCAGCCATTTTGTATTTTGTATTCCTATTGTATGTGTCTTCATTTGCGCATGCGTATGCCTCTATGTGTGTCTATGTTTAGTTAGTGTGTGTGTGTGGGGGAGTGCCTGTAATATTTGTATCTCCTGTGTGTGTAAGTATGTATGTATGTGATTATTCAGTTTCATTTCAAGATTTCTTGTCAATAAAGAGATCGTGAAATAAAACTGACTAATGACATACATACATACATACCAACCTACATACATACATACATACATACACACTAGCATACATACATACATACATACATACATGCATACATA
>NC_043009.1:64658748-64671248 GCF_006345805.1 Octopus sinensis
CTCTGATGATGGTATTTACATAAGTTGCTGCTAAATTACGAACGAAACAGCCGATATTGTCATTAATTTGATATTTTGAATGACATGCCATAGCGTCTAGGCGGGTTAAGGGTTATTATTTCGTTCTGTTGCGTTGGGTACACTTATTCGTCCAATGGATCAGGTCATTTCTTAAGAGTCGTATGATTTTCCATGCATATTATTTGGTGCTATTTACAGATTTTCTCTTTTTTTGTTTTAATGAAATTGTTTGTCTTTTGTTGTAGTTTTGCTTGTATGGTGTGATAAGGAGTGGTGGTAATCATATGGCGTGAACTCATACAAAAAAATGGCATGTTTTGAGGGATGTGTGGTTTACGGACTGAAGTCGTTTGTCGCTTACTTCCGGCTTCTTGTTTGTATAAGGACACGTGACGTGTAGACTGTTTGTGAAGAGATAAAAATCACTAATTTTTGTCAGTCTTTTAATTTGTGTAGAGAAAAACATTCCTTCCATTTTAGTTGTATGGGAAATATCTTAATACTAACCGGGCATTCTTATTCATTTTGCTATTATTGTTATATATTTGTATGTGGAGGCGTTAGTTCAAATTCCGCCGATGTTGACTTTTGCCTTTCATTCTTTTGGGGTCGATAAAATAAGTACCAGTTGAACACTAGGGTTGATGTATTCGATTTCAGACCTTGCACCTATAGTAGAAATGATTATTATTATTATTGAGTGAGAGAGCTGCGTGTACCATCAAAGTGATACTGGGGTGCAAATATACAAATCCCAATATACTCATCATAACTACACCGGGCACATTGCATGACAAGCATATGTGCGCGACATGGTCACCTCATATCAAGATAAACCAAATAGAACGTGTTTAACCTCCGTATGTGTTTCGATTGTTCGAAACTATTCTTTTAGGGACTTGTTGCTTGTTTCGGGTCTTTTCTGTTTGGCTGCCACGATTTCAAAAATCAGAGTATATAGAAAATTTTGAAATTTTGTACATTAATATAGATTTTCAAGCTGAATTGCTGGAGTTAATTCACTTTTATCAGAAAAGTTTTTAAAAAAAGTTATAGAGGTTTAAAGTTTGGTCATTTTCCCCCAGTCAGGAAACAGGATTTGGAAGCTGTCATTTTGTGCGTGACTGCACATGTTTTAATATGAAACCGCAAACAAATGAATTACGCGCGACATATAACTTCACATAACTTTAAAAAAAAATTTTTTGTGTTTTCAGAAAGTTTTTGCGAATTTGTATTCTACATGCAAGACTTCATACGATTATGTCAAGAAAAAGAAAGTGAGGGTACGTGATTTAAAGCCTGTTTTTAGCACATATGACAACCATCTCAATGACTGGAACACATTAGTCACCACGTACTTTCTTGCAGACAAAGAGGTTCTCATATTTGGCTTGTCACTATGAAAACAGACATGAATGTGTTGTAGCTTACGATTGGCTAAAATTACCTAAAATTTTCAAACTTTAATAGCTAACAACTATTTATTTATCGGTTTATGGCGAAAATGATTTTCATGGCATTGATTAGCCTATAAAAGTGTTGTATTACACTGAATATGAAACCAATTCGAAAAGAAACTTTCCTTGACAGCCGAACAGAAAAGATCTCTTATCTGTTACAATATGTTTTGGAACTAATTACAGCTTTAAGCTGATTCCTGTTTTTAGTTTCCAACTTTTGAGGCTGTCAATTTAAAAACTTTGTTTAAATTTTTTTTTACAAAACGAACACAAAGATGGCATTGTTTTTGCGTGCCAGCCTGTAAGAGGAGGAAGTGCAAGGTGATGTAAGGAGCCAAAGTGGCCTCTCAAGGCTGACCCTTCACCGGTAACGTCTTCTCTTCTCTATCAACCAACAATACAACGACACCCACCACCACCACCACCACCACCACCACTGCAGCAGCAAACAGTAAACTTAGTAATAGAATGTCAAGGAGCAGTAGCAACAGCAACGACAAAGACTGCTCGAAACAGCAGCATTTCAAGTGATGTCGACAACAACAACGTCAGCAACATCGCTACCACCAGCTTAATTATGAACTTACATGCTGTCACAGAATCCAAAAACACCAGCACCACCGGCACCACAAGCACCAGCACCAGCACCACCACCACCACTACCACTACCTCTACCAACACCACCAACAACACCACCACCAACACCACCAACACCACCAACACCGTAACAACAACAACAACTGCTGCTGGTGCTACTATTACTATTACTACTACTACTGCTGCTACTACTACAACTACTACTAATACTACTACTACTACTACTACTACTACTGCTACTGCTGCTGCTGCTGCTGCTGCTGCTGATGATGATGATGATGGCTTCGACCAAAGCCTTGTGAGTGGATTTGGTAGACGGGAGCTGAAAGAAGCCCGTCGTATATATGTGTGTGTGTGTGTGTGTGTGTGTGTGTGTGTGTGTTTGTCTCCGCAACATGGCTTGACAACCGATGTTGGTGTGTTCAAAGAAAAAGGCCTGGGGTCGATTTTCTCGGTGGTGCTCCAGCATAGCCGCAGTCAAATTACCAAAAACAGGTGAAAGAATAAACTAATGTTCTGTTGTCTAAGACCTCCGCATCTTTCTCCTTATCTTTCGTGATAAGGGTTATATTAACCTTTAGTCATCCGATTTAGGATACTTCGATTCCGGAGACCTTTATTTAGAGCCTATCTGATTGTTTTAATGTTCTTTCGCCAGAACCTTTGCAGACGGCCTTGCCTTTGTGCCACCTAATTAGATAATTAGAAAGATTGTTTTGTAATGATTTAGAGCTATATTACTCTGTCGGTCAATTTGTATTCTGCTTCTTCTGTTCACTGTTTTTTTGCTTGCTTGAGACAGCATTCACCCGGGGTGGGTTGAGCTGGCTTCATTCATCCTCAATGCTGCATCTCTCACAAACGCCGACCAGGCCTGGTGATTTGAGTCTAACGACCGCGTGAACTCCAACCACTTCCTATTCCAGTGGCGAATGCCGTAGATATAGGGGCCTAGGTTGGGTTCCAGATCAGCCTTGACTGTCATCAGTCAGGCTTTTCGTTGTCCACCACATCGTTTTTTCGCCAACCCTGAAGGGGAGCTGGGGCAATTGCTTCGTAGATGAATTCTCCTGGTTGACGACGGAGGGCATGACCCAGCCAACGCAGACGTCTCGTTAGGATGACTTGTCGGAGGGCAGTGATTTTGGTGTTCACTGTGCCTCCACGTTATGGATACCTCTTTTGCTCCATCTATCAATGCAAAACTTTCTGCTTCTCTCTGCATCTGAAACCCTATCGCTATGTCTTTCTAATCTCATCAAACAATCTCTTTTCCTTATTTCGAAACAACGTGTTCCTGCTGAAACTAAGCTATTCTTGTCTCATACCGTTTTATTTTAGCGGCTCTTTTTGTCACATTTTTTAAAAAACTGTCATTCGTCTCTTCTTTTTTCCTTTATTTATTATTTTTATTTTTTTTTGTAAAACTGCGCTACATGTTAACTCACAGAAAGAACCAAATTTTTCACTCTCGAAAAACCTGCTCACGTAACACGTGCTGCTGCAGCACCATCCTACGACATGCTGCAAACAACAGACCTTGCTTCGCCTGACTCTCTGTCTTTGCTTTTTTTTTTATTTCTCTCTGTTTTTCTGCTTGTTTCTCTCTGTATCTTCCACCCTCTCTCTCTCTCTCTCTCTTTCTCCTTTGTTTATTCTGACTAATACACAAACAACCCCAGATAGGTTATACGATTCAATTCGTTTCTTTAAATTAAAAATATTATTTTCTCGCCATTCCCTTTCGCTATTGTATACTGCATTACGGCGAGCTGGCAGAATCAGTAGCACGCCGGGCGAAAATGCTTAGCGGCATTTCGTCCGTCTTTACGTTCTAAGTTCAAATTCCGCCAAGGTCGACTTTGCCTTTCATTCTTCTCGGGGTCGGTAAATTAAGTACCAGTCATGTACTGGAGTCAATGTGCTCGACCATCCCACTCCTCTCACATTCCAGGCTTTGTGCATTTAGTAGAAAGGATTATCATTATTATTACTATTATTATTATTATTTCGTGGCTTTTATGGGTTTTTCCATGAGTAACCTTTCAAAGCACCTCCCCCTATTGGGAGTTTTTCCTTGTTATATTTTCGTTAACTTACATTTTTACACAGACTTTGCAAACGGACAAAACCCTTTGTAACTTTCGTCCTGTATTTTTGTCCTTACATGTTTTATTTGATTTTTGTTAGCCCTTGTGGCCAATAAACGAATTAATTATTATTATTATTGTTATTATTATTTTTATTATTATCGTTGTAGTTGTTGTTGTTGTTATGGTTATTACACGTGGTTTCAGGTACACATGAACAGTTTCCTATCTTACATCACAAACAGCGACTCATTTCTTGGAAGACATGTATATATATATATATATATTTAGCCGAGGGTGATAAATGCTTTACAGATAATGTTTTAATATCAGTTTCACGCCCCTTCCATTGCTATTTTCGTAACGTAGCAACGTCTTCTATTCGTACATGCGTAAACCCCTGCAATGCCTTTTACAGAAACTACTTATACAACATTCCATGATTGTACCAATTACAAACAGGATTATGGAAACATCTTTTTGAACTTCAGCGATTTCTATCTACGTCTCCGTCCACCCCACTTTCATCCATGTATCTATCTAACCTATTTCTTTACTACCCACAAGGGGCTAAACACAGAGAGGACAAACAAGGACAGACATAGGTATTAAGTCGATTACATCGACCCCAGTGCGTAACTGGTACTTAATTTATCGACCCCGAAAGGATGAAAGGCAAAGTCGACCTCGACGGAATTTGAACTCACAACGTAACGGCAGATGAAATACCGCTAGGCATTTGGACCGGCGTGTTAACGTTTCTGCCAAGTATCTATCTATCTAACCCTCCGTCTTTACATCCATCAGTCCGTCTGTTCTTCCTTCCTTTCTTCCTTCCTTCCTCTCATTCATCTATTTACGCATCAGTACATCTTTAAAACAATTCAAATTATCGAACTCTTTTATGAATTTCCCCATAGATTGAATGTCGACGACAGAGAGCGGATTTGATCTCAGTTCATCAGTTTTCCAATGTGCTAATGCATAAAATTATTGACAAGAATGAGTCACAACTTCGTCGACCATTAATGCAGTTGTCGTTTGTTTTGCTCATGAAAATAACGTCAAGCTTGTTCTATACATTGTTCTATACTAGAAGTGGTTGTATGGTGAACTCGATTTAAGGAGCTGAAGTGAGATACTTACCTCTTTGGTCTAGCCCCATCAAAATGTTCGAGATGAGGATTCAGAGGGAAGTCCTGTTGCCCAGTAATTTTATCAGAAAGTGGGTGAATGTGACAAGAATGATCCGAGTTAACGGGCCTACTCTAAGCATGCGCCTGTAAGTTGAAGGAAGACAATGTAGAGAGGGCACTTGCCGTAGTGGACAGTGCAAACCTGGTTTTTTGGGATTTCCACGAGCAGCCATGGAAAGTGTCCCTATTTTGGGGAGTTTTTCCTTGTTAAAATTATCGTTTTTACTATTTACGTACTTCTGTTTTATGTAACCCCACATTGTATTACCTTGTACCCGCCTCCATGTTTTTCTTTTGTGAACCCTTACTGGTAAATAAAGAAAGCGTTATTATTTTCTAAAACAGCAGAAGGTTCGTTTGAGCCCTAGAGATCCTTTGTTTGAGAGACTTGAATCTGGGTGGCACTTTCGCTCGCTTGTTGTGTCTCCAGGGACGCTCGTTGAGAAATAGCATTGAAGGTCTTGATACAATATTGTGCATTGTCTTACAAAAAATAAGAAGGCTGTCATTTATTTGTATTACTACCAGATTTTCAACTGTTTAAATGCAGTCTCTACTGCACCGTCTGATGCACCACCTTTGTGTCCCTGATCTGTTTGCAGCATTGTCTACTGGGGGGTGAGGGTGGGGGTGGGGGCAGAATTTTGTTGCTATGCTTAAATCTATCTTGCGCCAAATAACGTATTCATTTTGTTGTCTTTGATGTTACTTTAGAGTTGCGCCTGTTTTTTGTGTGTGCAGAGAGAATGTGGATTGCATTATATTTTTGGGTGCCTCTTGTACAGAATATGAATCCTGCTAATTATATATATACAAAAGCATACATACGTAGATACATGCAGGCATATATTTATTCATACATACATGCATACATACATACATACATACATGCATACATATCTGCTTACCTACCTGCCTGCCTGCCTACCTGCCTGCATACATACATACATACATACATACATACATACATACATACATACATACATACATACATACATACATACATACATACCTACATGCATACATACATACATACATACACACCTACCTACCTGCATACATACTTACATATACATACATACATAGATATATATTAAATATGCATATCTGTGTGTGCATGTGTGTGTGCGTGTGCGTTTGTGAGTGTAAGTAGAGGCGTGTGGCTCAGTGGCTGGGGTTTTGCACTCATAATAGTAAGATTATGGTTTCGATTCCTGGACAAGTCAATGCGTTTATGTTCTTGAGCAAAACACATTATTTCATGATGCTTCGGACCCACTCAGCTGATAAAACTGAATAATGTTGCAACTCTCTAGCGTCCCATCCAGAAGTGTGTGTGTGGGGAGTGGTCAGTTTATATGCTACAGAATCCAGAATCCGGGAAAACGGCCTTATGAGCCTATGGCTTAGGAAGGACCTTCGATTCGTTTTGATACACACACACACACACACACACACACACACACACCACACACACACACACACACACACAC
This sequence comes from Octopus sinensis, assembly GCF_006345805.1. Classification (NCBI taxonomy): domain Eukaryota; kingdom Metazoa; phylum Mollusca; class Cephalopoda; order Octopoda; family Octopodidae; genus Octopus; species Octopus sinensis. Next base: position 64,665,609 of record NC_043009.1, read on the forward strand.
GAACATGTAGCATTCTCAGTGGCCGCTGCTTGAACGATCTTCGTCTCCCTCCTACATATAATGTATTTTAAACACAACACGTCAGTAGGAGATGTTATCTCCGGTCGAATACTAAAGTAAACTTGCCCAGCACGATGTATTTACACGAAGCATGATACGTAAATGACTATTTTAATCTAATACTGCTTAATACATACAGACACACGCACTCTCTTTCTATCTCACACATATACGCTCTCTGTCTCTTTGATGTATAGACACACACGCACTCTATCTTAGTTCACGCATACTCTCTCATGCTCAAGCATACACACACACACGCACTCTCTCTCTCTTTTCTCTCCCTCTCTTTCATGCACACCGACCCTGTTTCACACACATACATGTATGTATACGTGTATGTGTGTGTGCATATGTGTGTGCGCGTGCGTGTGCGTGTGTATGCGTGTGTGTGTTTCTGTGTGTGTGTGCGTGTACACGCGTTCGAAAACAATAACCTCATTAGACATTTGATCTCGAAATTAAAAGTGGTTGACTGCATTTCGGAGGAAGTTGGTCGTAACAGAAAGTGTTTGTGCATTCATCTTGAAATGTTTGCATTGTGTAGCTTAACGTAATACCGAGATCAGCTTAAGGAAGTTCGTTGCTTGTGTTGATATCAGCTACGTATAAACAACTCTTGGCCACAGTCTGGATATGGCTCTTAGCAGTCGACTGTCGAGAGGGCGTGGTCAGGCGTTTGTCGATACAAAAAGGCGTCTTGTGTACTGTGGTAGGAACAACGTCACGTTTTCCCTACTTTATTTTGCTTTCAGCTTGAGATTCCTTAAACGCATTAATTACTGGTAGGGCCACCGTATTTCGTAATGCAACCAAATATATTACAGGCTTATAAGTCAATACTGTGCCCCACTGAGTTAGCAGTGCAATTCAGCCACATTTTAAAGTTATATCTTCAGATTTTTCTTTAGAAATAAGAACCATCGCTGGAAGTCACGACATTTCGTATACAAATATGTCCATATAAACAATGCGATTGAAGATAGAAAAATAATGGGTATATGCATATTTCGGGAGTTCTTGTTCTTTCTTCAGTGTCACATCCAGCACGTTAACCACTCAAGAACACATTGCTTAAATAGTCACTAAATTTTAAAGGTAATGATTCTAAGAGTTTTAATTTTGGATAGAGACTGGACGGCTGATTATGTTATTTAAGACATTAAATCAGGATAAATAATTTATGTATTCTATGTTGCTACGCTGTTGCGCTCCGGAAAATTGCGGTTCGTCTTGTATCCAGCGTGTTTACAATTTTTCTACAAAACCCGAAAACCGTTATAGTGTTTTGTTATTAATAGCTTTTTTTTTTTGCCTGTTTAAGGCGGCGAGCTGGTAGAATCGATTTCACGCTGGGTGGGGTGACTAGCTGCATTTCTTCTGACTTTATGTTCTGAGTCCAAATCCTGCTGAAGTCGACTTTGCCTTTCTCAATAGGTACTGGGATCAATGTAATCGATTAGGCCCCATCCTCTCCCAAAATGTCACGCTTTGTGCCTCTAGTAGAAAAAATCGTTGTTCTTTTTTTATTTAGCCATCACTGATCCGGCCATGGCCATCAAGTCCTTTTCGGGTTACGGTGAATAGATTGTTAAATGTGTCCTTTCTTGTTTAAGCCAGTGGAATTTTGATTCGAAAGAGATTTGGCTACTATTTTTAACAGGTCAAGCAAATACATAGCCGTTTCAATGTGCAGCTTTGTTACTTATGGTGAAAATACTTTCGTCTTCGGTGACTTACTGTATTTTAAATGATATTTTGTCGTTGGTAACTCACAAATGTATATCCTTATATGTCTGCCCCCCCTCTCTCTCTTTCCCTATCTGTCTGACTATTTATCTACACACACACACACTCACACGCGGATATGAACCATCACCTTTGATTGCGAACTTCATAAAGCAGGATACCGCGATAGGGTTGTAAGTGCTAAACCTTTCCAGTTTTCCATCGACATTGATAACTCTTATTCTTTTACTCATTTACTTGTTTCAGTCATTTGACTGGGGCCATGCTGGAGCACCGTCTTTAGTCGAGCAAATCGACCCCGGGACTTATTCTTTGTAAGCCTAGTACTTATTCTATCGGTCGCTTTTGCCGAACCGCTAAGTTACGGGGACGTAAACACACCAGCATCGGTTGTCAAGCGATGTTGGGGGGGACAAACACAGACACAAATATATATACACATATATATACATATATACGACGGGCTTCTTTCAGTTTCCGTCTACCAAATCCACTCAAAAGGCTTTGGTCGGCCCGAGGCTATAGTAGAAGACACTTGCCCAAGGTGCCACGCAGTGGGACTGAACCCGGAACCATGTGGTTGGGAAACAAGCTGCTTACCACACATCCACTCCTGCGCCTAAGCAGAAAAAATAAGAACGATGTCTCATCTATCGGAGGGGATCAATGACTGAATGGAACAATGCTGTCTTCTCTCATGCATCATAGTTCACTCTTTTTCTTCACTTCGGGGTGAGTTTATGACTGGAGACAGTTTATGACTGCACACAATGATTTTTTTCTCTCGTTTTCCCGTTCTCTGTCCTTTCGTTTCTTCTCAATGCTTTGTGACAAAGAGCGAAGGCTCGAAACGTCAAAGATTTCTCCATTCTCCCGAGCGTTAAACTAATAGACTTGATTGTTGATCCTCAACTTGTCTTCGTCTTTTGTTTACCGTAAATTCGAACTGTCTCTTTCTCTCCCCCTCTCTCTGTCTTTGTACACACACACACACACACCACACACACACACACATATATATATATATATATATATATATATATATATATATATATATATATATATATATATATATATATCGTGGCACTCCGTCAGTTACGACGACCAGGGTTCCAGTTGATCCAATCAACGGAACAGCCTGCTAGTGAAATTAACGTGTAAGTGGCTGAGTACCTTTAACGTAGTTCTCGGGGAGATTCAGCGTGACAAGGCTGGCCTTTTAAAATACAGGTACAACAGAAAGAGGGAGACAGAGAGAAAGCTGTGGTGAAAGAGTACAGCAGGGTTCGAATATAAAATTATTATTTATATATTTATATATATATATTTATATATATATATATTTATATATTTATATATTCTAGCAAAAACTGTCTGATGAACGGCAACGAGAAACTCAGAGTAACAGATTTTGTTGAATTTTCTGCTGCTTAAAATAAAGTATATATATAATATATATATATATATATATATATTATATATATATATATATATATGTGTGTGTTGTGTGTGTGTGTGTTGTGTGTGTGTCTGTGTCTGTGTGTGTATGATAGCTGTCCACTCGTGACACTGACCATTAAGGACGTTGTATACTCAGACAAATTTACACTTTACACTTGTGGCTCCACCGATGATTAATGAGCCCAACCCATGATAAACATACGTGGATCACCACGTCAAAGAAACGTTCGCCGAAAGAAAAAAACACACATGCATGATGTACAGGCATACATAAATGCCTATGTATCCGCGCACGCACACAGACAGACACACACACACGCGCGCACACATGCCTGTATTTCTGCGTGCGTACGTTTGAATGATTCACCAGATCACCTTTGCGCGAGCGAGTGTTTCAATACAACATAATTGAACGTGAGCGCCAGAGCTTCTCTTAAATGCCTTCAGAGAGTTCTCGTCTACAGATATAATAGAACAATGGATAATTCAAGGTCATTGACATAATACACAGATGTGTATCTGCATTTCTCTTCTCCTTCTTCTTCCTTCATCTTTTTCTTGCTTAACGCTTATTTGTTTGTTTGTTTGTGTTGTTCAATTACACACACACACCCTCCCGTTTGACACTCTCTCTCTCTCTCTCTCTGTTTCTCTTCTTGAGACGAAAACGTGTAAATAGGCTGGTGTAAGTCTGCAGACAATATGTTGGAAGTTATTCTGTAAATACAATATTTTAGTAGATAAAAGACTGTAAGAAACGCGTTATAACATTCTTTTATCTCTACGGTAATGTCTTGAAAATGTTGGCAACCTCGTTTCGTTCTTTATTATTTGATGTTGTCTTGAGTTTGGGCGGGTGAGATTAAAAAAAAAACACTTATCCCACCTCTACAACTGCTTGTTCTTGCGGTTGCTCTCAATGTTGCTGCTGCTGCTGTTTGTTTGTTTGTTTGTTGAGCGAAGCGGTCTTCGTCCCAGTAGTGGGAGAAGTCATAAACGTAGTCCTTTGCTATTCGTAAGACCCGCAGAAGAGAAAGCAGGTCAACCCCCGACACTGAGAGCATCGTCGGATGGATGAATGCGCATCCAGGGCTCAGCGGTTGCGTAGGTAGTCGGGGTGCTGCTGCTGTTGTTGTTGTTGTTGTGTTGTTAAGCAACAAGACGGGTGAGGGTGATTAGGTGATGGTCTAGGGCTTAGGGGCGGGAGACCCCAGACCCTGGAAAAAAAAACTTTGGTCGTCTTGTTGTAGTCGAGGGCTCTTCATTGACACCTGACACCACCGGGAGGTGGCCCTCGAAGTCGCTGCAAATGGAGATCTCCAGGTCCAAATTCTTGAACGGCTGCTGCTGCTACTGCTGTTGTTGTTTGATTCCAGGTCAGCCCAGCTGGAGTAGAGCATGGATCCAAAGTGTTGCTGTTGTTGTTGTTCGATCTCAGGTCAATTGTGATCACGCGAACCAATAATCAAAAGTGTTTATTTTTGCCTAATTAAAAAAAAATTAATTCAGTGAATATAGAAAGAATTACGTTGTTTAAAGATGTCCTTGTTCTTTTTAAATGCAACGGAATGAATGCTAGTTGTACCTATGTTATTGTTGCGGTAGTTGTGGACCAGTGGTTTCTAACTAGTTCTTACTTGCGGTCCCTTTCCATTCCTATTTTATTCTAATGGTCCCCAGTAACCCTTCAAAATAAAAAAAGAAAACTCTATTGTATTATTGTAATTAAATATTATAAGGAAATGTATAAACGATATTGTTTAAATATTTTGTGTTTCGTTGAAGTATAACCAAATTAAAGCTCATCAATTTTAAGAGAAAAATTTTACATGGCATCTAAGGGTCAAGTGACTCCCGAATGGAAACTACAGTTGTAGTTTACTGCCCTTACTGTTTCTCTCATCACTCTTCCCGCTGGTGTTGTCGTTGCTATTACTGCTACCCTTGCTGCTGTTGCTGCTACAGTTCTTACTATTGCTGTGGCTGATTTTGTTGTTGCTGCTGCAGGTATTTTGGTAGTTACTACTACGACTACTACTACTACTACTACTACTGCTACTACTACTACTGCTACTACTACTACTACTACTACTACTACTACTGCTGCTGCTACTACTACTACTACTACTACTACTACTACCACTACCACTACTACTACTACTACTACTACTACTACTACTACTACTACTACTACTATTGCTACTCAAATTCCGCCGAGGTCGACTTTGCCTTTCGTCGTATCGGTGTCGATGAAATAAATACTAGGGTCAATGTAATTGACTTTCTCCTCCTCTAAAAAACAAAAACCAAGAAAACAGAAATAACAACAACAAAATAAAACCCAAACAAAACTGTTCTAAAATTTGAAAC
>NC_043009.1:64681248-64685422 GCF_006345805.1 Octopus sinensis
TTTATTTTGAATTATGCTCGTTTATTGTGAGAGTAACTCCATTATCAGCCAACCTAACAGATTAGCGGGTACAATATCAATAGTTCGGAAAATGACGGTGGTTTGTTGTTTTGAAGATAGAGTAGTTGATGCCTCGGAGAAAGTTTTGTTCTGTACGCACGTGGTTCGAGGTTCAATTCCATTACGCAGATCAATGAAATAGAATTTTCACTTTTTCGATGACCACGGACATCGTAGCAAAACTGATCACGCACACACACATACACACATATTTTTATACACACACACACACACACACACACACACAAACACATATAGTGTGGATGGATGGATGAATCACACAATTATAAGCAGTAGAACCTCGCAGTACGAGTGCTCCATTGTACGAGTGACTTGCTGTACGAGTCGAGACTCGTGCGAATTTTTGTCTTGAAGTACGAGCGGAAATCCACAGTACGAGCACACACATCGCCCCATCTTTAAGATAATTCAGTTAATAAAACCAGTTTACACATTTCTTTTGCATTCTCTTTTTTATAATTGTCATTTTACTCGTAACTACAATTTTTCTGTTTTAAAACCCATAAGAAATTATTTTAACTGGTTTTTGTGGGGCCGGAACGGATTAATTATATTTTAGTTAATTTCAATGGGGAAAATTGATTTGTAAAACGAGTAAATCGCAAGACGAATTCGGTCATAGAACGAATTAAACTCGTACTGCGAATTATCACTGTACTTGCATAACGCGTACGCACATACATGGCTGAGTAGTAAGAAGCTTGATTCCCAACCACATGGTTCCGGGTTCAACCCCACTGCGTAGCACCTTGGGTAAGTGTCTTCTACGATAGCCTTGGTCCGACTAAAGCCTTGTGACGGAAACTGAAAGAAGCTCGTTGTTCGTGTGTGTGTGTGCCAGTGTTGATCCAAACTTTTGGGATACTTGATTGGTCCGTAGAGGAAATCTACACCATAGATATCAAAACCCGCAAAATCCTGACAACAACTGGGAATTTCCACAAAAACAGTAATGTTGACAGGTTCTACATAAGAAGAAATGAAGGTGGTAGAGGCCTGAGATCAGTGCGGACGGCCTTTAAATGCTGTATGGTATCACCCAGGCAGCACCTGCAAAACAACAGCAGCAAAAATAAATATATTAATGCAGTGCTGAACAGTGAAGTGAGCAACATTGTATGTGTTGGCAGTGAACTCCTCAAGAAACACTCCTATCGTGATAATCTCCTATACCGCCCCAAAATAGCTGGGCTCTCTTACCTCAGGGAAGACCTGGATGGAAAACATTCAGCATACAAAGGAAAAAGACTATGCATACGTATGCTGCCCGGAAGCTTAAAGAAGACAATAGAACTGACACGAAGCGCAGCCTCTCTTGGACACAGGACCACTTGCCCCATAGTACCTGGTGAACAAGAGAAACAGTGACGCTCCTGTAATCCCAAGGGGCAACTACATGTGTAGGCTATGTCATGTTTCCGTGGAAAACATTACGCATGTGATTAGCAGCTGTCCTAAAATGTCGTCACGGTACTGCCTTCCTATGCAGTACAATGTTGTTGCTAAAACAATTTACAATGCCACCCGCAAAAACGACTGTCCTGAAATAAACTTAGAAAATCCCTCTGTTATGGAAATACATTAATAAATACCAAACTCAAGGAATATAACATCAGTGCGACAAGAGAATTCCTCCCAGACGCGTATCAGCATATCACGATCCACTGAGTACTTCCCTGGCTGTCTGGTTAAATGCTTTATCAAAGTTTTTCCATTTCCCTTCTATGTCAATATCTTCTGGAATCGCCTCAAGCAAAGCAAATTTATTATTTACTTCCATAATGACCTTACTTTTGATATGCTGATACGCGTCTGGGAGGAATTCTCTTATCGCATTGATGTCGCCCATGCTGCAGGTGGTGGCCACATTGAACACTTGTAAGTCAGGAAATAAAAAATGAACCTGAGCAAATCCTTATGACTTAGCTGGAGTTTTCTGTTTCTTTTCCTTATTAAAATATTATGCAATGAAATCGGTTCATTCTTTCTGAATAACCCTGTATTATGTGTTTCCATGTCTGCAAGTTTACAGCTGTCAGCAGTATAACTGTCGTCATGGCTAAGACCAACAAAAGAGCAAGCGCATCAGCGCCATTATTATTGACGTCTGTAAATGAAGGAGCAATTGTGTCACTGTAAACTCGACATCCAGTGTGCATCGTTCCGGGAATCGTGAGTTATTGATCTATCTCTAAAAGCTTCGAACTTGTCGTAACCGGTAAATGTTGCTTTATAATGAGATATCTAGCTGAATGTTGTGGAGCGCACGCGCGTTTGTGTGTGTGTGTCTGTGTTGAGAGAGAGGGAAGGACAGAGAGTGAGAGGGAGAGAGAGAGAGAGAGAGAGAGAATGAGAGAGAGAGAATTTCTTTATTCACCATAAGGTTGAGAAAAAGAGGAGACAATACGAGGACAGACGAAACAAACATTGGGGTCAGGGTATCGAATGAGACGAAACGTATGAATAAACAAACAATTAAAATATATACAATTAAATGAGAATGAGTGATTAACAAAAAATGAAGCGGAGGACGCGGTCGACCCCACAAACCACATACTCACACTGAAGACTTTGCTTTCTCCTTTTTTATATTCTCGTTTAAACAGGTTCTTTCACTCGCAGCATACTTCCATCTTTTACGAAACACACTTTGCAACAGGCAATTCTTCTCCAGCCTTATTTTCCGTTTCATGTGGAAAGCGAAAAGAAGTGCACGAGCAGTTCATAGCGTTGACGGTTACCACGTATGTATACAATCGTGTATGACAAATGCTGTTGGTTTTGAGGAAGAAGCGGCACGTCCCCTTTATTCCACAAGAAACAGAAAGCGAAGCATTTTTCTTGTGAACTTTTGGATATACGATTGCAAATACAATCGGCGGAAATGGCAGGGTTCCCTCGAAAGATCTATATATAAATATATATATATAAGAGCACATAAGTGTACATAAGAGGCATCCATCATAGGACTCCTTGCACGCTAGAGAGAACAGTTAAATTCCAAACCACTATTAGGGATAAAATTTCGAAGGGAATAAATAATAAAAACATTTACCATCTAACTCCTGTACCAATGGTTTCAGACTTTTTTTAGCAAATAAAATGACTTGCTAGGCGAAGTCTTCTTCAGCAGGTACACCTTAGATTAATAACTCAGAGACACTATCCGCACAAGAATCAATAGTTAAGTTGGTGTTAACATTTTAACTGTGCACTCTAACGAGTGCATGAGTACAGTATTATCCCTGTACATAGTAGATCTGTTACCACGACTGTAGCAAATAAGGTGGAGTCCTTTCTTCTGTTAAGAGGTTTAATAATCGGGAAATATTCTCGTTGTCTTCAGTGCTTACCAGAATGATCGAAATACAGGTAGAACACCAACTCTCCAGACTCTGATTCTCCAGAACCTCTTTATTACCTGCATAATTTACAGGTACTGAACTGGAGCAGCGTGAAATAAAGTGTCTTGCTGAATGTCACAACGTCCCACTTGCAATCGAACTCACAACGTTACGATTGTGAACCGAATACCCGAACCACGCACCTGTAATACTTACAATTGAACTCAACTATTTTCTTCATTGAATAAATATTTCTAATTAGACTTTTGATGCCCACTAGATTCAATATGCTAACAGAAATTAACTAATTGTTTTTCAAGTCTCCGAGTAATTAATGTCAATGATTTATTTTCTTCAGTCGATCGCCTCCTCTACCCAGTGAAATCGGTCATCTATGGTTCTTAATTGCCAGACATACCCCTATCTGTACACGTTCAATAAATCAAAAGAAATCAAGGCAAGCACAGAGGGAATAGACAACTGGTATCGCTTTAATTTCATGCTTCGCTTGGCTCGTATTCAAATTGCCACTCAAGGGGCGATCAAATATTTATGCCCTTTCATTTGGTCGTCACCCAACTTGGAAAACAGTAAAGTTGATTGAACACCGTCCAATAATCAGAGGGATAAAAATAAAGGGTGACCCCCCCCCCCGCTAATGGAATTTTAAAGCCTGTAATTTAATGGTCTGGTTCTGCAGACAATTAAAGCATCGGGTATAAAAAAAATTCAAGACGTGGCGGCCGAGC
>NC_043009.1:64685522-64723022 GCF_006345805.1 Octopus sinensis
CATCACACACACCCACACACACACACACATGCATACATACATACATATATATATATATATATATATACACATACACAACAGGTTTCTTTCGGTTTCTGACTACCAAATCCACTCACAAGGCTATAGCTGAAGACGCTTGCCCAAGGTGGGATTGAACCCGAAACCATGTGGTTGGGAAGCAAGCTTCTTACCACACACCCATGCTGTGCCTATAAACAATAACACAAATGGGCTGAGGTTCACTACAGCTGTTTCAGGTGAGTTTTTTATTGGCCCATATCATCACCATCGTTTAACGTCCGTTTTCCATGCTAGCATGGGTTGGACAACTCGACCGGGGTCTGGGAAGCCAGGAGGCTGCACCAGGCTCCAGTCTGATCTGGCGATGTTTCTACAGCCGGATGCCAACCACTTCAATTAAATATGCAATTCTTTTTATCCTGGGTGATGACCAAGCCAGTACGATTTCTTTCTCTGTTGTGATTCATAGATTTGGTTAGCAATTTGGAATAAGGAATCAAAGCTCTTACTGACCGTTTTCCTCTCTCAGTAAAATCTGTTGCCAAGTTCCAGTTACAAAGGAAGGCCAAGGCAAGTGAAGGCTACAGTCACTGCAAAGAAGTGTCCCCTTAACTCGCCCTCAGGTTCAACCACACTGCAGCATTTGATCCTCTATGTATCTGTGTGTGTGTGTATTTATTCATGGCTGGAGGGATACATGTATATACATACATATATAAATATATGGATGGAGGAATGCATGTGTGTGTTTATGTGTATAGGTAGATATATATATGGCTGGAGGGATGCATGTATATATGCATATACATACATATATAATATATGAATGGAGGAATACATGTGTGTATGTGTGTATATATATATATATACATATATGGCTGAAGGGATGCATGTATATACATACATAATATATGGATGGAGGAATGTATGTGGTGTGTATATATATATATATATATATATATATAAAACCATGGCGACTGAAGAAGAGTTTTTTTTCTTTGTGTTAATTGTCCTGTACCCTATTTTTTTGTTGTTTAAAAAAAAATAGTCCAGTTCTTTGGGTTTGTGTCTATGTTTTCGTTTCTCATTGTGTTCGACGTTTTTTTGGTGTCCTGTACTCATATATGTGTGTATATATACATGTAGAGGTAGGTACGTACATATATGTATATATATATATATATATATATATATGCATATGTTTTATTTATTAATATATATATATATATATAGCTGGAGGGATGCATGTATATATGTATATACATACATATATAATATATGGATGGAGGAATGCATGTGTGTGTATATATATATATAATGTTTGTTTTTATGTTTAATCCTAATAAAAACAATTTTACATTCATCCAAGGGCGTTACTCTCTTCTCCTGTAGAGTACAATTTTTTTTTTTTTCTTAAACAAGAATATTAGTGACAGTGACTTCGAAATTTTGGCCAATTAAGACATCAATGGACAATGATGGCTTAACTGACTGAAACGTCAAAGTCACTGTCGATAATATTCTCGCTTAAGAATAAGTGTGTGTGTGTGTGGTGTGTGTGCGTGTGTGTGTGAAACTTACTTTTACTTCTCACTGTATGTTTCTCAGTCGATGACGGCTGAGTTTTTTTGTGTCGTTGCGGTGAGGTTTATCTTCAGGCACATCTGAAGGGACACCTGATGGAAAAACGTTCATGCTTTATAGAGATTTCTAAAAATAATAAACAACTACAAAGAAATATAAGAAAAAAAAAAAAACAAGGAACAATGGACGGAAGAAAAAATTAAATGTCAAAAAGAAAAATGAGAAGTGGAGGGGAGAAACAGCAGAATGAGGATAAGATAAGGGCAGAGGAACCACCATGGACAGAGCAAGGCCACCCAACCCACCTCTGTTGTGGACAATGAAGAGATGACATCTGCAGGCTGCACCACTGCATATGAGAAAGTGCAGCGTTAATCCTCAGTTAGGTGAAAGTGCAGGATATTTTAGGAAATATAGATATATGGGCTACATTTATGGGTTTGTCTGGCTAATATCCATCCTGTCTGTCCAATCAGGACTGACTCTGGGATATACAAAAACTTGAATGACCCCTAATACAATATTCCATCCATCCAGTTTTGCCACCCACTATTCCTGGGAGGACTGTGGGGGTAGAGTTCTCCTCAGCCACTTCCTCCAAGGGGTCCTATCAAAAGCAACTGTTGTTACACTTTCCAGCTGGATCCCCAACTGCATCCGTCTGAGACCATAGCCCTTATCCAACCATTTTGCTGTTGGTCCTACCTTAGGGTCTCCTGCCAGTTGGCCCAGCGTGAAGAATCTGTTTTGTGATTCTTTCCAGTGGCATTCTAATCACATGTTCTAAGGGCCAGAGCTGTAGCAGCTTGACCGGGAGAGACTTAATGATCTCTGACCCAACACCCTGTCAAGTAATGTTACTCCAGAGATCCTTCAGAGAAACCCATTTCGGCCCCTTATATTTTCAATTATATTCTTCTGGTCATTATCCAAAATCCATGGTCATAGGTGAGGACAGGCACAATACTGAATATTGAAATTAAAATCCATTTTCTTAAAATATCCTAAAACTGAACAGGGATCAGATCTGTGCCTTTACAAATGCAGTCAATAATTGCAAAAGGTCCCCTAAAATATTTGTGCATAAACTTATCTCATTTATAAGAATAAAATGTCCTCCTTAATTAAGGATAAAGAATAATGCCCCTTCCCGAGTCATAGAGACCTATAGGTCCTGTTTTGGGGTTCCTGGACAGGATGTTAGTCTGTCACAAGATTACTCAGTTTTGCCCACCAAGTGGACCGGAGCAATGTGAAATGAAGAGTTTTGCTCAAGAACACAACACATCGGCAGGACCCAGGAAATGAAACCACAAATTTACCATCATGAGTCCAGCACCCTAACCACCAAGCCATGTATCTCCACCTTCCTTTATTTGTACATGATTAAATAAGCAAAAACAATTATGTATCATCATCATCATCATCGTTTAACGTCCGTTTTCCGTGCTAGCACAGGTTGGACGGTTCGACCGGGGTCTGGGAAGCCAGGGCTGCACCAGGCTCCAGTCTGATCTGGCAGTGTTTCTACAACTGGATGCCCTTCCTAATGCCAACCACTCCGTGAGTGTAGTGGGTGTTTTTTACGTGCCACCTGCACAGGTGCCAGGGGGGTCTAGCATCGGCCACGATCGGTTGATACTTTTAACGTGCCACCGGCACGGAAGCCAGCCAAAGCGGCGCTTGCATCGGCCACGTTCGGATGGTGCTTTTTATGTATACTTGTCATTAAGCAAAGAGAAGCTATTATATACATGTGTATGCCTGTGCGTGTGTGTGTGTGTGGTGTGTGATCATCATTTAATGCCCATCCTCCAGGTTGACATGGGTTACACAGTTTGACAGCATCCAGCAAGACACAGGGCTGTGCCAAGTCCCAGTGTTGGCTTTGGCATTGTTTCTATGGCTGGATGCCCTTTCTAATACCAACCACATCAAAGTGCATACTGGGTGCTTTTTTTAAATCTTTATATATAAAAGAGAGGTTGTGTCCTGTCTCTCTCCTACGATTTAGATTCCTAACTACTCCCACATTTTGCGGTGCAGTTTAACCAAAACCGGGTATCTTATAGTCGTGATTCATATTGAGCCCTTCTGGGTATTAGCGCGCGTCTACGATGAGTCTACGATTTAAAAAAAAATTCACCATCATTTTTTAAATAATTTACCATCATTTGTTTCCATTTTAATGCATTTTTTCGCTATTATATAAGGGAAGTAACTCTCTAAAAATGTCTACGATGAGTCAACGATTAAAAAAAAAATTTACCATCATTTTTTTCTCATTTTTAATGCATTTTTTTGCTATTTTTTTGGCTATAACTCTCTAAAAATGTTTATATAGTTATTTCCCTTACAAACCCGAGCAACGCCGGGCGATACTGCTAGTATATATATAACTTACTTTTGCTTTTCGATGTCTGTTTAGCAGTTGGTGATGGCTGGGACATTTTGTGTTTTGAAGGTGAAGATTTGTTTTCGGGCAAACCTGAAGGTACACCTGAGGTACACGTCATAGCTATTTCAGAAAATGCTGAACAACAAAAGAGAAACAAGGAAAAGAAAGAAAATCACAGGTAATACAATAAAAATAAGGTGAGGAAAGGAATGAAAAAATAATAGTGAGAAAGAGTAGAATAAGAGGATGACTATAGATGCATGGTTTAGATAGATCAAAAGATTTGCTGGTTGCACTCATTCAGTTGGCTACTTCAGGTATCATACACACCATCCCAATGAGACCTGGCCCAAAGCTGTATATCAAACCTTAATATAATTTACATTTGACAGATACTTGTCCTCATCTTGTTTGTTGTTAACACAGCATTTTGGCCGATATACCCTCCAGCCTTCATCAGGTGTCTTGAGGAAATTTCAAACCTGGCTTTTCATTCCTAAGGTATTTTTCTGTTATTATTATTATTATTATTATTATTATTCAGGTAATAATCGAACTCGGAATCTTGGGGTTAGTGACCTGAATATAATAATAACATTGAAAAATACCTTAGGAATGAGAACCCAGGTTCAAAATTTCCCCAAGACACCTGATAAAGGCTGGAGGGTGTATCAGCCAATACGTTGTGTTAACAACAAACAAGATGAGGACAAATATCCGTCAAATGTAAATAATGTATCAATCTTCTTCTTCGCAACAAGGGAGTGTATGCAATAGAATATAGAAATAAAATATCACAGAATTTGTTTCAGCAACTCTAGTTTTACTGTTTTCTCAATGATGTTAACACTTTTTACATCATTGATGGACACAGATACATACACAGACACAAATATATGTATATTTACACAAACACACAAACGCTACAGGCATCTGCCCATTATCTGTTTACCAAATTCTAACCTCAAGGTATCAATCAACCCAATCTTCATCATCAATCATTAACCTCCATTTTTCATGCTGGCATGGATCACATGGTTTAAGAGGAGCTGCACCAGGTTCCATTGTCTGTTGCGACATGGTTTCTACGGCTGGATGCCCTTCCTAACGCCAACCACTTTAAAGAGTGTACTGGGTGCATTTATGTGGTACCAGCACAGATGCTTTTTACCAAAGGTATCATAAAAGGCATTAAGGTAACATGCAATGGGATTCGACTCAGAACCATGTGGTAGTGAAAAGAATTTAACAACACATTCATTCCTGCCAGAATTCCTCAACCACTTTCATGCTTCGGCCCACATCCCTGTGCTTCAACCTTTAATCTAAACTGCTCAGTAACGAATTTTTTCTGCAATTTTAGGATTTATAAATCTAGCTTCATAAGATGCTAAGGTTAAATTCAAATTACGATGAAAGTAAACGAAGAAAGTTTGCCTTAGAAGCGTTGAGATGTTTTGAAAGATTCAGAAATGATTTATCCTCAGACACATGATGATGCTGATAGAATAGCATGGATAGGATAAACTAGCCATATATTGCAGGAACTTACTTTTAGTTTTCAATGTGGATTTAGCAATTGGTGATGGACGAAGTTTTTTGTGTCGTAAAGGTGAAGATTTTTCTTTGAGTACGCCTGAGGGTACTGCTGGGGAAAAAATTTCGCATTTTATGGATATTTACAAAAATAATGAACAAAAGAAGAAAAAAAAGGAAAATAAAGTACAAAATAAAAGAAACAAACAAAAGAAAAATGTAACAAAACAAACGTAAAGAAAGACTAGAAAGAAAGAAAGAAAGAAATAAGGAGAGAATGAGAAGACTATACTGTGGGACAACAACTGACATGCCGAGGCTAAGTCCACCTCACTCAGGCTAAGTCCACCTCGCTCATTACCACTGTCGCTCCCACATAAACAACTTTAGTCCCTCCAGCACTGCCAACAGCCCTGTGATTTAATCACAAGATCCAGTTCAAAGTAAGGCTGAAAAATCCTTTATTAAACATACCTGCATAATATGCATCAAAAAAGACTGAGAATTATTTCTGCCACCTTTCCGTCAAGTTTCTTTTGGTATTTCGTTTTATCTTCTTTCAGTTATTCTTTACTCTATTTACTCTTCTTATTCTCACAGACTACCATTCATTATTCTTTTGTCTTCTCCATAAATTTCACCCATTTTTTTTTTAACTAAAGATAAAAATTCTTTAATACTGAATGCTACTCTGTAACTGGTTTCAGTCATTGGAATACAACCATGTTGGGGCACTGCCTTCAAAAGGCTTCAGTTGATCATATCAACCCACAATTGCTTTCAGTTTGGCATTTATTTTATCAATATCTATTTGTCAAATTGTTAAGTCACACTTTTTGACAAAATATCAGTGTTTTTTTCTTAAGCACTGGTAAACACAGACACAAAAATACACACACACACACACACAGAGACATATGCACAACAGGCTTCTGTACAGTTTTCACCAACCAAATTGCAATCTTAAGATATCAGTGATCCTGAAGCTACAGTAGAAGACACTTACCCAAGGTGCCATGCAGTGAGATTGAACTCAGAACCACATGATTCTATAGCAATCTTGTTAACCACAAAGTTATATACATAAAAACTTACTTTTACTTTTCAATGTATGTTTAGCAGCCAATGGTGGCTGAGGTCTTTTGTGTCGTGATGGTGGGGTTTTGTCTTTGGCTTCACCTGAGAGTACAAAAAAAAAAGAAACATGGGTGTTTTATAGATAATGCAGAAAATATTAACAACAAAGAAGTAAAAAGAAGCAATGGAAATAAAGCAAGAAGAAAAATGAAAAATAGAGGGAAAACGAAGAAAGAAAAGAACAAAGGAACAGCAACTGCTACACAGTGTCCAAGTCCACCTTGTTCACCTCAACTGAGGCCATCATATGACTCAATAGATTTTCAGAAACATTGGATAGCAGAGAGATTGCAATACTTGCTATGGTAAAAGACAGATAATGTTTGTGTGAAAAGAGCAATGCCATGGAATTGTTTCAGTCATTAGACTGTGGCCATGCTGGGGCACCACCACTGCATGTCAGAATGTGCAGCATTGGATCACGGCCAGCTGGAGAAATGCCATATGTAGGTCATAGCTGCATGCTTGGGTGCCATATAGGCCCTGCTAAATCAGAACTGACAAAAGGTTAACCTCCACCAGTATTTGTATATTTTAATGATTTTATTCAAATTAAAATACATGCTGGTACAACCAAAAAAAAAAGTACCCAGTCCACTCTGTAAAGTGGTTGGCATTAGGAAGGGCATCCTACTGTAAAAACCATGCCAAAACAGACAGTGGAGCATGGCCCTGTCCTCTGGCTTACCAGTTCCTGTCAAACACTGTCCAATCCATGCCATCACGGAAGACAAATGCTAAATGATGATGGAATAGGAAACATAATTGAAGTTCAAATACTACAATAACAGTTATACAATTAGGGAGATGTACTTGCATAGAAAGTGACTTGATCTGAGATTGTGTGCTGAAACGAAAACAATTGCAGCGTGGAAGGTGTTTGTAAGCCATTTAAGAAACACACAAAAGCCGTTCGATTCACTTCAACATTTAAGTTTAATTTGTCAAAATATTTTCGTTGCTTTAAGACCGTGACCTGTTCACTGACAAAAATCTGAGATGCATCTACAATTGTTTAGGCTATAAGCCCCCACCACACACAATCTCTTTCTCTCTCTCTCTCTTTATATATATATATATTTATTAAATATAGCCACAAAACACGTGTCGTTATTCTACCAAACATATATGTTTTTATTATTATTTTGCAATTTACTTAAACATTGGTATATTATTGTTATTTTACTTCTAATATTTCTATCATATGTAATTTTCTAGAAGGTGTAATTTAATTGTTCATTTTGAATTGATAAAAGGTGGGATTTTTCTAATTTATATATATATATATTATATTTTGTGAAATTTGATTTGGTATTTCTAAATTGAATTTTTCCCTGTAAGTTAGAAATAATATTCCTCTAAAATAATTATTATATATATATATATATATATATATATATTATTACGGAGATGTACTCGCATAGCAAGTGATTTGATCTGAGATCGTGTGCTGAAACAAAAACAATTGCAGCATGGAAGGTGTTTGTAAGCCATTTAAGAAACACACAAAAGCCGTTCGATTCACTTCAACAATTAAGTTTAATTTGTCAAAATATTTTCGTCGCTAAAATCCGCAACCTGTTCACTGACAAAAATCCGTGCTGCTGATATATATATATATATATATTACAGAGATATTTAAAACTATTCACCATGGAATTCATTACAATATTTGTTGTAAATGCTCAAAGCTGACAGTAAAACAGTCAGAGGCACTATTAACAATAAGTGAGTAGGGAAGAGTACAAGGCCATCAGGGATAGTCACTAAGATACTTAAAATATCTCTCAAAGTAGGTCATGTGCTAGTTGGTCTCTCAGTTAATCAGGCAGCACAGACAGCTGTCACACCCAATGATTTGCACACCTGTATCATTAGGTACAACAACGATATGACAATAGCAAAGGAGAAGAACTAAAGAGAGGTCACCACTGAAGCACCAAAATGATTGGTGAGATTGTGAAAGTCAGTGTGTTTATAGCACAAGGGGTTAGGAACAGAATTAACTGGGAAGGGATGCTGAGGCCAGTGTCAAAGGGAGACAACTGCGGATAGGATCTTTTACTTGTTTCAGTCATTTGACTGTGGCCATGCTGGAGCACCGCCTTTAGTCGAGCAAATACACCCCCAGGACATTCTTTGTAAGCCGAGTACTTATTCTATTGGTTTCTTCTGTTGAAAGCTAAGTTACAGGGATGTAAACATATCAGCATCGGTTGTCAAGCGATGTTGGTGGGGGGTAAAAACACAGACACACATATATATACAATGTCTTCTTTCAGTTTCCGTTTACCAAATCCACTCACAAGGCTTTGGTCAGCCTGAGGCTATAGTAGAAGACACTTGCCCAAGGTGCCACGCAGTGGGACTGAACCCGGAACCATGTGGTCAGTAAGCAAGCTACTTACCACACAGCCACTCCTATATTTAGTATAAAGCCTTTGTGTCAAGTATGTGACAACCTAGAGAAGGCATTTGCTAAGATCCCACGTTCTGCAGTCTGACAGTGAATTAGGAAACAAAAGGTAGATGAATGACTCATTAGAGCCACTCAAGCCATGCACAAAAGTACAATCAGCTACGTGAAGAGTTAGCAGTGAATTCAGCAGAAAATTTAGCATGCAGTTAATGATCAGTTCTTAGTCATCTACAGGGGGGGGGTTTTTTTTTTTTTTTTTTTGGTTTCCCATACCAGAAGAGTCCAAGACTAGCATTTAATGAAAAATGCCATGTTCTGAGGATTTGTTCTTACAGCTGAAAATGTAAGAGAGTTAGGCAATTCCAGGCATGAGAGCAAAACCTACAATTCAGGAGACCTCAAAACAAACTTAACAAAAACTAAAGTTTTAGTAAAAATAAGAAAGAACGCAGCACCCTGCTTGTATCAGGAAAATTACATTGATTGATCTATAGGAAGAAAAGAAAGACAAGTAGAAATTCCAGTGTACCCAGAATAAACTATGGGTGAACAAGTGACGTTATAGAAAGCTCACCAGCAGACTGGCAGAGAAGGTAGGCCTTAAAACTGTGGCAGATGGAGATTATTGTAAGAATTAACCCTTTCGTTACTGCATTTCTGTTGAGATCCTCTCTGTTTCTTTCAATTACTTTAAATATAACAAAGAATTTAGTAAAATAACTTAGTTATCATTCAGCTAGTGTTAGGAACATAAATTGTGACTAAAGTTTGGTGGAAGATTTTAATTCAAAACTTATGAAAATAAGACATTTATATACAGAGCCGGTTTCAGCCGGGTTGGTAACGAAAGGGTTAATGTAAAACCAATTCTGTTAAATACTTGGAAGACTCCCTTGAAGTAGTTGAAAGCCTTCGCTACTTAGATTACCGAATTAACAGTGAAGATGGAGGCTTCAAGAGCACTGTAACTGAAGCAAGAAATTGCAGGAAAAGTTCCAGGAGTTACCATTTCTGTTGGTAACAAACTGCTTTTCTCTTCCATGGTAAATGACAGATAACAATGTTTGTGTGAAAAGAGCAACGCTGCATAATAAGAAGGGTATGGACTTGCTTCAGTCATTAGACTGTGGCCATGCTGGGGCACCATCTTGAAGAATTTTAATCAAATGAATCAATGCCAGGACTTTTGGCTTTTTGCATTGAAGCCTGGTACTTATTCTATCAGTCTCTTATACTGAACCACTAAGTTATAAAGATGTAAACACACCAACACCAGCTGTCAAGCAGTGGTAGGAAACACTCAAAGAAAAACACACACACTAAATATAACCCATGCTAGCATGGAAAGCGGACGCTAAACGATGATGATGATATAGTTACGTATATATATGTATATATATATTTATTTACCTATGTATATATGTGTGAATGTATATATATATATATAAACAGTTTTCTTTCAGCTTCTGTCTACCAAATCCACTTACAAGGTTTTGGTCAGCCCAAGGTTATAGTAGAAGACATTTGCTCGAAGTACCATGCAGTGGGACTGAACCTGGAACTTCTAACCACACAGCCACGCTTATGCTTTAATCATTTTACCTCACTAATCCTCTGCCCAATTCACTATACCACATGGGTCATGGCAGATGGTATTCCATTCCACCACCACCCTGTCGCACTGCATCTTTATTCCATCACAACCATCTGTGTAATGAGAGAAGACATGAGAAGCATTTCAATTCAACAACGCCCTACCAATACCACTCTTTGCTCCTGGGTATCACCCTCCTCACCATCACCCTTAGTGGTGGCATCCGTCCCTTTCTTTCATAATTATCTGTCATTATTGTTATCCTGCAATCGTCCTCCCTCCTTCTCTCCCCCTCACACACACACACACACACACGCATACATGTCACTTACTTTTATTCCTCAAGGTCTGTTTCTCAGGTGATGTTGTCGGAGGTTTTTTGTACCGAGAAGGTGAGGATTTGTCTTGCGGTACACCTGAGAGAACAAAAGAATTTCATAATTTACAGGTAATTCTGAACAACAACAACTTCAATGGAAACCGGAAGAAAAACAGAAGGAAGAAACAAAAGAATGGAAAGTAAAAAAATAGAAAAAGAGTTAAATCTCTTTACAAACACCAACCAATGGTATGGTCACTCAGAAAAAAAAAAAATCTATGTAGTGCTTTTAACATTCCAGTGAAACGATAAGGAAAATGGTCATCTGTGGATGGTACCCAGTTATTGGAGCAGTACCTAGGTACCACACATTACCACACATCCGTTGACCAGGGTCTAAAGGGTTGTTTTAAGATTCTCATAATGCATCAACATCATCGTCACTTTCCCATGTTTGCATGCGTTGGATGGAGTTTATTGAGAGATATTTTCTACAGCTTTATGCCCTTTTGTCAGTAACAAGGGTGGGAAGTAAAGTAAAGGGACCTTCTCAAGTTATGCTGAGTCATAAGGACCAGTTTCCTGGTTCCCATGGTGTATAAATTCCCCTCTTGGATAGGACGCCAGTCCATCGCAGAGTTACTCATTTTTGCCATTTGAGTGGACTGGAGCAGTGTGAAATGAAGTGTTTTGATCAAGGACACAGTGCGTTACCTGGTCCAGGAATTGAAACCACAATCTTACAATCATGAGCCCAACACCCCAACCACTAAACCATGTACCTTCACGAGGAGTGGGAGGAGTAAGGGAATAGATAAAGCTGGAATGATGATAGAGTAAAACTTTAAATGTGGTGAGCTGGCAGAGATGTTAGCATGCCAGGCGAAATGCTTAGTGGTATATCATCTGCCGCTACGTTCTGAGTTCAAATTCTGCCGAGGTCAACCTGGCCTTTCGTCCTTTCGGGGTCCATAAATTAAGTACCAGTTATGCACTGGAGTCGATATAATCAACTTAATCCGTTCGTCTGTCCTTGTTTGTCCTCTCTGTGTTTAGCCCCTTGTGGGTAGTAAAGAAATAGGTATTTTGTCTATCTTTACGTTATGAGTTCAAATTTCATTGAGGTCATCTTTGCCTTTCATCCTTTCTGGGTTGATAAATTAAGTACCAGTTACGCACTGGGTCAATCTAATTGACTGGGACCCCTGTCCAAAAATTTCAGGCCTTGTGCCTAAAGTAGAAAAGAATAAATGCCATTACCGAGGCGGTGAGCTGGCAGAAACGTTAGCACGCTGAGCAAAATGCTTATTGGTATTTCGTCTGTCTTTACTTTCTGAGTTCAAATTCCACCAAAGTCGACTTTGCCTTTCATCCTTTTGGGGTTTATAAATTATCAGTTGTGTACTGGGGTCAATCTAATCGACTTCTCCCCCACCTCCCCCAAAATTTTGGGCCTTGTGCCTTGGAGTAAAACTTGATGACTATATGTGTATTTGTTAACTTACTTTCTCTTTTGTAGTTCAATGTATGTTTAGCAGTTGGTGATGGTTGAGGTTTCTTCCGTTTTAAAGGTGAGGACTTTTCTTGGGGTACACCTGAAGGAAAAGAATAATAAATTTAAAGATATTTCGGGAGATAAGGAACAACAACCAAAGATAAAGGGGAAAAGGATGGAAAAGAGAGAAAAAGAAAGGAAAATAGAAGAAAAGAGGAAGAATAGAAAGGAAAGAAAAATAATTTAAATGAATTTTCTTTTTTTCAACATGCAGAGAATAAAAGAAGAATGGCAAAATAAAATAAGAGAAAAAAGAAGATAAAATGGTAAAACTGGTTGTTTGACAAATTTTTTCCTGTTTTTGAAAATTTATCAGAAACATCAAAAGTTGCAGGATTATTTAGATATGATGAGATCAACACTTGCATCATTTTAACATTGCAGGCATCATCATCATGAAAGGGAGGAGGAAGATGGGAGGGAGAAGAGGAAGGTGGAGGGGTACAGTAGAAGGCTAAAGAAGGAAAAGTGAAGAGAAGGGAGAAAGGTAGAGGTAGAATGAAGAGAAGACGAATGAGAAGAGGAAGGGGATATGCAGAGGAGAAAGAGGAAGAAGATGTGTGGGGAGGAGGAACTCACTTTTACTTTTCAATGTCTGTTTAGCAGTTGGTGATGGCTGAGGTTTTTTGTGTCGTAAAGGTGATGACTTGTCTTTGGGTACATCTGAAGGTACATCTGAAGAAAAGAAAAAAAATTTCAGATTTTACAGGTATTTCCGAAAAAAAAATGAACAACGCTTATAGGCGCAGGAGTGGTTGTGTGGTAAGTAGCCAGTCGAGGCGGCGATGGCAGTGTTTGATTTATTTAAACAGGTAAGATGACAAACCTTTATTTTTTTCTGCAGATCTGCCACCACTTTCTGGTTTCTTTACAATCTTCGTAGACTTTTTGAAAGTCTTTTCATTCTCTTCAATAAGAGACAAGTTGGTATCAAATACATCAAAGTAGCGTGTCTGGACTGTTGGTTTATGAACCCCAAATGCAGAAATCATTTTTCTGGGCGACTCTTTAATTTTCTCTGGACTAGCGCTGAAGCTGTCAGGAAAAAAAAAAAAAAAGGGAAAATTCCAAATACAAATTAATAAGATCTGATAGCTTCACAACAGACAAAGTATATCACTAACCAAGTTGTGATCTCTGTGCATCCATGTGTGTGTATTACAGAATGGACTAAACAGAACAAGATACACATGGGATGGAGAGTCACCAAAGAGGTCACAGGATGTGATGAAAGCTTTCAGAAAAGACACTAAAATAGGAACAATAATAAAACTGAAGTGAACACTAAGTATATACTGCAGGTGGTTAACAGACAAAAACAATATGACCATTCCCAAATATCATCATCATCATCATCGCTTAACGTCCGTTTTCCATGCTAGCATGGGTTGGATGGTTCGACCAAGGTCTGGGAAGCCAGGTGGCTACACCAGGCTCCAGTCTGATCTGGCAATGCTTCTACAGCTGAATGCCCTTCTTAACGCCAACCATTCCGTGAGTGTAGTGGGTGCTTTCTATGTGCCACCGGCACAGGGGCCAGGCCAGGCTGGCAATGGCCACGATCGGTTAGTGCAACTATATATATATACACACACATATGTAAAGTACAGTGACACATTATGGTTAACCTAGAGATACAAAAGAGATAAGTGACAACAAAAAGATAATAGAAGGAAAGAACAAAAGAAGAAATTGCGGAAGTTACCTTTCTGACACTGTCATCTTCCTCTTTTTTCTGGTTGATACAGCTTCTGGCAAAACCTGTGGAGAATATATAAGATGACATCGTAGAATATGGAATATAATTATTCACTTTTATATATATGTATATATATATATATATATGCATACAGGGTGGCCCCAAATGTGGGTTTGCAGTTATCATGTAGGCACTTTAAATTTCTTTTAAAACATTTTATTACATTTAAATTTCTATCTTTCAATTAACTAAATTAGCATAGAATAATGGTTTCATATTTTTTTTATAATTGAGATCTAAACTGTTGATATATGAATGCGAAAGAGAGAGTTGAAGAATTGGAAATCTACTTTTGGGCCACCTTGTATATATACATGGCCTTGCTTTTTGCTTTTTGAGCCCAAAAATTAACTAACTAACATATGTGTGTGTGTGTATATATATATATATATATATATGTGTGTGTGTGTGTGTGTGTGTATGTATATATATGAGTTGATGCCAGTAGTGCCTGACTGGCTCCCATCCCAGTGCCATGTAAAAGGCATCATTCAATCTTGACCAATGCCAGTGGCACATAAAAAGCACCACCCAAGCATGGTCGACGTTAGTGCCGCCTGACTGGCTCCTGTGCCAGTGACACGTAAAAAGCACCCACTACACTCTTGGAGTGGTTGGTGTTAGGAAGGGAAAAGCTGTAGAAACCTTGCCAGATCAGATTAGAGCATGGTGTAGCCTACTGGCTCACCAGTCCTCAGTCAAACCGTCCAACCCATGCCAGCAGGGAAAACGGATGTTAAACGATGATGATGATAAGTTTTCATCTTTAAAACCTTAAATACAAAACCTAAAGAAATATTGACCATCAGGGCACGTAAAAAGCACCATCCGATCGTGGCCGTTTGCCAGCCTCGTCTGGCACCTGTGCCACGTAAAGAGCACCCACAACACTCATGGAGAGGTTGGCGTTAGGAAGGGTATCCAGCTGTAGAAGCCTTGCCAGATCAGACTGGAGCCTGGTGCAGCCTCCTGGCTTCCCAGACCCCAGTTGAACCGTCCAACCCATGCTAGCATGGAAAGCGGATGCTAAACGAAGATGATGATGATGATGAATATAACGATTCTGTCAGGAAAAGATGCAGCACCAGTAACATTCAGTAGCACTCCTAAAAAATTCACACACACACAGTACATACATACATGCTTAAGTGAGCACGCATACATCCATCAATGCAGACCGGTTCTTTTTTGATCGAATGTATTTGTTGTTTAAAAAATGAGATTGGATCTGTCCAAGGTTAATCTTCATTACTCGCGCACACAGAAATATGTGTGTGTGTGTGTATCATCATCGTCATTTAACGTCCACCTTCCATGCTGGCATGGGTGGGAGATATATATATATATATTCTTTAATTCTTTTATTTGTTTCAGTCATTTGACTGTGGCCATGCTGAAGCATCACCTTTAGTCGAACAAACTGACCCCAGGACTTATTCTTTGTAAGCCTAGTACTTATTCTATCAGTGTCTTTTGCCGAACCACTAAGTCACAAAGATATAAACACATTATCAGTTGCCAAGTGATGTTGGGGGGGACAAACAGAGACACACACACACATATACAACGGGCTTCTTTCAGTTTCCGTCTGCTAAATCCACTCACAAGGCTTTTGTCGGCTCAAGGCTATAGTAGAAGACAGTTGCCCAAGGTGCCTTGAAGTGGGACTGACCTGGAATCATGATTGGTAAGCAAGCTACTTACCGTACAGCCACTCTTGCACCTATATATATATATATATACCTTTGAAATGTTTTGAGGAAGGTTTACATAATGGATGCATTTCCTAATATGACATAATGAAATTACTGTGTATAGTGCTCAGGTGCACTACAACTCATCAAAGGTGAATGTACAGTACATAGAATTATGCACAAAAGTCAGGAAAGTGAACAGTGTATGAGTCATGATATACGTGTGTGCATGCATATGGAGCGGGGGGATATCAGGTGTAGCATTGGCGAATTTCAGGAAACAGGGAGGTTTTAAAGGATTACTTTTTTTTTACAGACTCCGATGACTCTGAAGTAGAAACTGTGAACCACACTGACAATGTTGTAAGTATCTTTTCAATTATTTCATTCAAATTCTTCCCATGAGACCTTTGGTGATTTGCCACGCTTGAGAAGACCTCTCAAGTTGAGCGAAATCTTAGTCATGGCCAATGCCAGTGTTGCATAACTGGAACGTTGGGCAATATGCTATGCTTGAGAAGACCCCGCCAAGCCAAGTGAAATGCATTCTGCCTGGTGTGCTAACGGTTCTGCTAGTTCACCACTGCCTTAATCCCAAATTATGTTAATAAAATTTACTTACATCTTCATTTTTTATATTGTCATTTTCTAGATCATCCTCATTTTCTTCATCATCTTCATTTTCTGGAAAACAAGATCAAAAGTAGAAATAATACATTTCTAAATCTCTCAGAGAGATTTATACAGTAGTAACATGATAAAGTGGTGGCATGTTATCAACTTAATGTGACGGTCCCATGAAAGGGAAGAATACTACTGCTATTTAGCCCTAGGAAGCAGCACCACTTCCTGTCAGCCTTGACACATTTCCTGTGTCCTATTTTCGAAATCAGTGAATGTATTACACTTGAATTATTATATGTTAACGGAGGCAGATAGACATCAATAGTGAGCAAGCCTTGCTACTCCAGACTGATGACAAGCAATGACTCAGAAACTAGTCTCTGGATGCTGGCTTTGCTGGGTGGAGATGCTTATCTCCCCATTTGTAAACATAAGGACCTGCCTACCTCAGTTGCTATGGCATTGAGGCAGATTGGGCCACCCCCATTAGCAAGGACAAAACCCGATTTAAAACACTTGATGATGATATATATACTGGTTAGGGATATGAAATCTGGCAGAAACGCTAACAGGCCAGGCAAAACGCTCAGCAGAATTTCGTCTGCCGTTACGTTCTGAGTTCAAATTCCACCGAGGTTGACTTTGTCTTTCATCCTTTCGGGGTTGATTAAATAAGTGCCAGTTATGCACTGGAGTCGATATAATTGACTTAATCCGTTTGTCTGTCCTTGTTTGTCCTCTTTGTGTTTAGCCCTTTGTGGGTAGTAAAGAAATAGGTACCTTAGGAGCACACTAGTATAATCCTGGATCTGGCTAACCACAGTGAATGATGTGGAACAACAGGAAATTGTTAAAGGTAAACAATCACACAGTATTTCACCTGATGTGTAAATCCTGATTTCACCTCTTTCAATTATACACCATCATCATCGTTTAATGTTCGTTTTCCATGCTAGCATGGGTTGGACGGTTCGACCGGGGTCTGGGAAGCCAGGAGGCTGCACCAGGCTCCAGTCAGATCTGGCAGAGTTTCTACAGCTGGATGCCCTTCCTAACGCCAACCACTCCATGAGTATAGTGGATGCTTTTTACGTGTCACCGGCACAGGTGCCAAGGGAAGCTGGCAACGGTCACGATCAGTTGGTGTTTTTTACGTGCCAAGGGAGGCTGGCAATGGCCACGATCGGTTGGTGCTTTTTACTTGCCACCAGCACGGAAGCCAGTCAAGGCAGCGCTGGCATCGACCACGTACAGGTGATGCTTTTTACGTGCCACCAGCACAGGTATCACAACTACAATTTCCATTTGATTTTATTTTGATGTACTTGACTCAATAGATCTCCTCAAGCACAGTATATTCAATGGGCTTCTTTCAGTTTCCATCCACCAAATCCACTCACAAAACTTTGGTTGGCTTGGGGCAATAGTAGAAGACACAGAAGACACTCTGGGTGCCCTGCTGTGAGACTGAATCCAAGACAACATAGTTGGGAAGCAAGCTTCTTAACCACCCACAGATCCACGACTGGGGGTGGGAGATGTTCGCTAAGGAGGAGGAAGTCACCAACAGAAGAAAAGTTGCTGAATTCATTCATGTAGTCATTGAGAAAGAAAGAAAAAATGAAAGAAACAATTTGGGAGAAAGAAAGAAAGTGAATGAGGGAGAGAGAAATGAGTGAAAATGAATGAGCAGAAGATACAAAACCTTGACATTCCTTTGAACTTGAAAGACTCGTGTTGCCTCCATTTTTGACGGTTGTCTCTGGTTCTTCAGCTGATGGATCACAGACATTTGTGGAGAGAGATTCCTTTGTTGGGGACGAAGCAGCCTTTTGGACAAAAGATTCCTCATCTTCAGGAAAAGATTTCATACCTCGCTTACTGATGATTCTGACATTGCTGTTAGAATTAGAGACTGCTGAAGACACTTCAGGTGTCTTTGTAGTGGTCACCTCCTTCTCTGAGACTATCACTTCTTGATGGTCACCGTCTTCAGAGTCAGCAGCACTAGTGTCGGCTAATGACTTCATTCCACGTTTACTGATGACTCTTTGCACATATGAAACCCTTCAAAACAAAACGAAAGCATTATTAATGAACTGTTTTCTGTATTTATTTTATTTATAGAAACAGAATTCAAAGAAAAAGAAGCAACTTTCAAAGTCAAAATCCTGATTTCAAAGAAATACATCTTTGAGATTTTTTAAGACATCCTTTTGTCTTTGAAAATTGGACCCAAAGGATAGGCATCATCATCATCATTTAACATCCGTTTTCTGGGCTAGCACGGGTTGGAGGGTTCGACCGGGGATCTAGGAAGCCAGGAGGCTGCACCAGGCTCCAGTCTGATCTGGCAGTGTTTCTACAGCTGGATGCCCTTCCTAATGCCAACCATTCCCTGAGTGCAGTGGGTGCTTTTTACGTGCCACCAGCACAGATGCCAGGGGAGGCTGGCAGCAGCTACGATTGGTTGGTGCTTTTTATGTGCCACCAGCATATGTATCACAACTACAATTTCCAATGATATTTATTTTGATGTACTTGACTCAATAGGTCTCCTCAAGCACAGCAGGTCATGAGCCACCGGCACAGAAGCAAGTCAAGGCGGCCGGCGCTGGCATCCAATTTACAAAAAAGTACTTCATCATCAACATTTAACATCCACTTTTCCATACAAGCATGGAAAAGTGGAGGTTGTTGGGGAAGATTTTCTCAGCCAAATGTTCAAAACATTTGGACTAACAATGTTTGCAGCTGAAGAGAGCTTTAAACCATCTTTTATATCAGTAATACACTGATGTAAGAACGGATTGTTTATAAAGCTTGAAACACGTGTACCACGATATCCTTTGTATTCTGTTTTTAATTTTATTTGATATATATCATCATCATCGTTTAGCGTCCGTTTTCCATGCTAGCATGATTCTGCCTATATGTCTGTGCACACCTTTGAATGCAATATATGCAAATCAAAAGACATTTTAAGATGCACAGAGATCCGAACTTATCTGCAGCTCTCGGTGGTCCAAATCGGATATGCACTCAATGTAGGTGTCTTTTCAGAACATTGCCTGATTTAAAAAGCCATATCAGATGCCATGATGGTTCTAAGGTGTAGGTACAGAAGGTGGTCAAACTCTGCATAAGGGGTAGACAACCACCGTGATTGAGTACTAGCCCCTAAAGCATTTTTTTATTCTCTCTGTATTTTCTGTGTTCCTTTCTGCTGAAGAGCATAGACTCAAAAAGTAAAAGACTTTCTCACCTTCCTGAGCATTAAACTAATACACCTGTTTGTTATTTATATATCTGTCTTTGTCATTGTTTTTTTTGTAAATTCCGTGACATCCACCTTGCGAACGACACACTGGTCTCACGCCATTTCCGCTCCACCGGTCACTCCTTGCAACACCTATCTGTGTTCGGTTTGTCCTTACACAGAGGCCATCCGGATTCCCGTTTGCGCCGTGAACAGGAATTAATCTTCTCTCTTCGCTCTTATACGCCATTTGGTCTCAACTCTCCCCCCCCCCTCTCCCCCCTCCTCACCTATCCTTTCTCCCCCCGACCCCTACTTCTTCAGTCCTTCATCCTTTCACCCCTACTCCCCTTCCTTCTTCCCTTTCTCCCTCCCTCTTCCCCTTCCCTCTGCTCCCTCACTCCCTCTCTCCCCTTCTCTCTCTCCCCCTCTCCTCTTTCCTCCTTCATCCCCCTCCTCACCTTCCTTCTCCCCCATCGTCTCCTCTTCCCCTTTCTCCCCCTCCCCCTCTTCTCCTCACTACACCACATGACTTTACACATCACATCACATATGATGTGCCATACTAATACACACACAACTAATACATACTAATACGTACTAATACATACTAGTACATACTAATACTTACACCAACCCTATACATACACACGTCCAGACCCCGCATACGCACTTATACTCTCTCCACACACACACACACACACCTATACATACCAATACGTACTAATACATACTAATACATACTAATACATACACCAACCCCATACATACGCACGTCCAGACCAATCTTACGCACTAATACTCTCTCATACACACACACACACACACACCTTATACATGCTAATACATACACCAACCCTATACATACACACATCCAGACCCCTCCCACGCACTTTTAGCTGGTCCCTCAACCCTTATCAACCCTATTATCTCCCCTTATTTCGCTCTCGCGTCTCATGTTTGATCTTGACCTCTGGCCGAAATCAGATCGCCATGTTGATTCGTTAGCTACTGCACGCATTTTTTTTCTCTCCTTCTTTCTGTGTTTTTCTCTCTCTGCGTATCTTTCTGTTGAAGAGCGTAGGCTCGAAACGTTAAAGACTTGTTTTATTTATATTTCCTGAGCGCCATACTAATACAATTGTTCGTTTGTTTTCCACCTGCCTTCGTCTTTTGTTTATTTTCATAAAGCTTCCCGTTATATATATATATATATATATATACAAAATGGGACAAGAACACAAAACAACCAGACAATTAGGTGATACAAGAAAGGGACAGCAAAGCATCCAGATAGACGATACAAAGAAAACAAGGATGGGTCATTCGGAGTTTTCTTTCCTCAGTCGAGTTCCAGATTATCTTTGCAATTTCGGCTGGTTGTACTTGAGATTGCTCTAATCTGGCCAGCCCCAAGGAAAAACTAAGCTAAGAACACTAGATTCCTTGGAAGCAACGAATGTCTATGGAAACAAGGACAGAATAAAACGGAGAAATGGTACACAAATACAAATAACAGGACATAACAACAGGTGTCTTTCAACTAAGGACAAATTAAATTAAGCTGGCGTGCGTGTGTGGAAGTAAAGCCTTACGGCAGGGACAGGGAGGAATATAGATGTTGCACGGATGGTAGTCGAACCAAATTAGTGTGTACTTTATGTGCATATGTATGTGTGTGTGTATGCATACACATACAATATATTCTCTTTTATCCAAGAACTTAAAAATAAGAAGAAACACTTACTCTTCAGAAGCGTTTGAACAAGAATCTGTCATTGACTCAACAGGAAATGATAATCTGCAAATAAAAGGCTCTCGTTTAATAACCAAACAGAAAAATACACCTCAAAATACACCCCACATCCTCCAGTCCTATAGAAATATATCTCTCAAAACACAGAACATTCTGACACATTATAAAGTGGGATGAGTTTTTTTTCTTTTTTGTTTTAATAAACCTTCTCAATTACACAATGCCTGTACGACATTTTACAACTCTCCCTCGCCATCCCCCACTCCATATCAACATCCTCTTCTTCATTTTAAGGCTTTGTCTTTCATCCTCACCATCATCGTTAACGTCCGCTTTCCATGCTAGCATGGGTTGGACAGTTTTGACTGAGGGCTGGCGAACCAGATGGCTGCACCAGGCTCCAATCTTGATCTGGCAGAGTTTATACAGCTGGATGCCCTTCCTAATGCCAACCACTCCGAGAGTGTAGTGGGAGCTTTTTACGTGCCACTGGCATGGGGCCCAGTCAGGTGGTACTGGCAACGACCTCACTCAAATCTTTTTACACATGCCACTGGCACAGGTGCCAGTAAGGTGATGCTGGTAACGATCACGCTCGAATGGTGCCCTTTACGTGCCACCGACACGGAAGCCAGTTAGCCGCTCTGGCAACGATCATGCTCAGATGGTGCAGTAAGGCGACGCTGGTAACGATTACACTCAAATGATGCCTTTTATGTGCCAATTTTCTATAACATAATATATATCATATAATTTTTGAATAGCTCGACCCCCAACTCAACCCCTAAAATACTCTTCTTGCTATAGTCTTTAATAAACAACCCAGAAATTAGGACAAAACATTGAGGTAAATCACCAACATTTAACATCCTTTCCCCATGCTGATCTGGTTTGGATTGTTTAACAGGAACCAACAAGCCAGATGACTGTGCCTAGCTCCCTACTTTGGTCTGGTCTCTATGGCTGGGTGCCCTTCATAAGACTAATCACTTTACAAAGTGTACTGAGTGCTTTTTTCATGACACAAGCACGAGTGATGTTTCGCAAATACCTAAAAGACAAGATCCCTTCAACCGAATGGGAAATGGTATCGAAGGAAATGAAATTATGATAGAGGGACAGAAACAGGCCTTACTCAATATCATTTGTTTCTAACATAAGCACATGCCCTGAAATTTCATGGAGGGATTTTATGATAATAGAATTTATTTTTAAGCTTACCTTTTCCTGGAAGGGAAATTTGAGAGAGAAAGAGGGGACACACTACTCTTGGCATCATCATCTGCTGCCGGTTTTACAGCCACTATTTTCTGAAATAAACAAAAATAATATTAATATCTAAATAAATAATTCACATAATAATCCTCAACATAATAGATATTCTTTTCTACTGTAGGCACAAGGCCCAAAATTTTGGGGGAGGGACAAGTCAATTAGATCGACCCCAGTAGGCAACCGGTACTTAATTTATTGACCCTGAAAGGATGAAAGGTAATGTCGACCTTGGTGGAATTTGAACACAGAACATAGAGATAGATGAAATACCTATTTCTTTACTACCCACAAGGGGCTAAACATAGAGGGGACAAACAAGGACAGACACACGGATTAAGTCGATTATATCAACTCCAGTGTGTAACTAGTACTTATTTAATCGACCCCGAAAGGATGAAAGGCAAAGTCGACCTTGGCTATGCATTTCGCCCACGTGCTAACGTTTCTGTCAGCTCGCCACCTTATCAACATAATAGATATTAATATAATAATCCTGTTGCAATTTTTTGCTTTTTTATGACTTGACCATAGGAAGAAAAGAGAACATCTGTGACCCCTTCTAACCTGATGAGAGAAAAAGAAGAAATTATGCTCAGAGGAAATTCTGTTAAAAGTACTCAAGGATCAAGTGGTGATGGGCAACAGATTAAATTAATCAGAAAAGAGCAGGTCCTGCCTGTACAATGGACTTCCACAGTTTGCCTGCCACTCACATGTGGCAATCATGTAGCAAGGGTTCTAAGTGATTGCAGTGGAAGGTTGGCAAAGAAAATTCTGGTACCTCCACCAAAACTACTAAAAGCCATGATGAATCGTTTTCTCCCACAAGCCTTTAGTCCGTCTGGAGCCATAGTAGAGGGTATTTACCCGAGGCTCCACATAGTGGGGACTGAACCCAAGACCATATGGTTGGGAAGCAAGCTTCTTCACCACACTGCAACATGGGAAAATATCATCATCATCATTTAATGTCCATTTTTCATGCTGGCATGGGTTGAACATTATCATCATCATCGTTTAACGTCCGTTTTCTGCGCTAGCATGGGTTGGACGGTTCGACCGGGGTCTGGGAAGCCAGGGGCTGCACCAGGCTCCAGGCTTATCTGGCAGAGTTTCTACAGCTGGATGCCCTTCCTAACGCCAACCACTCCGTGAGTGTAGTGGGTGCTTTTTACGTGCCACCTGCACAGGTGTCAGGGGGGTCCGGCATCGGCCACGATCGGTTGGAGCTTTTAACGTGGCACCGGCACGGAAGCCAGCCAAGGCGGCACTGGCAACGGCCACTGAAAACTAGTAAGCTGGGAGCTGCACCAGGTCCCAATCTGATTTGGCCTGGTTTCTATGGCTGGATGCCCTTCTTAATGCCAACCACTCCAAGAGTGTAGTAAGTGCTTTCTACGTGTCACTGGCACGGGTGCCAGTTACGCAACACTGGCATTGGCTATGATTTCACTCAGCTTGAGAGGTCTTCCCAAGCGTGGCACATCACCAAAGGTTTCATGGGAAGAATTTGAATGGAAAAATTGAAAAGATACTTACAACATTGTCAGCGTGGTTCACAATTTCTACATCAGAGTCATCGGAGTCTGTAAAAAAGTAACAAAATAACTTATAAATCATTTAACCTTTACGTGGTTATGTTCTTAATGAAGCAGACTACCTGTGTTAGGAAAAGCTGTGGTAAGAAACTCGCTTCACAGCCACATCGTTTCAGGTTCAGTCCTACTGCAGGGCACTTTGGGCAAGTGTTTTCTACTATAACCCTGGGTCGACCAAAGCCTTGTTAGTGGATTTGGTGAAAAAAAAAACTGAAAGAAACCCCTCATATGTGTGTGTGTGTGTGTTTGCCCTCACCTGCTGCTTGACAGCCAGTGTTGGTGTGTTTACATCCCTGTAACTAAGTGGTTCAGCAAAAGAGATGGATACAATAAGTATCAAAAATAAATAACTACTGGGGTCGATTCACTCGACTAAAGATTCTTCAAGGCAGTACTCCAGCATGGCCACATTCTAATGACTGAAACAAGTTAAAGATACTACAATCAAAACCTTGTAGGTTTTTGTAAAATATCTGAAACTTAATAGATTAGGTTTTGTTGTTAAGCATTAAGGTTTGATAGAGCAGACCTATGGCCGAAAGCAGTCCAATCATGACCATCAAGAGGTATGCAGGATTATCTGCTTTGTCTTTTCTTTTACAAAAACAGCAGTTATTGGTGAGGGAAGGGGAGTGTCAGCTAAGGCATTGTTTAGCCCCCACCCCACCCTAGTGAACCCTAATCCAACAGATCATTGAACAATAATAATTTTTCAGCCATGACGACATGACAATCTCGTCATAGTGTATCTAGAACAACATCATCTAAGGTGTGCTTACTCTTTACTCTTTTACTTGTTTCAGTCATATGACTGCGGCCATGCTGGAGCACCGCCTTTAATCGAGTAACTTGACCCCGAGACTTATTCTTTTGTAAGCCCAGTACTTATTCTATCGGTCTCTTTTACCGAACCACTAAGTGACGGGGACGTAAACACACCAGCATCGGTTGTCAAGCAATGCTAGGGGGACAAACACAGACACACAAACACAGACACATATATATATATATACATATATACGACAGGCTTCTTTCAGTTTCCGTCTACCAAATCCACTCACAAGGCATTGGTCGGCCCGGGGCTATAGCAGAAGACACTTGCCCAAGATGCCACGCAGTGGGACTGAACCCGGAACCATGTGGTTGGTAAGCAAGCTACTTACCACACAGCCACTCCTGCACCTATGAGTTTTTGCTTGCTGAGTTTTTTCTCTTTTAAAACAATTAGATGTGGTTTGAAAGAGATTTGGCTGCTATTTCTAGCAGATTGCATGATCATTTAGAAGATCTTTCTGTGGAGGAGGAAATAATTAAAAGAATTTAATTGGATGTGTTTCTCGTTACCAGTTTCTGTAAAATAGTCATCGAAATTTTCAAATCCGTCTTCATCAATTCGAATACGTTTCCCTTCCAAAATACCCTTTCCTAGGTTTCTGAAAACAACAAAAATTAATTAATTTTAACAACACTCAATTAGCAATAATTACAAATATAGTTAATTGTTAATTAATTTTTATGATATAAACATTTTAGTTCCATTTTTTCTTTTTCCTCTCTGATATCCATTCCACCTGCGCAAGCATGAAGAAATAATAATAATAATAATCCTTTCTACTATAGGCCCAAGGCCTGAAATTTTGGGGGGAGGGGACTAGTTAATTACATCACCCCTCCCCCCAGTGTTTCACTGGTACTTAATTTATTGAGTCCAAAAGGATGAGAGGCAAAGTTGACCACAGCTGTATTTGAACTTAGAACATAGCAACAGGCAAAGTACTGCTAAGCATTTCATCCGGCATGCTAACAATTCTGCCAGCTTGCCGCCATAATCATCATCATCATCATCGGTACTGGCTACGGCCACGTTCGGATAGTTTTCTTGTGTGCCACCAGCACTGGTACCACAAAGATACAAATTCCATTGATGTTCATCTATTTTGATTTGTTTTGATTTTCACTTGCCTCAACAGGTCTTCACAAGTGTCACAAGAAGGAAGGTATGCACAGGTGGACTGACTACGTCCCAGGTAGGGGCCACGGGTTATGGCCTGACTAGTCTTGCCGGGTCTTCGGATGGTGTTTTTATGTGCCACCGACACAGGTGCCAGATGAGGCTGGCGAACAGCCACGATCGGATGGTGTTTGTTATGTGCCCACAGCACGGAGGCCAGTCGATGCGGTACTGGCTACGGCCACGCTCGGATAGTTTTCTTGTGTGCCACCAGCACTGGTACCACAAAGATACAAATTCCATTGATGTTCATCTATTTTGATTTTTGTTTTGTTTTGATAATAATAATAATAAAGTGGAAAATGAAGAAGATAAAGATAGTGCCAATTATTGTTGGGTCCTTGGGGAGAATATCAGAAGGCATCAAGGGGAATATAAGGGAAATTTTGAAGGAATGCTTTAATTTGATCACTTTAAACCTTAAAGTGATCGAAATTAAATTAGCATTTAAACCAGTCATATTAGGTGAAAATATTCTGCTTTATCTTCTAACCAACCAGCTCCGGCTTCTCACACCTA
Source organism: Octopus sinensis (assembly GCF_006345805.1). Lineage (NCBI taxonomy): Eukaryota > Metazoa > Mollusca > Cephalopoda > Octopoda > Octopodidae > Octopus > Octopus sinensis. The sequence continues at coordinate 64,712,581 of NC_043009.1, forward strand.
TCCTACAATGCCATCATAAAAATAATCACATCATCGAAATCTCAAAGACACAAGATAAAGCATGATTAATTCAAAACAAAAGCACCATCCAAAAGTGGCCGGTGGCACGTAAAAAGCACCTACTACATTCTCAGAGTGGTTGGCGTTAGGAAGGGCATCCAGCTGTAGAAACTCTGCTGGATCAGATTGGAGCCAGGTGCTGCCTCCTGGCTTGCCGGTCCTCAGTCAAACCATCCAACCCATGCCAGCATGGAAAGTGGACGTTAAACAATGATGATGATGAGAGTTCCAGTTGATCTGATCAACAGAACAGCCTCCTTGTGAAATTACATGCTAGTGGCATGTAAAAGCACCCATTACACTCTCAGAGTGGTCGGCATTAGGAAGGGCATCCAGCTGTAGAAAACCATGTCAAATCAGACTGGAGTCAGGTTCTGCCTTCCAGCATGCCAGCCCAGTCAAACTGTCTAATCCATGCCAGCATGGGCAATGGACATTAAATGATGATGATGATGATAAAGCAGTGGTTCAAAACCAGGATCAAATAAGGCCCATGGATAGCCAGATAGGATTTTGTTTCTTAAAATTTATCTCCAATAAATTGCTTAAACTTCCACAATACACAAAATATTTTCACAATTTTTTTTAATACTGTTCCCAATAATATTTAATTATAAAAATTATGATTTTCTAAAATACCAAATGGCTGAGAGAGTCCATCAAGGTAAAATAGAAATCAAAGAGATCCATAGGTAAAAAAAAAAAAATGGGTGGGGGTGGGGTGAGAATCACTGCCATGAAGCATTCTAGATGTGAATGGAAAGAAGATATTTTTCTTGGATTCATGGTTTTAATCTTTTTATTAAGAAGATTTGCAGGTACACGTTTAATTTCATGAAGAGAATCATTTGAGAGGAATTTGATGGAATAGAAAACCCATAACTTCTCCTACAGTTTGCAGGTACCATTGTTCTACATATGGAGAACAAACATGATAGAGGAAATAGTACTGAAGCCTATCATCCAACCACAAAAGACATGAGACATACAATGAAAATTGATGCTTTTCTCTGTTGTTGCATGTTCTCAGGTGATAAAGGTGAGATGCTGTGAGAACCATCCAACTAAAGCAAGCATCAGTAAAAAAAAACAGATGTAAAATATGAACTTTGAGGGTAAATCTCATTATATTAAAAGGTGACATTTAGCCATTCGATGAGTACTGGGATCAATATGGTTGAGCCAAGTTCCAGTAGAAAAATCTTTGAAGGCAGTGCTACAGCATGGTCACAGCCCAGTGACTGGAACCAGTGAAAAGAATACAGAAATATAAAAACCATTATCAAATTATGGTGAAACCCAAGAAGCATAATTTAAGCAGACAAATACTTACGTTCTAATTTGAGCAGTGGAAAGTGCCATGATCCATTTCTGAAAAAGATTAACAGGAGATTAACTTAATTTTTTTTTTCTAATTTTATTTTATAGATCAATTAGAAAGAGGTGAAGTACCTATGACCCTTATTTTCCAAGGCCTCCGAGATTAACCCTTTAACATTCAGATTACTCTGTCAAACATCAGCAATAATTTGTATTGCTTTGAATCAATCACGCATTAACTTGTAGCTTCAAGATTTCAATGTGATTGTTTATTTTTAGAATGACATTATAGGGTAGGCATGAGAGGCCTGACCTGACCAGTTTGATCATATAATGAGTAGAATATTTTGGCCGGATGTGCAGACAAAAAAAAACAGTAACAACAAATCAACCTTTTATAAAAGGTGGTCAACTATGATTCTCTGGCTCCTGCAACGGCCCTTCATACTGGACAAGTTAAAGGATAAAGGCCAACTAATATGAACCGCCTGTTCCCAGAGGTAAAAATGAGAGTGCTTAGTGACAGCAGCCCTACCTAGAAAAACGAAAGTTATGAAGCTTCAATGACATTTCAAAGCCAACAAGACACGAGAGAAGAAAGAACTTCTTTCAGAGAAACATGATGTGGTACAGCAAAATCTGGGAGGAAGGCCAGTTCCTGAAGCACAAGTGGAGATGGATAGGCCAGACACCCACACCTTAAGGAAAACAGCATCCTAAATAAGACATCAGGCTCTGGTCTGAAACTGACAAGGGAGGCAGAAGAGAGGCCACTCTAAAAATTACTGGAGGCAGGATACTGATGCAAAGCTGAAGAACCAGAGATCTAACCAGAATGAAGACAGACAGACAAGGGTCAAGAACAGTGGAGAAAAGTTATCAATCATCTATTCTCGAAAGGGAGCAAAAGGCTTCAGTATATAAGCTATGGCCATCCAACAGTTAGTTCTGGAGGTTACAGTTGTTGTTTAGCTGTTGATCGAGCTTTTAATGAGCGGAATTATAATTAAAGGCATTCCTGCTATAACCATCCAGTAACTGCTGTTAAGATTATAAATGTTGTTTGGCTGCCATGCTTCTATTGATCAAAAGTCTTCCGGCAATGACCATCCATCCAGTTTAGGAACATTCGTTTGTTCTTTTATTTGTTTCACTCACTGGAGTACAGCCACGCTGAGGGAACGCTTTGAGGAAGGTAGTTAATCAAATTGACACCAGTAAGTCTAATGTTTAATCATTCTGTTTTGTCAAACCACTAAGTGAAAGAGGGGCAAACAATCTGGCGAAAGTAAAGAGAATGCACACCCGGAGGTTAGGGTTAGGGTTTTTGTAACACTGAAAACGGATGGTGTGCAAGTTCTTTACCTCTGGCAACAATCCAACACCAAGGGTTAAGCATTGAAACACACACACACACGTTATATATATATATAAAACGGACTTTCACACAGCTTCTGTCCACCAAATCCTTTCACAAAGCATTGGTAGGTCCAGAGCTATAGCAGAAAACACTTGCCCAAGGTGACTTGTAGTGGAACCGAACTCGAAAGCATGCGGTTACAGGATCTTCCCTTGCTAAAACCGTATAGTTGTCAGCTTCGACCAAGCAAACTTATGATCAAAGTAGTCCACCCACGACCAAGCCCGATCTTTAGGGTTGCTTTAGAATCTGTCATCTAATCAAGAGGTAACACAATGGAGCAAGTAACGCGACATATATGAGACCCCTTTCTGCTGACTGGTACTGCCATCTCAGGAGAAATCAAAGCTTCATTGTTTGATTTAGTACTGAGATTGCACCAGACTAGAACTTGAATGAGGAAGGACTATTACGAAGGCCAAGGCGAATTTAGGACAGTTTTCAATAATAACTAAAAACCAAGTCCTCAACAGCGATCTTCTTGACGCTCTCAGCTACGTGGACGAGTACTTTGTCAAACAAGTACTAAAACAGGAAGGCCTGTTACGAAGATCGCGGTGGATATAGGAGGGCAGTCCTCAATATTAACTTACACCAAGTCCTCAACAAACAGCCATCTTCGTAAAACTGTTAGCTTAGTAGACGAGTACTAAAACTGCACCAGACTAGATCTTGCACGCGAAAGGCAATTACGAGGACCATGGCGAATTTAGGAGGACAGTCATCAACAGCCATCTTCGTAACAACAATCAGCCTGGTGGACGAGTACTTTGGGGGGTGAAACGGATACCGAACAGACTGCGTACTTGTCAGTTATCCACTACCATCTTCACTACTTGCAACACAATGGTGCTGTCTGACTGACCAAGATGCCAGAAACGTGAATCTGATCAACGAAATTCATTATGGTCATTTACATTTCGAATCGGAGTACCACCGAGGTCGACTCTAAAAGAATGACAAAATACCAAATTACCTACTGACGTGCATTTAAATTCCTATAATGCATTTTCCGATGTGAAAAGAATTACAAGAGAACGTTGGGGAAAGGTGTAATTTGACATCTATTTCTAACGGGTTGACTGGCCACGTCCAGGCTCCGTTGTCGGTTTTGTCTGTAAACATTGGTCTCGATTTACGCCTTAGAAATAGCGAAGAGAGTCTGTAAGCTATATACACACGCGCGCGCGCTACATCTGTGTGTGTAGGTATGTGTGTATAAGTATGTCAACAGCGTTACACACTCGTCAAGGCATGTATGTATAACGTGTATACTAGAGTGCATATATAAGAATATATGCGTGCGTGTGTGTGTGTGTACACATAACGTAATATATGATGTGTATGTGCACACTCATATATATATTATACACACACACACACACTTATATACATGTTACTGTGTGTACACAATGTATTATATGTGTATGTGCACACGCATATATATATATATATACACACACACACTCATTCATGTGTGTGTGTGTACACATAACGTATTATATGAATGTGTATGTGCACACGTATATATGTGTGTATATATATAGAGAGTCGATCTTTCGTCTCTAGTAGACCTTTCGCCAGATATATATATATACACATATACATGTGACAGTGTGTGTATATACACATAACGTATTATATGAATGTGTTTGTACACACGTATATATATATACACACATACATGTGTGTGTACACATGTATTATATGAATGTGTATGTGTACACGTATATATGTGTGTGTGTGTGTGTATATATATACACACACATACATGTGACAGTGTGTGTATGTGTATAGATGTATGAGTGTGTATATTCACACATACATTATATAAATAAAGTGCGTTTAAAATTTAAAAACGTCATTACAACGTTATCCAAACGATTATACTCACACTTCCGACCGTGCCCAACCACTCTACGCCTCCGCTTGTACTGTAACTCTCTTCTCTACAACTTTACCATAAAATATAAACAAATGAGACTCACAAACATTTACAATACCGCCATAATGCGAGGTGGGACAACACTGAATAATATCGACCTTCTGATTGGTCAGAAATGGGGAATCGGGCGGTGGGGGAAGAGATTTCCTTGTGTTTTGATTGGTTAAAAAGTAAACGTCAACGCGTGTTGATGTATTTTTTTTATTTCTTTTCTTCTTTTAGGCACCAGGCCAAAAAGTGGTTGTTTATACCTATTTCTTTACTACACACAAGGGGCTAAACACAGAGGGGACAGACAAGCGGATTAAGTCGATTATATCGACCCCAGTACGCAACTGGTACTTAATTTATCGACCCCGAAAGGATGAAAAGCAAATTCGACCTCGGTGGAATTTGAACTCAGAACGTAAAAACAGACGAAATACCTATTTCTTTACTAACAAACAAGGGGCTAAACACAGACAGGACAAACAAGCGTATTAAGTCGATTACATCGATCCCCAGTGCGTAACTGGTACTTATGTGGTTGTTTATATCGACTCGGCCGTCACTAAGTAAATGTTACTTAACCTCATTGCAGACCCCGACCGAACAGAACCCTGTTCAAAAGCGTTCGGTCGTGACAATTCCGTCACTTTGCATATTAGGGACCATTTTATTAAACGTGTCTTTTTTTTTTCTTTTGTTTATTCATGACGTTATGCAAGGTTTCACTAGATATTTTTAGCAAATCGAGCAAAGATTCAGAGGCCTTCTTAACTTGTTTTATTTTATTCGGATTTTGAGGCGTATCTTCGATATAGGTACCGGAAGTACCGGATACATTTCAAGAAAGTGTTTTTTTTTTTATATATATATATATGGGGGGTTAGGGTTTGGAGTGAGAGAAAAGGGTTTCTGTTATCTTCAGAAATGTAAAAAAAGCCACTTACGGTACCTATACCGAAGGATCGCCAACCCCCAACCTTTTTACGCCACGGACCTATTCCCCACAAAGCAATTTTCCCACGGACATAAGAAAACAACATGCATAATATGTAATTTAATTATTACATATATAAAGTAAAAACACCCAGCAGATTGTCATATCAAGGAAATCATCATCATTTAGCGTCCGTTTTCCATGCTAGCATGGGTTGGACGGTTCAACTGGGGTCTGTGAAGCCGGAAGGCTGCACCAGGCCTAGTCAGATCTGGCAGTGTTTCTACGGCTGGATGCCCTTCCTAACGCCAAAAATAGAAATAATTTTTAAAAATTTATTCTTTGTGATATCTGGTACCAAATGATAGACGGTCAGGTGGTTGGGGACCCCTAATTTAAAGGATGTACTAAGTATGAATGTCTATCATTGTTCCTGTTTACAGGTCTACTAACTATTTTTGGACGAGCTAAAGACCTACCACATTCTTAAACTGTGTAGTCCTAACATTTTATGATTTATGCACAAAGCCAGCAATTTTGTGGGAAGGAGTTTAGTCTACACCACCGCCCCACTACCTGACTACATTTTATCGCTCCTGGAAGAATAAAAGGCAAAACTGAATTCGGTGGGATTTGAACTCAGAACGTCATGGTCAGACACTGAAAAGTATCTTGTCCAGTAATAATAATCTCTTTGATTTAACCTCAGAGGACAATTTCTTACAATACCTTCATGCATACCAAATATAATAATAATGAAATTAATTGTATACAGTGCTCAGGTGCACCACAACTTGTCAGAAAGTGCATATAAAGTACATGCAGTAATGTAGAAATGTCTGGAAAGCGAACAATGTATGAGTCAGATACATGCTTGTGTGTGTATGGAGGGGAGAAAATCAGGTGTAGTGTTGGCGAATCTCAGGAAGCATGGAAGTTTTGAAGGATGCAGTCCTCCGACAACTAACAACTGATGCCGGCAGTTTGTTCCATGCTTCAGCAACCCTCAGCGTGAAAAAATGTTTCCTGAAGTCATGGGAGCTGTGTTGTTTTCTTACTTTGTAAATATGTCCACGGGTGTTAGATGGGTGGAGTTTGAAAAGGTGCTCAGAGTTATTGTTTGTAAGATGGTTGATAATTTTATGGGTGTCTGCCAAGTCAGCTGCCAGACGTCGGAGTTTCAATGTGTCCATGCCCAGGGAAGTAAGGTGTTCAGGATATGGCAAATGCCTGATGGAGGGTATTCTTTTGGTTGCACGTCGCTGAACAGCTTCCAATGTTAAGACCAGAAACTTTCGAAACGAGATGGGTTGGATAAAACCCATCTCATTTTATAATATATATAAAAACCAAGGGTGAAAACGTTACACAAGTCTGATAGTTTAAAGAGTTGTGTAAAAGTAAAGACGTAGGCGTGTGGCTGTATGCTAAGAAACTTGCTTCCCAACCACATGATTCCAGGTTCAGTCCCACTGCGTGGAACCTTGGCCAAGTGTCTTCTACTAAAACCACAAGTTTGTGAGTGAATTTAGTTGACGGAAACTGAAAGAAGCCAGTCGTGTGTATGTGTGTGTGTTCATCACTGCTGACAACAGGCGTTGTGTTTATATCCCCCGTAACTTAGCAGTTCGACAAAAAGAAAACCGATAGAATAAAAACAACTTCGATTTTGTATCTGGTTTACAACAAAATAAAACAAGATATTATTTAATTGGGTTGTCAAACTGCCTAATGGCTGAGACATTGGCGGTTCGTGTATAGGAACTGCAGCAACACCTATTTCCACTTGATATTATCGATAACATTCAATATAATGAGTCCTTTTTCCTTTAATTCTTTCTTTATACTTGTACATTATATAATCCATAAGCTTAATGCCAGTAGCCGTACCCAAGTTTATGAAAAAAATACAAAAATCCTTGTATAGAACTGTGTGCTTCACGGTTCCAGTGATGCAGTGTTTGGCTGTTGTTCACATGTCTGAGATAGGATGCTTCATGTTAGGGAGAGAGAGCACTGAGTGAACGACAGTGCCAGGTGAAAGGTAGTGCTTCTTTTTGACTCCACATGTGTTGTGCTTAAAAACATGTTTATATTCTTGAATGTGATAAAGTGCAGAATTAGATTATTATCCTGCTTCCAGCTTCACTGTTGCTGCCAGGATTTGAAAAAAAGGGCACATTTCCCCCACCTTATTTTGTGATTTATGGGGGATTTTTGAAAAACAGCAGGAAATTTGCGGTGGTGTTCAGGGAACAAATTAAACACACAACCCGGCAGTGGCTAAAATACAAACTGATCAAGTTTAAGAATAAATTTTCTTTTTATACGTTTGTTTCCTTTTACACAATATTAAAACAACGGCTCAAAATTTTCTGAAGCAGCACCCCCACTAATTTTATTTACGAGCTGCCACTGGGCTGAGAACCTACAAGTTGGATCTGGTAAGAGTACTTCATATCTCAACTCATTGTGGCACTTGCTGCAGATAAAGGTGACCGTTGATGCCTTTTATGGAAAGAGACCAAAAACAACCACATCCTCTGCATACTCCTGATTCAGCATTTGTTGTTATTGTGTTCTTGTTTTGGGCAAAAGCTTATCATTTAGGGCTCAGAATTCCAGCCCTGTTTGGTTTTTAAAGTATCTGACACTCTTGGTCACAATGACAAATGTTCCAGATGATTCGATCAACAGAACAGCCTGCTTGTGAAAATAACGAGCAAGTGGCTGCACTAGCATAGCTAGTGTGTGCCACCCAAGGTGGCCCTTCCATTTGCTGCCCCCAGAGCCCACAAGAAACATATATTGCCTACAGCAGATCCAAAAGTGCCACCCCTACTGCCCCACCCGACCTCGACCCCAGCTACACTAAGTACTCTACAGACATGCAGACCCTTCTCAGGGAAGATTCAGCATGACACAGAATGAGACGTGGTTGGTGCTGTGAAATACAGATGCAACCCATTTTGGCCAGGTGAGTGGACTGGAGCAATGTGAAATAAAGTGTCTTGCTCAAGGACACAATACACGACCAGGAATCGAACTCGTGACTTTGTGATCATGAGCTGAATGTCCCTAACCACAAAGCCATGCCACTTCACCTTATTTGGTTGAACGTGATTAACACACTTCTGTAAAATCTGCCAAACCAAACAAGATCTATTCTATTTCTGAGACATTCATTCATCTTTTGGAAGGATCCGGAATTTCACGTTATCCTTGTATTCTTTGTCTTCATAATAGGGGGTGGGGGGAGCTCCACTTATGAAAACAAGACATTTGTACAACAGGGCCAGAGGCAGTTTCAGCCAGGTTCGTATCAAAAGGACTGAATATTGTACCACAGCATCATTAATTTCTTCGCTGGAGGCAAGTCCGAGTGCTTTCCATTTGTTGAGCATCATTGATAACATTTAAATTAAAGTTAATTTCCACAGATATAATCCTTTAACAAACTCCTGCCCCTCAAAACACTTACTGGTATCAGTGTAATGTTTATATTTATATATTTATCTCTGTAAATGTTTTAACTTTGGTATGTGCTTCAGCGTCCTTAGGCTGCCAATTTTTTTGGCAGTGGATGTTGGCATCAGATGAACCCCCTAACAAGTGGAACTTCTTTCTCTCTTCCGAAAACATATTTTTGATCAGATGTTTCCTTGGATAGGCTTAATGGTCAAGTACAGCACTGAAGTAATAATCCCTTCTACTAAAGACACGAAATTCTGCAGTGGTGGGTGGGGGAATGAGAACAGTCGATTACATCAACCCCCAATGATCAACTAGTACTTATTTTATTAACCCAAAAGAGTGAAGGACAAAGTCGATCTCTGCAGAATCTGAAATTAGAACATATAGATAGAATAAATGGTGCCAAACATAATAATAATGAAATTATTGTATACAGTGCTCAGGTGCACCACAACTTGTCAGAAAGTGCGTATAAAGCATATGCAGTAATGTACAAATGTCTGGGAAGCGAACAATGTATGAGTCAGATACATGTTTGTGTGTGTATGGAGGGGAGAAAATCAGGTGTAGTGTTGGCGAATCTCAGGGAGCATGGAAGTTTTGAAGGATACTGTGCTCCGACAACTAACAACTGATGCCGGTAGTCTGTTTCATGCTTCAGCAACTCTGAGCGTAAAAAAATGTTTCCAAAAGTCATGGAAGAAGCTGTGCTGTTTTCTGACTTTGTAAACATGTCCACGGGTGTTAGACAAGTGGAGTTTAAAAAGGTGCTCAGAGTTATTGTTTGTTCTGGTTTAACGATTCTGCTAGCTTGTCGTCTTTCAACAATCAACTAATAATAAGAGTAATTTCTAAATTAAACCCGTCACATTATCTGGAGGGAAGAAGCATTTGATAAAATAAACCACAGTGGTTGCAGAATTTAATTATCAGAAAAAAAAAAAGGGATTATATTGAAGAATTCCTTCCATCCAGGGGCCCACCTGAACTCTAAAAGCAAAAGTTTTGCCCCCTTGTCCTTCAACTCCCAGTAAGGGTTCGATTTTCTTCTATAAGCAGTCGTCTTGCCATAAATAAGGAACTTTTACCCCATACTCACCCTCCCCCTACTTACACGACCATATATGTCCGTCAATAGATTCCTCCATTTCTTTCCCCATCTCTTTCTCTCTTCTCCCCCTCTCTCTCTCTTTCCACCTCACCCTTACCCTCTCTTCATTCCACAATGAACAGATATGTATATTGGTCATACGTTTGTTGGCTGAAAGCTAATCCGTAGGATAACGACGAGCAAAAAAAAA
>NC_043009.1:64733022-64815522 GCF_006345805.1 Octopus sinensis
TATATAAACACACACATATATATATAGGGAGAGAGAGAGAGAGAAAGAGGGATAATACACACATATATATATATATATATAGATATATACACATATACATAATGTGTGTGTGCATTTGTAAGTGGGTGTATGTGTATCTATTTGAAGAGATATTTATGTGATCTTCATGAAAATAAAAATATATAAACATTTAACTTTTTATAATTCTGTTTTAAAATATACTTTAAGAAATGTATAAAGGGGCCTTCTAAATCTCGGCCAATTTTTGGAGTGTGGGGGCAGTTACCGTAAAAGGGATCAAGAGAATCTATTTAAACTTGTGTGCAATTAATGTATTTATTGGAGGGAATCCCTTCCTCTTACAAATCCCACCAATACAATTCAGCATTATTCAATTTGTTTACTTCAGAAAGAGCATGGATGTGTTCTAGAAAAAGTTTTTAAGGATAAAAACCCACAAAAAATAGAAGGACAATATAACATATTTCTTTCAAAATATTTGAAAATATTTTTTGCCAAAAATTTTTACTTATTTCAGCAATATATATATATATATATAAATATATATCTTTATGTACATATATATAAATATACTTATATATATATATGTATATATATATATATGTATATATATATATATGTATTATATATATGTATATATACATGTATGTGTGTATATATATATATATATACACACACACTTATTTATGGATATACATATAGATATATATATATATGTGTGTGTGTGTGTGTATATTTATATATATATATATATATTATATATATATATGTATGTATATATCTATATATATATATATGTCTGTATGTGTATATATTATATATATATATATATATGTGTGTGTGTGTGTATATATCTATACATATATATGTCTGTATGTGTGTGTATATATATATATTATATATATATATATACACACACACATACATACATATATACATACATACATACTTACATACATACATACATACATACATACACACATATATACATACATACATATGCATGTGTGTTTGCATACATGTGTGTATATGTGTGTGTGTATGAGTGTGTGTGTGTTTGTGTGGGTGATAATATATGACAACAGAACATAAACGTATGGAATGGGTGTATACTAAGTGCTCTATATTTCTGGTTTTTTTTTATTTTTCCTGAAATTTGAATCTTTTTTCTTTTTTAACAAAAAAAAAACCGTTTTCATTTGTTTCTATTGTTTAAAATATGTTTTCTTTTCCTTTCACGTATTAGAAATTTTCTGAAAACCCTTGTTTATTAAGCCTTCCAGTTTTAGCATCGTTAATTGCTCCCCAGAGATCAAAGATGAAATCATCAGCAAATCCAAAAGCTTCGAGGTCCGATGCATCTACGGCCATGGCGAAGTCATGCGGATTCTCTTGTTTGTTTCCAATCTCCCAGATGTTTTGAGCTGAAAAAGACAGATTGCAATTTAATATATATATGATATAAATATATAATCTTTTATACTCTAGGCACAAGGCCCGAAATTTTGAGGGAGGGGTGGGGGGCAGTCAATTAGATCAACCCAAGTACGCAACTGGTGCTTAATTTATCGACCCCGAAAGAATGAAAGGCAAAGTTGACCTCGGCGGAATTTGAACTTAGAATGTAAAGACAGATGAAATACCTATTTCTTTACTACCCACAAGGGGTTACACACAGAGAGGACAAACAAAGACAGACAAACGGATTAAGTCGATTACATCGACCCAGTGCATAACTGGTACTTAATTTATCAACTCAAAAAGGATGAAAGGCAAAGTCGACCTCGGTGGAATTTGAACTCAGAACGTAACGGCAGATGAAATACCTATTTCTTTACTACCCACAAAGGGCTAAACACAGAGAGGACAAACAAGGACAGACAAACGGATTAAGTCGATTACAACGACCCCAGTGCGTAACTGGTACTTAATTTATCGACCCCAAAAGGATGAAAGGCAAAGTTGACCTCGGTGGAATTTGAACTCAGAATGTAAAGACAGACGAAATACCGATTTCTTTACTACCCACAAGGAGTTAAACACAGAGAAGACAAACAAGGACAGACAAACGGATTAAGTCGATTATATCGACCCCAGTGCGTAACTGGTACTTATTTAATTGACCCCGAAAGGATGAAAGGCAAAGTTGACCTCAGTGGAATTTGAACTCAGAATGTAAAGACACGAAATACCACTAATCATTTCGCCCAGCATACTAACTTTTCTGTCACATATGATGTACATAATGTATTCTTTTCTCCTCTAGGCACAAGGCCCAAAATTTTGGGAGTGGGGGCCAGTCAATTTGATCAACCCTTGTATGCAACTGGTACTTAATTTATCGACCCCGAAAGGATGAAAGGCAAAGTTGACCTCAGTGGAATTTGAACTCAGAATGTAAAGACAGACGAAATACCACTAAGCATTTCGCCCAGCATGCTAACTTTTCTGTCATCTCTCTGCCTTTCGGTAGCTATAAATTCTTTTCTACTCTAGGCATCAGGCCCGAAATTTGGGGGCTGGGGCCAGTAAAATGCACCCGTGATGGCACCACATAAAAAGCACCATGCCAAAACAGACAACTGGGGCCTGGTGCAGCTCTCACACACACACAATTTTTGCCTGTCAAATTCACTCACAGGGCACTGGTTGGCCCGAGGCAATAAAGGTAGCTACTCAGAGTGCTGTTGTCCAGTAGGACTGAGCCCAAAGTCACATGATTGCAAAGCAAGCTTCTTAACCATTTAGTCATGCCTGCACCAGGCAATTCTTACAAATCCTCAAGTTGTATGATTGGTGTTGGTCATCTCTTCACCTTTCCACATTACTCGACCTTGCTGCATTGTAACCTCTGATACAACAACCAAAACTTTTACCAGTTGAAAAACTAACCTTAACACAATGTCTAATTAATTAATTATCTTAGTATACTACGGCAAGCTGGCAGAATCGTTAGCATGCCAGGCGAAATGCTTAACAGTATTTCATCTGCCTTTACATTCTGAGTTCAAATTCTGCCAAGGTTGACTTTGCCTTTTATCCTTCCGGGGTCAATTAAATAAGTACTGGTTATGCACTGGGGTCAATGTAATCGACTTAATCCCTTTGTCTGTCCCTGTTTGTCCCCCTGTGGGCAATAAAGAAATGAATATCTTACTATACTTATGTCTAGGTGGAAAATGATATGTCAAATTAAGAAACTCCCGAGTTGCCTTAGTTCTTCAATCAGAGGATTGTATCTTGAATTTTTGGTTTTCTTGTTATTCTTTTGCTGTATACTCTCAGTGCTTTTTACCTGTCATATACAGATATTGGCAGATCAAGAAGAGCGTATATTGATCAACTTGTGGAGGACAATGGATCTCGGTGTGAGGATATAAAGACTGTTATGGGAGATTGGAGACATCTGGTGTCAAAGAGATGCATTGGTCCAGGCAGGTCAACCAGCTGGATAGATAGCTTTTATTTTTTACATATCCAGTTCAATCAGAGAATCCACTATTTCTGAGCATTTCATTTTAGTACTGGTCACCCACAAGGCATTGGCTGACCAGAGGTAATAGAAGAAGACACTTGCACAAAGCACCACAAAAAGAAATCCTTTTCCTTCTCCTCCACCCTCTGCAGCAGCAGTTAGCAACTGTTTTCCATGCAGGCATGGGTTGGACAGTTTCACAGGAGCTGGCCAGCCAGAGAGCTTCCCAGGCTCCAATCATCTGTTCTGGTTTGGTTTCTACAGCTGGATGCCCTTCTGAACACCAACCACTTTACGTTACAGAGTGTACTGGGTGCTCTTTTGTGGTAGTTGATTACATTGACCCCCCAGTATGTAACTGGTACTTATTTTATCAAGCCTGAAGGGATGAAAGGCAAAATCAACCTCAGTAGAATTTGAGCTCAGAACATCAATGATGCCTAATATTTAAATAAAATTTTTACTGGTACTTTGTTTTTTACAACACAGAATGGATGAAAGGCAAAGTTTGAACTCAGAATGTAAAGAGCTGTGACTAAATTCTGTGAGATATTCTGTCCAAAACTGCTGCACCTCCCAACTTATATAGGGTGTTCAAAAAGTCCTTTCACAGTGAATTTTTTTCATCCTGACTCTCCAAGATTTATTTCAAAACATGTGTAGAAGAGTCAACTTAAGTATTGAAAATGAAGGGCAGCACCTTCAGCACCTCTTATAAAGTTTTATAAATTCTTGTAAAGTCTAATGTATTCTTTTGTAGTCTTTTACCATCTTATAAATATTTTATTTTGCAATAAAATACTAACTGCAGAGAGACTTTTTGAACACCCTGTATAATTCTTCTTAATTTTAAAACAGGGCCAGCAATTTTTGGAGAGCAGAGGGAAGTTGACTACATTGACCCCAGTCGGAATTTGAACTCTGAACCTAAAGAGTTGGGACAAATGCAACTAAGTTACTTGTCTGGTATTCTAGCAATCCTACCCACCAACCCACAACCCTTAAGAAAATATGGAATGGTTTCTGCCCAAATTTGCATGTGTTCCTTGTGCAGAGATCATGCCAGTGTTTTCTTTATCTTTCTAATTTTAGCGTATGCACGGTCAAGCTGCAGCAACGATAACAACAAAGCGAAAACATTAACAACAACAATATTTACCAAGTTCTGTGTCGTTGATACCCATGAAGGATTCAAGCAGGCCGTTAATTTTGTCTACTGCCACACTGGATACGTCATCAGGCTGGAAGAGAGGAAAATAGGTTTTAGAAATTAAAGAATGACAGAAACTACATCGAAGAAATATATATAAAACAAAATTTTTTAAAACTACAACTATAAAATAACAACAATAACAACAACAATGATAATTATGATGATGATGATGATGATGATGATGATGATTACAATGATGATTATAACAATGGAAATGATGAAAATGGTACTGAAGATATATATATATACATATATATATATATATATATATAATATATATATATCAACGTCATTCTCATCACTTCACTATATCATCATCATATCATCATCATCATCATCATCATCATCATCATTTAACGTCTGTTATCCATGCTGGCATGGGTTGGACAGTTTGACCAGGGCTGGCATGCTGGGATGCTGCACCAGACTCCAATCTGACTTGGCATGGTTTCTACGGCTGGGTGCCCTTCCTAACGTCAACTACTGCATATATATATATACATACATACACATGTATATAATTGGAAATATTTAGAGTCAACAAGGAAGAGTGCAGTTGGACATTTATTTTCAATCACTGCAATTGTTTCTGCACAATGTAGTTCTCCAGGCATGCAGGTACTTGATTATGCAACTGTTTCCCTGCATTATGAGATCTAGTAAAGATTGTTTGCCAACATAACATGGCAGTCCTGGTTTAGGACGAATGTTGCTGTAATTTAGCCCCAGGAGACATCGTCTCCAGCTGGCTATATGACACAATCTGTGTCCTTATCTTTTCGAATAAGGGAATCTAGCACCTCCCACCCAGCTCAAAACAATATCTGTGTATCACGATTTCCGGGTTATTTCCCTTCATCAGCACAGAATAATTGTTCGGCTAGAGGTGGCGCTGCTAAATTCCCATTCGAAATATATAGTTTTCAAAGTGACAACTAGTCACTGATTTATAAATTGGAAAATTACTATTTTTAAATCTTACAATGTGAGATATTCAGAAACAGCTGCTGAATATCTCACGTGAGATTTAAAAATAGTAATTTTCTAAGTTATGAGATCTAGTTGTGTTTCCTCAGGCGATATGTAAATATTGTATCCGTAAGTTCAGGATCTCCGCTCCAAGAGCATCCTCTCAGTCTGTCGTGGCCTGAAGTCAGTTGTAGCCAGTGGGTGTATTGTTGCAGAAGGGCCATAGACAAACACAACTAGATCTCATAATGCAGAGAAATGGTTGCATAATCAAGTACCTGCATGCCTGGTGAACTACGTTGTGCAGAAACAATTGTAGTGATTGAAAATAAATGTCCGACTGTACTCTTCCTTGTTGACTCCAAATTTTTTCAATCATCTCTTCACACACAACAGATGCCCAAATGCAAACCTGGAGGTATGTATAATACTACTACTGGATAGCACAGGGTGAAATCTGAAGGTAGACGAGCTTTATACTGTACTCTACTATGTTTTTAACAGAATGAACCATAACTATATATATATATATAGTAAGATGAGGATTCAGATAAAATCAAGGTATGCACCTTGAAAAGGTATGCACCAGGTAGGGGTGGGTAATCTCTGTGGTTCCATTCCAAGATTGGTGAGGATTGAAATATCAGATCAAATACTATGTGTATTTAGTTCCTAAGGGGCTGGTCCAAATTATATATTACTTTGAGTAGTACATTGTTGGTATAACAACAACAATGACAATTATAATGATGATGACAACGATGATGATGATGATGACGACGATGATGACAATTACAATGATGATTATAATAATGGAAATGATGAAAATGGTACTGAAGATATATATATATATCAACACCTTGGTGTATTATAGTCAAATGAATAACAACATACAATGCATAATTGTCTGATCATTAGAGCTATTTCTTACGTAACATTTTAGTTGAAGAATGAGAACATTACATCATTATAAAAGACGGTAATCATCAGATGAGAAGAGATTTTACAAAACAAAAGAATATCTGAAGAATACAGCAGGGATGTGGCTAGAGTCTGTTGAGACAAACTATGAAATGGGAGAATGACCAACTATGTTGGCCATTAAGAATATAGTTCTTGAGATGTGTGTAATTTGATATCTAAGGCCAGGGTTCCAGGCGAGGTAGAGTTAATTAGACTAGATCAAGGGTAGACTTGAGTGCGTTGTAGGAGATAATTTATAAAGTAGGCTATGAGTTGTGGTAGCTAAAAAGAGGTCATAAAGCAATTAAGGACAAGAGAAAAGAGAAGATGGCTAAATTGGAGGTGAGGATGGAGGGGAAAATAAAAATATAATCAATAAAATAAAATAAAATCATACGAGCTGATCAAGTATAGGTTTGTGGTATAGGATTCTCTAGCTAATTGTGAATGACCAGAGGATAGATAAACAGCAAAATTTAGGGGTATTCAGCAGATATTGGTTGAAAGTAGGGGAGGGGGGTATGAAGGCCATCAGATAATAGGATTAAACTTTACGGAATTAAAGTTATAGTAAAGTAGAGTGCTAATTATCAATAACGAGTTACAAAATTTAAAGCAGGATAGGGTTATATAATGAACTACACCCAGTACGTGGTTAGAGGAAATTGCAGATCAGCATCACGGAAGGCCGGCAGTAGGGAGTAGTCTAATGATTAATTAAGGAATGTTAAACGGGTGGCAATGATATCAAAATTGGATGGTATAATCTTTTTGGGTGAATCAGGTGAAGCAACTCAATAGGTTTGGATAGAGTGTTCATGTGAACGTGACCTGGGTGTTATTGTCGACAGTGATTTGCGCTGGACAAAACACATCGCTAAAATTGTCAAGAAGGCTGAGAGTGTCTTGGCATCACTCACCAAATCCTTTGTGAGCCGCTCTCTGACTATCTATCTGCGGCTTTATATAGCTATGGTAAGACCTCACCTGGAATTTGCATCACCGGTCTGGAACCCCTATCTTGCCCAGGATATCAATCGTCTGGAAGCCGTTCAGCGACGTGCAGCCAAAAGAATAGCCTCCATCAGGCATTTGCCATATTCTGAACGCCTTACTTCCCTGGGCATGGACACATTGAAACTCCGACGTCTGGCAGCTGACTTGGCAGACACCCATAAAATTATCAACCATCTTACAAACAATAACTCTGAGCACCTTTTCAAACTCCACCCATCTAACACCCGTGGACATATTTACAAAGTAAGAAAACAGCACAGCTCCTATGACTTCAGGAAACATTTTTTCACGCTGAGAGTTGCTGAAGCATGGAACAAACTGCCGGCATCAGTTGTTAGTTGTCGGAGCACTGCATCCTTCAAGGCTTCCATGCTTCCTGAGATTCGCCAACACTACACCTGATTTTCTCCCCTCCATACACACACAAGCATGTATCTGACTCATGCATTGTTCACTTTCCAGACATTTGTACATTACTGCATATACTCTGACAAGTTGTGGTGCACCTGAGCACTGTATACAATAATTTCATTATTATTATTATTTATTATATTATCTACTCTATAACAAGTGCTGCTCAAAAACTGTATGTTGGTGTAAGGAGTTCTTAAGTAGAAGAAATTGAAAGGAACTGTTGAGGGTGTGCAGGTTGTGTACTAGAAGTTGAGTATCACTGTCATCGCTATTGTGTAATACCGGGTACACCGCAGATAGAATGGTTGGTTCCTTCAATATAGCATATCAAACAAGTACATTAAAAGCAGTTAAAGGTATTGGTAAAGGGAACATGAGACTAGAAGGGCTCAGAAATGAATAGATAGATTGATAGGTTAAGGGTCAGCGAAAAGGGGAATAAATTGGATTGGATTATGGAGGTCGTTTAATGTCCTTAAAGTATTTGAACATGTGAGTAGCCTTGTGGATACAGGAAGGACGAAGGTTTAGTTTATTATTTACTAGATTTTCCCCTATTAGATCTCCTTAAAAGTTGAAATAGCTCCATGCAGCAAAGTCTGCATCCGTATCTGCTGTTTAAGTACAGTTTGGCAACCCTAAAGATGTCCCAACTTAAATCAAATTTAATAGAATGGAGCAGCATAAAGTAAAGTGTTTTGCTCAAGAACACAATGAACGAAATTCCAGTCCAGGAATCGAAACCACAATTTTACGATCATGAGTACAACACCCTAACTACTAGGCTACTATGTATGTATGGATGAGGACAGCTGCGTAAAGAAGTGTTGATCTCTAACTGTGGAAAGGAACTGCGAAAGAGGTAGACCTAGGAAGATATGAGATGAGGTGGTGATGCATTATCTCCAAATGTGGGGCCTCATGGAGGTGATGACAAGTGATCTTGACTTTTGGCGATTTGTAGTGCTTGAGAAGACTCGTCTGGTCAAGTGAAATCGTAGCAGTGTCTGGTGCTGGTGACACAGTAGAGCATCCACACACCAGTGACATGTGGAAGGCACCCACTACAGTCTTGGAGTGGTTGGCACTAGGAAGGGCATCCAGCTGTGGAAACCAATCCAAATTTAGACTGGAACCTGGTATAGCTCTCCAGTTTACCAGTTCCAGTCTTGCAGTCTAACCCATGCCGGCATGCAAAGCAAACAGTAAATGATGATGATGATGATGATGTGTGTGTGTGTGTGTGTGTGCATGCACATGAGCATGTATGTATGTATGTGTGTGTGTGCATGTGCATGTGTATGTATGTATGTATTAATTTTATGAGCAAACTTGTAGAATGTTGTGTTCTCCTAACTTGGTCTATTATTTCCATTTGTTATCATTGGTCAGTACAACATGTCACGGTGACATTGATTTATCAATACCCGACATAAATAACACCATTGTAAAAGGTTATCCACCAGTTTTGTCTATAATCCACTGAATTTTAATCCTTTACACCTTTTTTTTTTTTTTATATATTTAGTAGGGTATTTAGAACTATCTGCTCCCCCTTTTTTTTGTCTTTGTTTTTGAGGTGGTAGAATGTGTTTTATAGGATTCGAGAGAAATTTAGCTGTTATTTTCAGCAGGTTGAGTGACTGGCAAAGGGGCTCCTTTGCATATTCAAAAACTGATATTAAAATGTCAGTGGTCATCAGTGTCCCCTTTTCCATGCTAGCATGGGTCAGATGGAATTTGTTGAGGGAGATTTTCTGTGGCCGAATGCCCTTCCCCTTGTCAATCCTCACAGATGTTCCAATCATCATCATCATCATAATCATCATCGTTTAACGTCCGCTTTCCATGCTAGCATGGGTTGGACGGTTCAACTGGGGTCTGGCAAGCCCGATGGCTGCACCAGGCCAGTCAGATCTGGCGCAAGATAATATTTCCCCATGGAAATGTATGAGATGGGAAATGAACAACACTGCTTGTACGACAGTGTGGTTCATTTACATTCATCACATGATCCCTAGACAGAGGTGCACACATATACAAACACCCCCATACACAAATACACACACACATGCACACACAAACACAAACACACACACTACACACACACACACGCCACACACACAAACACGCACATCACTCACACACAAACACACACACCACTCACACACACACATCACAAACACACACACACACACACACACACACACATCACAAACACACACACACCACACACAAATACACACATGCTACACAAACACACACACACCACTCACACACACACATCACAAACACACACACACACACACAACACACACACACATCACAAACACACACACACCACACACAAATACACACATGCTACACAAACACACACACCATACAAACACACACACACACATTTTCAGTCATAAATGGTCACCTGATCCTCTCAGGTAAGAATTTTCACCTGTATGTATTTTGGTTGTATACAGTTCATTGTGGAATGAAACTCTCCCAATAGTTCGGTTTTAAACAAGTATAACCTGCACACATGTTGGAATGCCAAACTCCCTGCTTCTCAAACAGAACACCAAGAATATTTGAAAACATAATCTAAGGCTTTAGAACATCTACATTAATGTTTGGTCTTCTTGAAAACATGTCTTTCATAATTTTGTTAAATACAAACATGACTTAAGGCGGTGAGCTGGCAGAATCGTTAACATGCTGGGAAAAATGCTTGGTGGTAATTTGTCTGTCTTTACATTCTGAGTTCAAATTCCACCAAGGTCGACTTTGCCTTTCATCCATTCAGGGTCGATTAAATAAGTACCAGTTATGCACTGGGGTCGATATAATCGACTTAATCCGTTTGTCTGTCCTTGTTTGTCCTCTCTGTGTTTAGCCCCTTGTGGGTAGTAAAGAAATAGGTAATTCGTCTGTCTTTACATTCTAAGTTCAAATTCTGCTGAGGTCAACTTTGCCTTTCATCCTTTCGGGGTTGATAAATTAAGTACCAGTTCTGTACTGGGGTTGATCTAATCGACTGGCCCCCACCCCAAAAATGTCAGGTCTTGTGCCTGAAGTAAAAAAAAAAAGAGTAAAATAAAAACTACAAATATGACTCAAGAAATGAGGTAAGCAATGATTTGCTTCTATTTTTTGATAATTTTTTAATCTTTAAAAATAGTTTTTTTTGTTTAACTTTCAAAGGAAATGCACCTGTAATTGATTTTTAAAAATTTAATCTCTTGTATGTCATTAAGTTTCCAGTGTATCATCGTGACACTCTCTCAGTTACGATGACAAGGGTTCCAGTTGATCTGATCAACAGAACAACCTGCTCAGGAAATTAACGTGCAAGTGGCTGAGCACTCCACAGACACGTTTACCCTTAATGTAGTTCTTGGGGAGATTCAGCTTGACACAGAGTGTGACAAGGCTGGCCTCTTTGAAATACAGATACAACAGAAACAGGAAGAAAGAGTGAGAGAAAGTTGTGGAGAAAGAGTACAGCAGGGATCATCACCACCCGCTGCCAGAGCCTCATGGAGCTTCAGGTGTTTTCACTCAATAAATACTCACAATGCCTGATCTGGGAATCGAAACCGTGATCCCACAACCGCAATGTGTCAAGAAGTCAGAAAGACAGAAGACCACTCATCTAACTAAAAAAGTTACTTAACCATTGTCATTATTAAGGGAAGGCACATGGCTCAGTGGTTAGAGCGTCGAGCTTACGATCATGAAGTTGTGAGTTCAATTCCCGGACCGGGCTGCGTGTTGTGTTCTTGAGCAACATACTTTATTTCACATTGCTTCAGTTCACTTAGCTGTAAAAATGAGTTGCGACATCACTAGTACCAAGCTGTATTGGCCTCTTTGCCTTTCACTTGGATAACATCGGTGGCATGGAGAGGGAGAGACTGGTATGCATGGGCGACTGCTGGCCTTCCATAAACAGCCTTAAGCGGACTTGTGCCTTGGAGGGTAACTTTCTAGGTGCAATCCCATGGTCATTCATGACCGAAGAGGGTCTCTATTGTCATTATCATCATCCTTTTAATAGCCCCTTTTTAATACTTGCAAAGGTCAGATGTAGTTTACTGAGGAAGATTTTCTACGGCAGGTGCACCTTAACTGTTTCCAAGCAACGTAATATTTGCCAATGACCAGGCATGATTTTGCAGAAAACTGGCAATGAATGATACTGTTTGTATGACATTATGTGATGTTAAGACACACACACACACAATAGGTTACTTTCAGCTTCTATCTACCAGATCTACTCACATGGCTTTGGTCAGCTCATGGCTATACAAGGCGACCCTTACCCAAGATGCCACACAGTAGGATTGATCCTATAACTATGTAGTTGGATAGCAAAATTCTTACCAGACAATCGTGCCTTGTGCCTATACAACACCCACCAAAATATAACAAACTCCTCTGCTTAAAGGAGTTACTCTATAACCACAACAAAACCCCTCAAAGTAAAGCATCATCACCCTCCTCATCATCATCATGTGGTCAAGCAAATTGCCCCGATCAATAAATCATGCTGGTCTTTCAATAGCTAAATATTTCATCAGTGCACACTACGGCCTCAGATGATAACAGTAATTTGCTACAGTTCTATATTTAAGAGATGAGGAATTATTCACATTATTTACATTTGATGGATATTTGTCCTCATCTTGTTTGTTGTTAACACAACGTCAAATGTAAATAATGTAAGTAATTTGCTAACTGGACTGGCTGATTCTGGCCATTTACAGTTTGTTGTTGATTCATCCACTCAGCATTTAATGATATTCGCCATTGACTCAATATGCTTGTCTGTTCAATTAGTTCACATCCACCATGCGACATTCCCATGATTTCAGTGGAACCCTAACTCAGTAGGGACTAAGCTTTGTCAAGGAATCACCTAAGATTTGTTCTGGGGCTGTTTATTCTCATATTAACAGCTGACCTCTATTTACATGCTAATTAAACCATAGCTGGTCAGAACTTTGGAACCTGGAATTTATATTGGCTAAGAGGTGTTTCCACAAAACCTCAAAACTGAAGGTCCGACTACCAAATGCAGTAAAATCTCATATCCAGGACTAAAATTATGTAGTTATTCTATAATCACAACAATCTCCCCTAAATAAAGGAATTCTCCTATAAACTAGCAGTTCTCAACCACAGCTCTCATGGTTGCATGTGGCCCTCAAACACCCTTTCGATGGCCCCTGATGAGTTTCTCTCTATAAATATAATAAATTCTTATTTCACTGACTGCTACATCATCATCATCAACATTTAACATCCGTTTTCCATGCTGGCATGGGTTGGACAGCTTAACAGGAACTAGCAAGGACAGGGGCCACACCATGTCCCAAAGCCTGTTTCGGCTTAGTTTTTATGGTTGGATGCCCTTCCTAAGGCCAAGCACTCCACAGAGTTTACTGGGTGCTTTATATGTGGCACCATCACCAGTGCTTTTCATCTGGCACCAGCACCCACACCAATGCTTTTTACATGCAACCTTCATTTTAGAATCTCAATTTTGTTGAGGTGGGCAGATCTTCTCGAGCACAGCAGTGCGCTTCATGTCTCGGTCTTCTGTTATCTCCTTTATACGGCTCAGCATTTTGAGATCAGCCTCCTGTAGTTCATCACACGTCTTTCTGGGTTTCCCTCATCTGCAACTACCCTCCACTTTGAGTGATCAGCACTTATTGGCATCAAAGTTATTTGTCTTATTCTCTACTTCCTACATCATAAATCTATGACCTGGTCAACTATTACCCTACTTCCCATGGCATATATCTATGATATAACCAATAATACTCACCAATTCCTTACATCATAAATCTATGACCTGGTCAACTATTACCCTACTTCCCATGGCATATATCTATGATATAACCAATAATACTCTCTACTTCCTACATCATAAATCTATGACCTGGTCAATTATTACCCTACTTCCCATGGCATATATCTATGATATAACCAATAATACTCTCTACTTCCTACATCATAAATCTATGACCTGGTCAACTGTTACCCTACTTCCCATGGCATATATCTATGATATAACCAATAATACTCTCTACTTCCTTACATCATAAATCTATGACCTGGTCAACTGTTACCCTACTTCCCATGGCATATATCTATGATATAACCAATAATACTCTCTACTTCCTACATCATAAATCTATGACCTGGTCAACTATTACCCTACTTCCCATGGCATATATCTATGATATAACCAATAATACTCACCAATTCCTTACATCATAAATCTATGACCTGGTCAACTATTACCCTACTTCCCATGGCATATATCTATGATATAACCAATAATACTCACCAATTCCTTACATCATAAATCTATGACCTGCTCAACTGTTACCCTACTTCCCATGGCATATATCTATGATATAACCAATAATACTCTCTACTTCCTTACATCATAGATCTATGACCTGGTCAACTATTACCCTACTTCCCATGGCATATATCTATGATATAACCAATAATACTCACCAATTCCTTACATCATAAATCTATGACCTGGTCAACTGTTACCCTACTTCCCATGGCATATATCTATGATATAACCAATAATACTCTCTACTTCCTACATCATAAATCTATGACCTGGTCAACTATTACCCTACTTCCCATGGCATATATCTATGATATAACCAATAATACTCTCTACTTCCTACATCATAAATCTATAACCTGCTCAACTGTTACCCTACTTCCCATGGCATATATCTATGATATAACCAATAATACTCTCTACTTCCTTACATCATAGATCTATGACCTGGTCAACTATTACCCTACTTCCCATGGCATATATCTATGATATAACCAATAATACTCACCAATTCCTTACATCATAAATCTATGACTTGGTCAACTGTTACCCTACTTCCCATGGCATATATCTATGATATAACCAATAATACTCTCTACTTCCTTACATCATAGATCTATGACCTGGTCAACTATTACCCTACTTCCCATGGCATATATCTATGATATAACCAATAATACTCACCAATTCCTTACATCATAAATCTATGACCTGGTCAACTATTACCCTACTTCCCATGGCATATATCTATGATATAACCAATAATACTCACCAATTCCTTACATCATAAATCTATGACCTGCTCAACTGTTACCCTACTTCCCATGGCATATATCTATGATATAACCAATAATACTCTCTACTTCCTACATCATAAATCTATGACCTGGTCAACTGTAAATATAATTTTTTCTTTAACTGACTTGTGTTTTACCTTTTTTGGTACAGCTGGCTCCCAAAAAATATCTTGGTTTTAGATCTGACCCACTGCATCCTTCAAAACTTCCATGCTTCCTGAGATTCGCCAACACTACACTTGATTTTCTCCCCTCCATACACATGCAAGCAAGTATCTGACTCATACACTGTTTGCTTTCCAGACATTTGTACATTACTGCATATGCTTTATACGCACTTTCTGACAAGTTGTGGTGCACCTGAGCACTGTATACAATAATTTCATTATTATTATTATTATTATATTAAAAAAGGTTCAGAACCACTACAATAAACACAACAAGCTACTCTAAATAAAGCAGTTTCTCTATAAATACAACAAATGCTTGTAAAAACAAAAGAGTTACTCTCTAAAACACAACAAACTCCTCACTCCTCTTAAAATATCATGATGCAACAAGCTTCACTCTTAAAAATCATTGAGTGACAAAGTCAATTCGATAAAGACTTCATTAAAATTTACTTTTCTTCTTTTGTTTAATTCTAACAGAAATAAAATTACCCTGGTTAATCCTTCAACTTCACCCCAGCAGCTGCCATCACAAACAAAGTAAATACCAAATTAGTTTATTTGCTTCTTATCATTGCTGAGTCTTTTGTGCTTTTGTTTTGTTTTTGTATTTTGTATTTTTTTTTTTTTTTTTACACTTCTTACCTTACTTAATACCTATCTGATAAAAGTAGTTCTTGACTAATCCCAGGACTGCTTTAGTTAGTAGCCTGATTAATTATACTGATTAGAACAGACAAACTAACAAAAAAAAAAAAAAAAAAAATAGCATTAATTATGCAGCTTTAGTGAAAGGAGGCTATTTACTTGAATTAGGTCACATAACAACAATAACAACAACAACAACAACAGCAGTGGTTACAACCAGCCAGACATCTTTGTAGCATGGAAGCTACTACTAAACTGACATCTCTGAAATCAACAAAAGGTCAGAGTTCACAGAACTGATAGGGTTCTTTCTAACTCCAGAATGAAGAGGGCCCCCTCCCCCGTAGATTTTGTATATCTTTGCCCTCATCAAGAACCCTTCAAATTAAACAAATAATGAAAAATCAAGTGATCCCCTTTCTTTTAGTAAAAGATGGTTGATAATGGGAGGGAAAGAAAATAAAAAAAGCCAGTTGAATGGTGTGTGAGGATCATTTATGTAGATAATACCTTTCAAATAGGCACAGAATACCATAAGGTCAGGTTGATCAATACTTTGAGATGAGAGGAATTTAACTGATGGAAACAGTGTAGTGTGTGTGTGTGGGGGATTGTGGGGGTGTTTGTGTATGTGTGTGAGTGTGTGTGTGTGTGTGTGAGTGCGTGAGAGTGTGTGGGCATGTATGTGTGTTTGTGTATGTGTGTGTGTGAGTGAGTGTGTGTATGCACAGGAGTAAATATATGAGTGTATTTATAAACATATGTGTGTGTGTGTGATCATCATCATTTAACGTCTGTTTTCCATGCTAGCATGGGTTGGACCCATGGTAGCATGGGTTGTGTGTGTGTGTGTGTATATATATATATTATATATATATATATATATATAATATAAATGAGTAACAAAGATGTACAGGTGTACACTTAACAAGGTACCTCAATTTAAGCATTTAATTCAACCAAATTTTTTATATAGCGATCAAGGTGAAGGAAGAAAGTAAGCTTCAAGCAATCCATAGTAAATATGGAAAACAACTTTCAGGGGACAACAGTGGTTTATTGAGACAGAAGGTTGTAGATATTTTCATATCAAACTGAAAAAAGTTCTTATTATATTTCACAGCATACAACCAGGGTTACCAGGTAAGCAAATATGAATATAACAATTAAGGAGTGGAGTAGATAAGATCTGGGCTAACCTACTTCATAGCAAGCAGAACCAATATATATGCATATATAATGTTCCTGCCTTTAGGCTTTCACTTCTTACTCGCCAGCTCAATTTGATTCGTTCTCAGTTGAAAGACGCTTGTTGTTATTTTCTTGTTTGTATTCGTAATTGCGTACCATGTTCTCCATTTTTTGTCTTTGTTGCCATACACATTCGCTAGCTTTCTTACAAAAAAAATCTAATGCTCTAAGCTTAGATTTGGGGAGGGGGGGGACCAGATCGAACTGTCTCAAGTGTAGCTGCCTAAAATAGTAAGGACTTCTGGTATACTTGACTGATGAAAGGAGGCCACAAATGATCCATCTTTTTTCCTGTTCATAGTAATCACGTACGCGATTACTATGAACATTTTTACTCCCTTACCTTTACTCCCTCCTCTCACTTAGCGGTCATTCTAATGGCTCTTTTGTCTTAATACCAGTCAATCACACAGTAATTTCCCTTTGTTTAACGGTCATTTTTATAGCATTGTTTTCGCTGGCCTGATAACTGAAGAGATGCCTGCATGGGTTTCCGCCCTGACATCCAAAACTGGGAGTTTTCTCATGGCTACCGAAT
Source organism: Octopus sinensis (assembly GCF_006345805.1). NCBI lineage: Eukaryota > Metazoa > Mollusca > Cephalopoda > Octopoda > Octopodidae > Octopus > Octopus sinensis. Next base: position 64,750,869 of record NC_043009.1, read on the forward strand.
AACTGTCACATATTATATATATATATTTTTATATATCATCATCATCATCATGCTGCCATGGGTTGGATCGTTTGACTGAGGAATAGCGAGCCAGAAGGCTGCACCAGGCTCCAATCTGATAAATATATATATGTATACACACACACACACACATAAAATATGGGGATTTAGTTCACAGGTGATCTAAACGATTAGTTTAACGGATTACTAGGTCTCCAAGGTTATAGCCAAAACAGTAGTTATGGTGACATTGCAGATTTCCAATGCAGCGGATATATAATTGTTAACGAGGACAACAAACATTGACATGTGTTTCAGTCTTCATTTATGTATGTATCTGTATCTGTGTGTGTGTGCTCGTCTGTCTGTATACCTATGTACCTATCTATCTATTAATCTATCTGTTTGCTTACATATCCATTTACCTACACATACACACACACATCTATATACATCTACCTAACAGCCTACTAACAACTCTACCTGTGTCGATATAAACTGTGGGTATTGGGGTATGACTACCTTATACATATATTTCCTATTTAGTACTGGGAATGTTTCATTTACGAGGAAGTACTCCTGTATTTGTCTGAGTGTTGGGTCATTCAGGTGCTTGGATAAAATGCAGATGTCAAGTTGACCCAGTGTGCCTATCAACACACTGACCCAGTGTGTTGGTAGAGTGTGGAGGATTGTTTTCTTATCATATTGTCTCAGATGTTCATTTAGTCTCTCCACAATGCTTCTAGATGTCTCACCTATGTATATCATGTTCTTGTCTTTACAAGCACCCAATGCTGTAGACTGCATTTCAAGTTCTACAGCTAATGCCAGGGGTAATTTTACCTACCATGCAGTTGTCATTGGTGCATGTGGTATTCTCAAGGGGGTATGTCCTACATAGTTGTGATCTGACAGAACTCCCTGGCTTTCCAACGATCTTAATATTGAGTTTGGCCTCCTTCAGAGCTTACCTAAATCTTCAGCCTCTACAAATATCACTCCTTGATATTTGTCAGTCTTGTACTACATGTTCACCCTGTTTGCTTTGTCACAAACTCTTTGTATCCTATTCCAGTCTTTACTTCTATATTTAGCGCAGGTACCATTGGTTTCATTATAGATAATGCTATCTAACTTCTTTCTAGCTCCCCTGTGTACCTGAACCCTATCTTTCTGATCATATCCAGAGAAATACATGTGGGTGCATGAATTTCTGTACATGTTTCTTTGTTTCGTAGGTTTTGCATAGTGGGGACATGTACAGGTCTGCTATCAGTATGTTGATTTTCATGTTGTGTGACAAAGCTGATTTCTTGTGAACAACATGTTTAGAAGATATATATATATTGGGTCATCCTATAAATAATACGGTTCTTTTCAATTGCCTGAACTAAAAGTCAGAGGTGGGTGGGATTAAACTACTTGCATCAACTTGCTACTAAAGAAGGTAGTAATACTACCCTGTACTTATTCTTAGCACAGGTTTTGACGAGTGCAGTTCAATGTTAACAGTTATTTTTCCAAAGTGACAACGGAGTATATTCGGCATATAGGCAAGAACGCAATGGAAAGTGTGCGGAATATTAATACCGTATATGGGGATCGGACAATAAGTGTAAGCCAGTGTTAACAGTGGTTCCAGGAATTCTGAACCAAAAACTACAGCCTCATCCTGAAAGATCTGTAGAGCTTAACGAGGACATCCTGCAAACCCTGATGGAACAAAATTCCATCATAGCTGTTGAGGAACTAGCAGAAAAGTTTAGATTTGGTCATTCAACCAGTCATTCAAATCAGCACTAGAAGAAAAACAACCATCTTTGGTTTCAAGACAAAAGGTGTTCTTCCATCAGGATAATGCTTGGCCTCATGCAGCAAGGATGACATTCCATAGGCTGGAGCAGTTTGAATAGGAAACAATGCCCCACCCACCATATTCGCCAGACATTGCCCTATCTGATTATCATTTATTCCAGTCTTCAAAATAATTTGGACAGAAAAAATATGAATTTTGTAGATGAAGTCAGTACAATACTGGAGGAGTACTTTTCATCATGGACATGTGAATTTTGGAAGAGGGGCCTTGCAAGTTTACCAGAGCATTGTAGAAAATGAAGGAAATAATAAATTAAAAAAGTGTAAAAAAAACGCATTATTTATGGGATAACCCGATATATGTATTTATGTATGTATGTATGTATGTATGTATGTATGTATGTATGTATGTAAGTGTACATATATATACATACAATACATGCAAATGCATGTGTATCCCAATAACTCAAACTTGAATGCCAAACAAGCAACATTTGTTGGGAAAAAATTCGTTGTTATCCCCACAAGACCATTTGAATCCCACAGCAAATAAAGAGTCAGACCAGACCAGTGAACTCCTCTCCTGAGAAGATTGTAAACAATGCCGACCACCACCGATGAGACAATAAAACTGAGACGAACGACATGCTGCCATCACACGAACAGTAACCAATTATAGAACAAGCAGAAATAATGAGGGGAGAATACAAACAACTGAAAAAACATTTAACAGCAAAATCCATACAAAACTTCATCATCTTCAGCAGAAGGGGTTGTCAATCGTTTTTTACCTATGAACCCCTTTGATTCCTATTCGAACCTTTTTGATGACACGTAAAAAGCACCATCCGTCCGTGGCCATTTGCCAGCTCCGTCTGGCACCTGTGCGGGTGGCACGTAAAAAGCACCCACTACACTCATGGAGTGGTTGGCATTAGGAAGGGCATCCAGCTGTAGAAACACTGCCAGATCATACTGGGCCTGATGCAGCCTTCTGGCTTCCGAGACCCCAGTTGAACCATCCAACCCATGCTAGCATGGAAAGCGGATGCTAAATGATGATGATGATGATGATGATGATGATGATCTTCAATAATAATGAATTACTTTCCTGGCAACAACCCAGTCCACGGAGCTTTCATTAAGAACTGAAGTTTTCACTATAGTCACTCACGGAATTACACTATCAAGAGAAATATTTCAGGGTGACAGCTTCTCTGTAAGGCTTTTTGTTCTAGTTGAGAAACTTCTGTCAGTTCTGTTAAGGAAATACAAAGGTTACATGACAAGCTCTGCAGGTGAAAGAAAGATTAAATTTATACCCAGACCCTTTTTTTTGTTGATGACCTTCAGCTGTACTTGAGCAACGTTCCTGACATCAAGAAACAGTTAGAACTTGTCACAACATTTGCACGGGGCATAAGAATGGAGTTTGGTCATGGAAAACGTCCATATTTGGTAGTCAAACAAGATAAGACTGTTGACCAAGCAAGGAATTGGATACCAATAGCCGATCTATCTTGCCTATCACCAGTGACAAATGCTACAAATACTTTGGAATCTGAGATGAGTGCATCATATCTTACACAGAAGGCTAACTTTGCAATCCAAGAGCAGGAGACAGCTACTGAATACATAATCAACAAAAGAGATAAGGACATTTCTAGACCTCCAATCTGCGATAGAAAATGTTGACTGTGTCATGGCAGTGTGGAAGATATCACTCATATTATCTGTAGCAGTTTAAAAATGTCCACACTACTACTTTCCCATGAGATAAGATATTGTCACTAAGACAGTCTACAATACGCAAGAAGGACTGTCCTGAATGACACACCAAAGACAAAGCAGACACAGGTAAGTGTCCACACCTTTAAAAAGAAGAATACTGATGGAACATTCCAGCAAAATCAGCAACCTGATGTAAGCACAACAAGCCTGATGTTATTGTATGGGACAAGGAAAAAAATTGTACACCCTTGTAGAATTCAGTTGCACACAGAACATAGAAAAAAGGAGAACATCTTTTTAAAACAGCTGAGAAACCTATAGCTCTTATATCCATGGTGTAGATTTTTATTTGTTCCTATTATCATCATAGGTGGAGTGGATTTCCGTAACAACAGATTTGCATAGAAATCTAAAAATGTTGGGGTTCCTCAAACAGAGAACAGAGCAGTCTGATTCACATTCTCCATATAAGAGTGATTAGAGGGAGAGAGAAAATGTGTAAAACATTTCAGGGTTTCTCCATTTGAGGTTCCTGGGTGAACATACACACACAATCAAATGTACATATGGAATAAATAAGGACAGACACACAGAAAGTGTGATGAAACATACACTTGTGTTCCGTTGTAACACACACACACACACACACACACACACACACACGAGAACAAGCTGCTTATCCATATGCACATACATACACATCTATGCATATAGCCACCAATGTAGTTAACTACAAAGAGCTACCTTGTGTAATTCCAACCAGTGTCACTTCACCTGTCACCAGATCCCCATGGTACAAAATCCCTCCAAGGACAAAATCCCTCCCCTGGCAGTCAATAAAAATATTTTAGAAAAGTGAATAATTAGTCGATATTTTTGTGTAAAATTTGGAGGGATTTAGTCCTGACATCAAGCCCCATGGTTAGGTCAGCATTTGGCCTATACCACTTGACCATGCTAAACCATTCCATGTTGGAAGAGGTTAGCAGTCAATTAAATCAATGCCATTTACTTAAATGGCAGTTTATTTTATCTCCTCATGAGGGATAAAAACCAAAGTTGACCTTGGCAGGATTTGAACTCAGGACATAAATATCCAGAATATATGCCAGAAAGTGTTTTGTCCAATGCTCTAATAATCGTCAATTCACCGACCTAGTTATAAATGCAGAATTATAAATCATTACAAAACAAGGTTAATTAGTCAATAAACATGCAATATTGTAGTAATAAAAATAGAAATTAACAAAAGCACTGAGAAAGAGCAAATGTCTGCCAAGGCAACACCAACGTCCTCTCAACGGATTAGCTGGAGATGATTTTTAAAATGAGAATATCTGAAATAAACTCGACTGCTCTCACAAACGAGAATTCTAAAAATGAACCTGACCTCTCTCAAAAATTAAGTTAAAAAAAAACAGGAAAAATAATCCAGAATCATTGTCTGGTACCGGATTGGTCCCAAAATCTAATCAGTTCGTGCCAGTCACAAGGCCAAACATCCCTGAAAGTTTCATCCGAATCCATCCAGCGGTTCTTCAGACATCTTGCCCACAGACAGACAGACAGACAAACAAACATGACTGAAAGCAATACCTTTGCCTTCGTTAAGGTGGAGGTGATAACAGTGATGTGTACTTACCTCTGCTTCAACTACGGCAGGTCCATTAGCACGAAACCGTAGGGTCTTTTTACCACTTCCTACCTTTCCACTTTTCTTTTTGGAATATGGCATATCAATAACAGCTACAAGAAGAAACAAACAAGAATAAATAAGACAAAAACAATTAATTATTAATGACGGAAACAGTATTTAATACCAAAAGGTAATGTTTATATCTGTATTTATTTTTTTCTGTATTTATTTAAGGCGGTGAGCTGGCAGAAGCGTTAGCACGCCGGGCGAAATGCTTAGCGGTATTTCGTCTGCCGTTACGTTGTGAGTTCAAATTCCGCCGAGGTCGACTTTGCCTTTCATCCTTTCAGGGTCGATAAATTAAGCACCAGTTACGCACTGGGGTCGATGTAATCGACTTAATACCTATGTCTGTCCTTGTTTGTCCCCTCTGTGTTTGGCCCCTTGTGGGTAGTAACGAAATAAGTATTTCGTCTGCCGCTACGTTCTGAGTTCAAATTCCGCCGAGGTCGACGTTGCCTTTCGTCCTTTGGGGTCGATAAATTAAGCACCAGTTACGCACTGGGGTCGATGTAATCGACTTAATACCTATGTCTGTCCTTGTTTGTCCCCTCTGTGTTTGGCCCCTTGTGGGTAGTAACGAAATAGGTATTTCGTCTGCCGCTACGTTCTGAGTTCAAATTCCGCCGAGGTCGACTTTGCCTTTCATCCTTTCGGGGTCGATAAATTAAGCACCAGTTACGCACTGGGGTCGATGTAATCGACTTAATACCTATGTCTGTCCTTGTTTGTCCCCTCTGTGTTTGGCCCCTTGTGGGTAGTAACGAAATAGGTATTTCGTCTGCCGCTACGTTCTGAGTTCAAATTCCGCCGAGGTCGACGTTGCCTTTCGTCCTTTCGGGGTCGATAAATTAAGCACCAGTTACGCACTGGGGTCGATGTAATCGACTTAATACCTATGTCTGTCCTTGTTTGTCCCCTCTGTGTTTGGCCCCTTGTGGGTAGTAACGAAATAGGTATTTCGTCTGCCGCTACGTTCTGAGTTCAAATTCCGCCGAGGTCGACTTTGCCTTTCATCCTTTCGGGGTCGATAAATTAAGCACCAGTTACGCACTGGGGTCGATGTAATCGACTTAATACCTATGTCTGTCCTTGTTTGTCCCCTCTATGTTTAGCCCCTTGTGGGTAATAAAGAAATAGGTAATGTTTATATCTGTAGCGAGGTACAAGAAGCCAGTGCCATTTTGTACAAGATCTCACCTGCAACCATTTGCCATGTGCGAGACGACGGCGAGACTCTCGTTGGCAACAACTATATAAGCAGAAGGATTAAGACATTCTTGCTTTTTTCTTCCTTCTTGCTTATGCTGAGAAACTCTGTGAAGCTGGCAGCTCACAGCGGACTCTTATCCCACTCTAACTTCACCTGTTATCTCCAGAGGTAATGAATGAACCTCACGTGAACGGGGCTATAATGAACCACATGCTACCATAAAGATGGTCACTGGATGTGAACTACATGAACAAGAAGTAAAATAAACAACAAGGCGCAGGAGTGGCTGTGTGGTAAGTAGCTTGCTAACCAACCACATGGTTTCGGGTTCAGTCCCACTGCATGGCACCTTGGGCAAGTGTCTTCTGCTATAGCCCTGGGCCGACCAATGCCTTGTGAGTGGATTTGGTAGACGGAAACTGAAAGAAGCCTGTCGTATATATGTATATATATATATATATATATATGTATGTGTGTGTGTGTGTTTGTGTGTCTGTGTTTGTCCCCCTAGCATTGCTTGACAACCGATGCTGGTGTGTTTACATCCCCATCACTTAGCGGTTCGGCAAAAGAGACCGATAGAATAAGTAATGGGCTTACAAAGAATAAGTCCCGGGGTCGATTTGCTCGACTAATGGCAGTGCTGCAGCATGGCCACAGTCAAATGACTGAAACAAGTAAAAGAGTAAAAGGGTAACTATTGAATTGCACTCCGCTTGTAAGCTTCTTCTTTGAGTTCCTGATTCTTAAGACTACAGAAATAATTGTAATGGGAGAAGGAAATATTCCACAGACATCACAAGCCTTTAATTCCATTTTATATCCAACTTAACATAGATTCTCTGTCAGAACAGCAAATATTGTGTTCCTGCATAAAAGCACACACAGAGATCATAACAAATGGAATTCTTCTGTTATGGGTGCCTGATGATTCTTGCTTGCTATGATCTGTGTATGTGCTTCTATGTACGAAGTACTTATATGAGAAGATCTCTCAAGGCTAATAACAAGGCATTCATATTAAATTGGATAATACAAATGAAACCTGACCCTTTGAACCCATAATGCTGGTTTACGGGGGGATGGCATTTTTTGCTCTATACCATAGCACCACTCTAACTGGCATATACCTGGCTTCCTGATGGTGGGGTACATCAGGAAGCCAGGTATATGGTCAAATAAGGTTCAGGAGGTCAAGGCTCAAAGGGTTTACGGATTTTTTAATAACAAACAAAATTAAGGATTTTTGTATAAATACAAAATTAGTGAATTATATAGTTCAATGATGAGCTTGTAAGATGTTCATGCCACACCCTAGAGTATTAGTGGTATAAATGTATTTACAAATGGGAACTATGCTTGTTTCATGAAATACAAAACAATGTTTAAGTTTCATCTTTTTTATTTAATAGTTTTCATATTTTCTTATTAGTTTTTTGCAGTTGGTTTGGAACAGTAAAGTCCCTAAATCTTCATGAATTTAGGAAGTAGAATTCCAGAATTCAATCGGTATATGGGAAACAACACAAATGCCAAATACACTCAATTCAATTCTTAATAATGCAACTGTGAAGGTCTACGAATATCATCAGATATCTTCATCATCATTTACTGTTTTCCATGCTGGCATGGGTTGGGCTTATAAACTCTCTTACTGCAAACCAATTGTAAAAAGCTTATATGACAAATCTAAAGATATAAAGATGATAAAATGTAAACATAAGCGTGCATTTAATGAAACAGGCATAAGAAAAAAGCCACTTCCCATAAATATAGAGGTCTATGTACACATCTTAGGATTTTACCACTGTCCTTAGTTAGTGAAGGGAGAAAGTGCAGTGGCCATGACTTTTGCAACCCCCTACACCCATTTGGTGAGATTGACACCCAGCCTGAAAATATCAGCTGGTCAATGTTCTAAAAGGGAATCAAAAGTTTAACCTCGTTACTGCAACAGAATGAACTCCACCAAAGGCAGCCAAGGGTCAGGTTGTGATGTTAAATCTAGCAGGGGGTCACACCTACCACCCAAATTAAAAACAACACAAGGACCATGAGTTAGCGATAAAACAAATGGTGTGTTAGACCTAAGACTAATGATTATTTTTGTTTGTATTATTTGTGTACAACAACAGTGAAGGCATGTGGCCAAGTGGTAAGGCTGTTGAACTCACAATCACTAGATCATGAGTTCGATTCCCTGATTGGGTGGTGCATTGTGTTCTTGAGTAAAACACTTCATTTCACGTTACTTCAGTCCCCTTTTCAATCAGAGGGGAATGTTGGCCTGCTTGTTTAGCCAGCAGGGTGGTGTAATATGAAAGCTAAAACAATGCAAAACACATTGTGACCAGCGATGTGTAACAACATCTGATAGCCTGATCGGTCACATAATCACGTGACAACAACAGTAACCATTTATAGCAGGATCGAAACTCAGAATAAAATACCCCAAAACATTTGGTTCCGCACAACCAATTCTGCCAATCTCAATGTATATGTACATTATTTGACCAAACGTGAAACGATAGAATAAGAGAAAGGGAAAAATGTAGATTAAATCAAATGCTGTAATTTAACAAATTAAATACGAAGGCGCATGGCTTAGTGGTAAGTGGTATGTAGGTGAGCTAACGACCGTAAGGTCTCACAGATTTAATTTAGAAACTGGACAAAATGTTGGGTCCTTAAGCAAAGCCCTTCACTTCACAATACTCCAACCATGCTTAAAGCAACAGGGTAGGGGTTAATTCTGCAAGGACCAGATGTCAATTCAGGGACTAGTATTGTACTCTCAGTCACTTAATTGCCAAAGAAACTGGGATCAGCTCTTATGTGGTCATACACCCTGGTGGAAATAGCAGCCAAATATCCCTTATACCACACGTTATATATATTGCATAACATTGTTTATGATATCCTTATCATTCCTCATCATCATTTAACATCTGTTGGCATGGGTTGGACTTTGACAGGAGCTGGCAAATCAAGAAGCTGCATCAGGCTCCAGTTGTTTGTTTTCATATGGTTTCTATGGTTCGATGCTCTTCCTAATGCCAACCACTTTACAGAATGTACTGGATGCTATTATTACATGGCACCAGTACAGGTACTTTTTAAATGGCACAGACACAATAAAAAAAATATTTTTTAAAACACTGACAAAATAATTGCAGTTGGAATCGAAATCGCTCAAAAATCAATGGAAATTGTAGTTGTGATACCAGTGCCAGTGGCATGTAAAAGAACCATCCAAACATGGCTGTTGCCAGCGCTGCCCCGACTGGCATCCATGCCGGTGGCACGTTAAAAGCACCAACCGATCGTGGCCATTGCCAGCCTCGCCTGGCACTGTGCCGAGGAAGGGCATCCAGCTGAAGAAACACTGCCAGATCAGACTAGGCCTGGCACAGCCTTCTGGCTTCCCAGACCCCAGTCGAACCGTCCAACTCATGCTAGCATGGAAAGCGGACATTAAATGACGATGATGAAAATGATGAATCAGGGATGAGAATTAACAGCAACAACAAAAACAGTATACAAAAACATGAAGAAAGAAGGGCACTTCTGTGTTGGACCTCTTCACTGATGGAAATGGAAGAAATTTTAGGAAAGATGTTGCATTGTACACATGGTCCAAGCATCATACATTAGACATTAAGACTCCACCATTGCCAACGATGGTTGAAATAGAAGAAACCATTTGTTGTCAACAGAATATCAGCAACAGACAGGAGGTAAGCCCATCAAAGGGTTACTCCTCCACACCTTTTAGGGGGTAGTAATCTTGTATTCTTGGTCATTTATATTCTATGGAAATCCCAATGGTTGAGGCAGAAACCCTTTGTGGCCAACAGAGGTAACAACTTCCTCATAACTGGGGCAACAAATTCAACAGCTCCCAGTGCTCTTCTAACTGCTCTACTTTCCACTCTTATAATTTCACCCTCATCACTTCTGCCTCCAATTACATCACATGTGAATACGAGTTAACGAGGGAGCCAACCCCTCACCCACCACAACGTCATTTGACCCACCAGAAATAAGAGCCAAATTTACCTTGAATCACATCTTGCTATTTTAAAACAGAAAAGACACATTGGATTATGTATTCCTTGATACACTGTGAAGGTGACTTAGTGGTTAGAATATTTGGTTCTTGATCATAAAGTCATGAGTTTGATTCCCAGCACTGTATTGTGTCCTTGAGCAAGACACTTCACTTCACATTGCTCCAGTCCACTCAGCTGGCAAAAGCGAGTTGTACCTGCAATTCAAAGGGCCAGCCTTGTCACATTCTGCATCACACTGAATCTCCCTGAGAACTATATTAAGGGTACGCATGTCTGTGGAGTGCTCAGCCAGTTGCATGTTAAAATCACAAGGAGGCTATTCTGTTCATCCATGCTGGAACTCTCATCATCATCGTTTAACGTCTGTTTTCCATGCTGGCATAGGTTGGATGGCTTGACTGGGGACTGGCAAGCCAGGAGGCCCACACCAGGCTCCAGTCTGATCTGGCAGTGTTTCAACAGCTGGATACCCTTTCTAATGCCAACCACCCTGAGAGTGTAGTGGGTGCTTTTTATGTGCCACCGGTACGGGAGCCAGTCAGGTGGCACTGGCATTGGCCACGTTCAGATGGTGCTTTTTATATGCCACTGGCAAGAGAGACAGTCAGGCGACACTGGCAACGACCCGTGCATGAATGATGCTTATTGCATGCCACCAGCATGGAACCAGTCAGGTGGCACTGGCATCAGCCACAACTACAATTTCCATTTGATTTTGATTTTGATTTTACTTGACTCAATAAGCCTCCTCAAGCACAGCATGTTGCCTGACAGTTCAAAGGTACTTTTTAAATGGGCTGTTTATGCGACACTGGTGTAGGCTACAGCCATGATCTCACTTTACTTGCCAGGTCTTCTCAATCACTGCATATCTCCAGAGGTCTTGTTAACCAATTGAGAGCCAGAGAAAAAGATACAGTGTTACAACAAAGACCAGACTGTCACATCTGGCTGGAATGCCTTGGACCTTAAACCTGCTGAACTGGGACAAGAACAACTGCAGCAGCTCCACTGAGCAGGGATTACCGACTCTTGTACTTGAGATGTATTCTTTTCTTTTATTTGTTTCAGTCATTTGATTGCAGCCATGCTGGAGCACCGTCTTTATTTGGATACAGTATAAGAAAGACTATAGTATCTAATGCTGTTTAGGCCTAGGAACAGCCCTGTTCAAAGTTGTTCTCATCATGGCCATCCCTTCTTACATATATATCTATGACTACATTATCAAAAAAATGGCACATTGCTCAGTGATTTACAAGGGTTCACATCCTACTACAGACATTTCCTAATGTCTCTTGACAAAACATTTAATTCTGTTTGTTGTTGTTGTTGTTTAGCCTCAGGTGGTCATTTCTGACTGAGCAGACCTATAAAACAAGGCTTTCAAACTAAGACCATCTCATCCTTTTTTGGGGCATGTATATTCATTGCCCCACTAATGAGGAGGTTGTTACCTTTGTTGGCAACAAAGGGTTCCAACCTCAACCACAGTGGGGGGTTGTTTACTTCTGTTGAAAGTCATCTACCTCAACCATCAGGATTTCCTTGGAAGTGAAGGCACATGGCTCAGTGGTTAGAGCATCTGGCTTACAATCATGAGGTTTTGCGTTCAATTCTCACACCTGGCTGTGTGTTGTGTTCTTGAGCAAGACACTTTATTTCATGTTGTTCCATTTCACTCAGCTGTAGAAATGAGTTCTCTTTCCAAGATAGCAAGGTGTACTTTGTGAAAGATTTGGCTGCTGTTTTTAACAGACTGGGCTGCCTCAAAGACACTGCATCATTGTTTTTGCATCTGTCTGTCTAAAGATGTGGTGGGCATCCTACAGCCCATGGGACTGAATAATGGCTTGCCAATGAAAAATTACCTGGAATGTTTTTAGTAGTGTGGCCCACCTGATGATGAGCCATATCTCATGTGGCCCACCTGATGATGAACCATGTTTCATGTGGCCCACTTCTTGGATAAGGGTTGCATACATACAAACATATACATACATATACATATATATATATACACACACACATACATACCTACATACATGCATACATACATACAGACGTACATACATACATACCCATACATATATATATATATATATATATCATATATATGTTATCATTAAAAGTGTGAAACTGAGTGAGTGTTAGCAATTGGTTGATAACTGATGAAGAATTAGGGACCTTCAGTGTTTGTCCCCCATTCAGTTTTATGCTCTGTATATGTTATGTTGTATATTTATTTACCATACATTTTTCCATTTATTACTTCTATACACACACATATACACACATATACAGGATGAGCTTCTTTAAGTTTCCATCTACCAAATCCTCTTTGGCCCAATACTACAGTAGAAGGCACTTGCCCAAGGTACCACGTGGTTGGGAAGCAAGCTTCTTACCACACAGCCATGCCTGCCTCTTATAATAATAATAATAATAATAATAATAATCATTTTTACTCTAGGTATAAGGCCCAAAATTTTGGGGGAGGAAACCAGTCAACCACATCGATCCCAGTACACAACTGGTACTTAATTTATCCTGAAAGGATAGCTCGACCTCAGTATGCAACTGGTACTTAATTTATTGACTCCGAAAGGATGAAAGGCAAAGTCAACCTCAGACTTAGAACTCAGAATGTAACGGCAGATGAAATACATATTTCTTTACTACCCACAAGGGACTAAACACAGAGAGGACAAACAAGGACAGACAAATGGATTAAGTTGATTATATCGATCCCAGTGCGCAACTGGTACTTATTTAATCAACCCCAAAAGGATGAAAGGCAAAGTCGACCTCGGCGGAATTTGAACTCAGAACGTAGCGGCAGACGAAATACTGCTAAGCATTTCACCCGGCGTGCTAACGTTTCTGCCAGCTCGCTGCCTTAATAATAATAATAATAATAATAATAATAATAATAATAATAATAATAATAATAATAATAATAATAAAATAATAATAATAATGAATAATAATAATAGTAAAGTACATACAGAATCCAGACTTTAATGGTTCCACTATTCGAAGAGTAAATGTGGTGCCTTTTGGTATTTCTTTCAACATTTTGGCAACTTCAAAGTGTCGACAACCTATCAAGCTCGTACTATTTATTTTTTCCAAATGGTCCCCTACTTTTACTTGAGGCATTTTGTCCATAGTGCTGTTCTCTTTGATTCTTTTGATGAATGCGTAACCATTGCCGTTGTCTGTGATAGTTAGTCCAAGAGCGTCTTCAGTTTTGGTAATATCTATTTCTTTTGGCTGGCCTTTCAAGTGAACGAATATAAAATCCTCCAGACCTATTTGGCCTCCGAGAAGTTTGGTCATATCGACTTTGTGGGAATTCAAGGTACAAAATAAGATCTAGAAAAAAAAATAAATATGAAAAATATATAAATAAATAAATAAGAAAAATAAATAAATATTCAGATTTTTCTTCAATTGAAGGGAAAAGAAGATTTTAGAATGAAAAAATCAAAAATATCAGATTCTGTAAAATTCTATTATCTGTCTATCTTTCACTTGCTTCAGTCGTTAGACTGTGGCCAAGCTGGAGCACTGACTTGAAGAATTTTTAGATGAATGAACCAACCCCAGTTTAGCACTGGGTCGATTCATTCAACTAAATAATTCAACTTCGTTTAAACCTGTCACTTATTCTATCGGTCTCTTTTGCCAAACTGCTAAGTTACAGGGATGAAAACACACCAACACCGGTTGACAAGTGATGGTAGGACACACATACACACACACACACCTGATGAGCTTCTTTCAGTTTCCATCTACTAAATCGACTCACAAGGCTTTTGGCTGGCCAAAGATTTTAGTAGAAGACACTTGCTCAAGGTGTCATGCAGTGGGACTGAACCCAGAACCAAGTAATTGGGAAGCGAGCTTCTTGCCACACAGTCATGCCTGTGCCACCATGTTCTGAATTCCTATTATTGTTAAAATATTTATCTTTGTATTTTTACTGTTTAGGTCAAAGGTGTAAAGGCAGACATATTCATGGTCGTTTTTGATATTTTCAGTCTCCAAGTCAGGTGGAAAGGAATTATCTTTAAACCAGAATGCTGACCAAAATTCTTGCAAAAGAGAGAACACTCTGCTTGAGGGCCCCAAGGACCATGATAGGTAGGTTGGTCACAAGCCCTCGGTCTCCCAAGTTTCCAGCTTAATCTTGCTTCCATGAAAGTCAAAGGGTTAATTTTACATCCTTGTACTGGATATATAAAATAACAAATCAGGGGTGAAGAAAATATATACACGATGCACTGCTATTACTATCACACGAGACATATGCATGTGTGTGTGTGTGTGTGTGTGTGTGCACGCATGTCTGTGCATATGTGAATGTTTGTGTCTCCTTTTCTGCCTCGGATACCCCAACCACAATCATCAACCGTAACAATATAACCTACAAACCAATGAAATAACTTCTACATGGTTACTCAACCTGCTAGAAATAGCAACCATAATTCTCTCACTCAGATCAGCCCCAATCGTTTCACAAAAGATCAATTTGGACAACGTGACCCTGGGTCCTCTCCCACAAGAAAAACAAGACTGTCGCAACTGGAATGTCTTTGATCACAAGCCTACTGAATTATGGCTCACCTGGGGTTAAACGATTACAACATGTATGTAAGAGCCAATGAGGTGGGGGGGAAAGCAATTTATTCTTCCTCAAATCACACTCTGTTATTATCTTTAAAAAAAACGGAAAAGAAATCCTAGGTTCCTATATATATATAAACTCTCCCTATATATAGGGAGAGTAAACTCTCCCTATATATAGGGAGAGTTTACGAAAAAAACAACAAAAGACGAAGACAGGTGGTGTACAAAACAAACACATGTATTAGTATAATGCTCAGGAATAGAAAAAGTCTTTTATGTTTCGAGTCTACGCTCTTCTACAGAAAGGGATACAGAAAAAACAAGGAGAGAAACAAAGAGAGAAAAACGGAGAGAAACAAGGATAGAAAAAAATGTGTGTAGTGGCTATTGATCTATCATGCATATATATATATATATTTACATATATATTGTTTCTGAAAGCAATGAGGGTTGTCATGGTTGGAAAGCCTTTGATCTTTGATCAGAGGTTTGCTCAAGCAAGGCTGAGTCGAGCTTAAACAACAACAACAAGCCTACTTCACCATTATTCTGAACAGACTCTAATATGTGATGAAGGTAGGTCAGAGACACAGGAGTTCACCTGTGATGGAGGTGCATCAAAGACATGGAAGTTAATTTGTGTAGAAGTAGATCAGAGACCAGCAAGTTAACCTGTGATAGAGGTGTAGGAGTGGCTGTGTGGTAAGTAGCTTGCTTACAAACCACATGGCTCCGAGTTCAGTCCTCACTGTGTGGCACCTTGGGCAAGTGTCTTCTACTATAGCTTCGGGCTGACCAAAGCCTTGTGAGTGGATTTGGAAGATGGAAACTGAAAGAAGCCCATCGTATATATGTATATGTGTGTGTGTGTGTGTGTGTTTGTGTATCTATGTTTGTCCCCACCAACATCGCTTGACAACCGATGCTGTAAGTACTAGGCTTACAAAGAATAAGTCCTGGGGTCGATTTGCTCGACTAAAGGCGGTGCTCCAGCATGGCCACAGTCAAATGACTGAAACAAGTAAAAGAGAGGCAGCTCAGAGACTTGACTGTAGCATAGAGATAAAATTCTGATAGAGATGAACTAGAGAACTGGATGAAAGTGAAATTAAATCTGAAAACAAATTAGCCTCAGAGACAAGATGACACAAGACTCAAATGAAAATAAACTCTCCTTCGATACATACTAATATTGCTAGCATAAAGAAATTAAAGGCCATTATAATGATGACAACAATAACACCACAAAGCCAACAATGCTAGAGAAATTAACGACTTGTTGTTGTTTTTGGTGGTGGTTTTGGTAATGGTAGTGGTGGTGTTGATACCCCATCCTATATATATATCTATTTCTTTACTACCCACAAGGGGCTAAACATAGAGGGGACAAACAAGGACAGACAAAGGGATTAAGTCGATTATATCGACCCCAGTGCGTAACTGGTACTTTATTTATCGACCCCGAAAGGATGAAAGGCAAAGTCGACCTTGGCGGAATTGAACTCAGACCGTAATGGCGGACGAAATACGGCTCTGCATTTCGCCCGGCGTGCTAACGATTCTGCCTGCTGGCCGCCCTATATATATATATGTATAACTAACTACATTGTGAATGTTTCAAACATGATTGGTGTTGTTCCATTCAGCTTTCTCAGGGTATTTTGAGGTGTGCCCAAACACAATATAAAGCTACCATACAAAGGAATGTGCAGGATAATGTCTCAAATATTTCATTCAAAAGAACTGATTGGATACCAAACCCAACCTGAGACTACTCCTGCTTCTATGACACACAAGTCTGACACATGCAACCATGGAAAAATGAGCATTAAAACGATGATGATGGTGATGATGATGATGATGATGATGATGATGATGATGATGATAAAATAAAAATTAATACACGGGATTACGGTAGATGATCTATTCTTGTAGAGGTTCTGCAATACTGTATGTTATACATAGCATTATTATAAGGTCGTCAATACAACTTGGGCATGAAGGCACATGGCTCAGTGTTTATAGAGCATCAGGCTCACAATCCTGAGGTAGTGAGTTCAACTCCCGGACCGGGTTGTGTGTTGTGTTCTTGAGCAAGAGGCTTTATTTCATGTTGCTCCAGTTACCTCAGCTATAGAAATGAGTTGTGGTGTCACTGGCGCCAAGATGTATCAGCCCCTTTGCCTTTCCCTTGGATAACATTGGTGGGGTGGAGAGGGGGAGACTGGCAGGCATGGGCGACTGCTGGTCTTCCATTAAAAACAACCTTGTCCGGCCAGAGGGGAATTTCCTAGGTGCAGTCCCATGGTTACTCATGACCAAAAGGAGGTCTTTTCAATTTGGGTCCCAAAATTAAGTTGTGTTTTAAATATGGCAGCATATCACCCATGGACTTCTACAGTAATCACATCAAATATGTGTCATATTGATAGTAAATGTACACAGACATGCAGAAAGTAAATAGACACCTTTAATTTTCAAAATTTCTGATCTAAGCGTTTTAATATGTTTTTTTGCAGTGTAGAATTTACAATGTAATTATTCTTTTTCATTCCAGGTGCCATTATATTAAACATTTGCAAAGAGAAACCATGCTATGCTCAAAAAAGATTCAGCAGAACTGTCAGATTTTCAAAGAGGTTGTATTGTTGGGCAATCTGAGGCTGGTCTTAGCCAGCGAAAAATTGCTGAAAATCTTCAAATTCTTCTTGCTACTGTTAATAGAATTATAGTGCAATTCAAAAGCCAAGGAAAAGAATCAACAGATATAGATATATATGAAGCATGATTAATTCATGATCAGAGTTGTTCAAAAACCGAGGTTCTACTGTATATATATATTGGTAAAACGGTAAGATAACAAAATAAAGAAAGAGACCTCAATATTATGTAAATAGAGGAAATTTATCTATACAATAATATGTTACATTACTCAATAGTCAAGATAAAACTCTGAGTTTCAGATGCCGAAGTGGAAATCCACGACATCTCTTCGGTTATCTGGCTACAAAGAGATGTCGTGGATTCCCACTTCGGCATCTGAAACTCAGAGTTTTATCTTGACTATCAAGTAATGTAACATATTATTGTATATATATATATATATATATATATATATATATAAAAACAGAGAGAGAAAGAGAGAGAGACAGACAGACAGACAGATAGACAGAGACAGAGAGAATTACAAATGTAACTTTAGTCAGAGTAGGTTAGGAATCCTATCAAATTTCAAGATAGTTTCACAATAGAATATAAATGGTTTGTGGCAAGACATTTCAAGATTTTGAAAATTAAAGGTGTCTATTTACTTCCTGCATGTCTGTGTATACAATATCCAACAGTTTCATATAAAACTATTATTTGATTTCAAATTTTGGCACAAGGCCAGCAATTTCAGGAGAGGAGATAAGTCAATCACATCGACCCCAGTGTTCAGCTGGTATTTATTTTATGGAATTTGAAAAAAAAAGGTCAGTTTAACACAGTATTATAAATTTAAGACTGAGTTCAAATACTGCTGAGGTCAACTTTGTTTTCATTGCCCTGGGCTTAGTAAAATAAAGTTCCAATCAAGTACTCTCTCTCTCTCTCTCTCTCTCTCTCTCTCTCTCTCTCTCTCTCTCTCTCTCTCTCCCTTTCTGTGTGTGTGTGTGTGTGTGTGTTCTCTGACTCACCAGCTCTTTATCATACTCTCTAACTGCCCTTTCTTTTCCAACTGGGGTACCCATGTATCTACTCTACACCAAGACACCTCGTATACCTGTCCCTCTATACCTTTAATCCCTCATCAAGTGACACAAAGCCACCTTCACTCAATATTTCTCCCCACCCCTCAGCTGAGAGGTTTTTGTCTCACAAGTTACTTGGTGGCTCTGACAATGCTGGTGCCACATAGAAAGCTCCCAGTATTCTCTGTAAAGTGCAGCACAATGTTTTGTCAGCGAACAGGTCATGGTCTCAAAGCGACAAAAATATTTTGACAAATTAAATTTAAATGTTGAAGTGAATCTAACGGTTTTTGTGTGTTTCTTAAATGGCTTATAAACACCTTCCACGTTGCAATTGTTTTCATTCCAGCACACGATCTCAGATCAAGTCACTCGCTATGCAAGTACATCTCCGTAATTCTTCTTAATCTTTTTTTTTTTTTTTTGGTTAGTGATGGGGAGATTAAGTATATTTCCAGTTTTCTGTTTTATTTATGAGTAAACACTGTGAAGGCTCATAGCTTAGTGGTAAGGGTATTCAGCTCCAGGTCATGAGTTCAATCCCTTGTGGCACAATGTGTCCTTGAGCAAGACTCTTTATTTCACTTTGCTCAAATCCACTCAGCAGGCAAAAACGAGCAGGACCCATATTTCAAAGGGGCCAACCTTGTCACACTCTTTGTTGCACTGAATCTCCCTGAGAACTACGTTAAGGGTACACATGTCTGTGGAGTGCTCAGCCACTTGCATATTAATTCTATAAGCAGACTGTTCCAGTGAGCATATCAAGTGGAACTCTCGTCATCAGAACTGACAGGGTGCCAGATACATGTAAACATCATCATAAAATGTCATCTAAACAAAATGACATTTTACACAAAGCACCCAGGTTTACCTCATAACCCATTTCATATTCTCAATGTTGTTTATATTATTTATATTATTTATTTATATTAAACAAGTTGAAATCCAGGTGACACGGAATCTACAGTTTTCTTGGTATTTGCTTGAGGTTTTTTTTGTATTTTTTCCTTCTTTTCTTTAGTACTGTACGTGTCTTTTTGCTGAGCTAATTGAATTTTGATTATTTTTTTTCATAAGTGGCACAGGTGTAGCTGTGTGGTAAGTAGCTTGCTTATGAACCATATGGTTCCGGGTTCATTCCCACTGCGTGGCACCTTGGGCTACTATAGCCTCGGGCCAACCAAAGATTTGAGAGTGGATTTGGTAGACGGAAACTGAAAGAAGCCCGTTGTATATATGTATATGTGTATATATAAATATATATATATATGTATGTGTGTCAGTGTCTGTCCCCACAACATCGCTTGACAACCGATGGTGGTGTGTTTATGTTCCTGTAACTTAGCAGTTTGGCAAAATAGACCGATAGAATAAGTACTAGACTTTCAAAGAATAAGCCCTGGGGTCGATTTGTTCGACTAAAGGCGGTGCTCCAGCATGGCCGCAGTCAAATGACTAAAACAAGTAAAAGAGTAAAAGAATAAGCCTTTGGACTCATATGTGCAGGTGTCACTGTGCGGTAAGAAGTTTGCTTCCCAACCATATGGTTCTAGGTTCAATCCCATTGCATGGCACCCTGGACAAGTGTCTTCTATAGCTAGAGGCCAAGCATAGATTTGTGAGTGGATTTGGTAGATAGAAACTGAAAGAAGCCCATCGTGTGTATATGCACGTGTGTGTGTGTGTGTCCTACCACCACTTGACAACTGGTATTGATGTCTCTACGTCCCTGTAACTTAGTGGCTCAACAAAAGAGACTTATAGAATAAGTGCCAGGCTTAAGCAAAATTTTTTAAATAATTGAGTCAATTCATTTGACTAAAATTCTTCAAAGTGGTGCCCAAGAATGGCCACAGTCTAACACCCGAAACAAGTAAAAAACCAAAAGAACAAGGCTGGAGCTTAGCCCAGTCCATACAGTGTATAAGTGACTGAGATTACAGCACTTCCCCTGGATGGGGTGCCAACCCACTGCAGGGTTAACTTCCCTGTTCTTTCTAGAACTCATTCAGAGCTGAGTTGACTGGAGCCACAACACACACCACTCAGTCCAAGAATCATAGCCATGGTCTTACAATTATGAATGCAACACCCTAGTCACTCGGTCATATGCTTCCACAAATTTAGATTTAATTGTGCAAAAATAGTCTGTTTGAACCTATAGCTGCACGAGGCAAGGCAAGAGCTTATATAGCTTTCCAAGGTCAGTGGTTCCCAAACTTTTTTGGGCTGCCGCTCCCTTGATACCCAGGTCACATTCCTAGTACCTCCACCTCAACCAACCATCACAAGCATAGACTGCTTTCGGAAGAAAATTCAAAGCAACCCCATTTCACAATGCCGGTGGCACGTAAAAAGCACCAACCAATCGTGGCCATTGCCAGCCTTACCTGGCACATAAAAAGCACCCACTACACTCATGGAAGGGCATCCAGCTGTAGAAATACTGCCAGATCAGACTGGAGCCTGGTACAGCCTTCTGGCTTCCCAGACCCCGGTTGAACCATCCAACCCATGCTAGCATGGAAAACGGACGTTAAAAGATGATGATGATGATGATGATGAACTCAACCTAAGGAACCCATTATTTTGTTGTTTTTACATGAATCAGTACCACATTATTGCCCCACTTTTCTTCAAGGTCCCCTTGAAACTTTCCACCACCGCCACCACAGAGGCAATACCACCCACTTTGGGAACCACTGTTTTAGGTGACTGAGAGTACAGGACTTCACACAGAATGGGAAGTCGATCCATTGCGAAATTAATTTCCAGCTGTCATTGGTATTCATTTCAGCTGAGCAAATTGGCATGAAACATGAAACAGCTGGGATTAAGAGTTGAACCAGCAACCTAATAACTGTGAGCCCAACATCTGTTCAATAAGCAATTTTTTTTTTTCCATTTTATCACACACACACTCACAAACATGATCATGCACACACGCACACACATACACACACACATAGAGAGAGGAACTACACAGTGAATGTCCTTCTTGATATAAACACAAGGCCTGAAATTTTGAAGGAGAGGTCTAACCACAGTACTTGACTTGTACTTCAATTTATTGACCCCCAAAAGGATCAAAGATAAAGCTAACCTCAGCAGGATAGAGTGTAATAATCCTGAAGAAATGCCGCCAAGCATTTTATCGGTTGCGCTAACCATTCTGCCAGTTTGCCATCAACATATTGTTGTTCTTGTGAGTATTAAAGAAGCCATCCTTGTTACAATAAGCAGAATTGGTAGAACACTGGACAAAATATCTTGTGGTATTTGACCACATTGCTGCTTTAAATTCTGAGTTCAAATCCCACCCAGGTCATCCGAGTTGATCGACGAAAATGAGAACAGGAGTTGATGATAATCAGCTATACCGTAGATCAGGTGTTCTCAAACGATGCACAGTAGAACACCAGTGCATCAGTGTGCAGCAAGCTGTAACTAGCTGCACAGCAAAATTGATAAAATTGCATTTTTAAAACAAAAGTTCCAAATGCAGACTGAAATTTTTAATGTAAAATCCTTTCTAGGGTCACATTTATTCTATCTTTTACAGGAACAAGGCCTGAAATTGTGGCAGAGGGGGCAGTCAGTTACATTGACCCCCCCCCCAGTGCTCAATGGGTACTTATTTTATCAACCCCACAAAAAGATGAAAAGCAAAGTCAACCTCGGCAGAATTTGAACTTAGAATGTAAAACCAGACTAAATGCTGGTAAGCATTTTGTTTGGCACGTAAATGATTCTGACAGCTTGCTGAATATTAGTACAAGACCAGCAATTCTTTTTTTTAGGGGAAAGCAGGTTGGTCAATAACATTGACCCCAGTACTGAATTAGTACTTTATTTGTTGTCCCTAAAATGATAAAAGGCAAAGTAGATCTTGACAGGTTTTGAACTCAAGGACATGAAAAGCCACAACAAATGCCACAAAGCTATTTCCTTTGACGTGCTAACAATTCTCCTAGCTCACTGCCTTTGAGTCACATTAACACAAAAGAAATAAAGACATCAAAGCGTTAACGATGTAACGAGGGTAGGGCTATCTCAAATGTCTAAATATAGAAAACATGTCACCAATAAAACTTGTAAACATCATCAAAAACCCCCAAGCCCATGTGTTGTCATTGATAATTATGCTAATTATACTTTATTTATTAAGTAACGAAAAAGTTTGAGTTATTTATATTTTTTGTCTAAAATATACAATAAATCACTTTCTATAATAGTTTTTTTTTTCCTAAAAAAGCACCCACTACACTCTCGGAGTGGTTGGCGTTAGGAAGGGCATCCAACTGTATGAACTCTGCCAGATCAAGATTGGAGCCTGGTGCAGCCATCT
Source organism: Octopus sinensis (assembly GCF_006345805.1). NCBI lineage: Eukaryota > Metazoa > Mollusca > Cephalopoda > Octopoda > Octopodidae > Octopus > Octopus sinensis. Next base: position 64,774,117 of record NC_043009.1, read on the forward strand.
GGTTCGCCAGCCCTCAGTCAAACTCGTCCAACCCATGCTAGCATGGAAAGTGGACGTTAAACGATGATGATGATGATTTTATGCACAAACTACATCAAAATATTTTTATTTACATTATTTACATTTGACAGATATTTGTCCTCATCTTGTTTAATGTAAATAACATACATAATTCCTCATCTCTTAAATATAGAACTGTATTATTTTTATTTGTCTTAAAGTGAGCTGCAAGTAAAAAGAAAATCATTCAAGAACAACTGTCCGACAGAATAATGCCCCAGCATGGCCATTGTCCATTAATTGAAAGCCATAATTTATGAAAGAAGTGGGTACATATAACCACTGATCAACAATTATCAGGAGCCCCTTCCTAATCAGTGGTTTATTGTCACACACATGATATTTGAATGTCACACGAAAAACGCCGCCGCCGTGGTGATCTCATTCTTGCTCACAACATCATAAGCGGAAAGTGTAACCTCTCAAAAGAGCTGTTTTTCACTCCTGCTCTAGAGCGTAGGCTGCGGGGTCACTCCGAAAAGCTCTATCTGCGATGATTTCATCTCAATTTAACATCCACTTTCCATGCTGGCATGGGTTGGATGGTTTGACAGGAGTTGGCCAGGCCGAAGACTGCACCAGGTTTCTGTGTCTGTTTTGGACTGAGAATGGACTGAGTACTTTTTACATGGCACCAGCACAGGTGAGGTCAATTTTGGCATGGTTTTTACAGCTGGATGTCCTTGCAAAAACCAACCACTTTACAGAGTGAACTGGATGCTTTTTATGCGGCACCAGTACAGGCAGGGTCACCAAGTAACTTGCAAGACAAAGATTCTTTGAGGTGGTAGAGGTGGATATTGGAGGAGGTGATCTTGTACCAGAGGATGAAAGGTTGGTGTGTGACAGGGAGAGAGTAACAGGTGTCTTGCTGAAGAGGAGATACATGGTTACCTAGTCAGAGAGAGAGAGAGAGAGAGAGTGGTCAAGATTGATAAGTGTGTGTGTGTATGTGTGTGTATGTATATGTGTATATATATATATATATATATATATATATACTCATTACAGATATAGGGTGAAAAATTATTAATTTAATAAAATCAACAAATTTCACCTAGTAGTTTTTCAGTATGGAAAAGAACATATTCGGTAAAAACTTATACAAAAAGTTTTTTTATATATAATTATAACAATAAGGGTTTTGCAACAAGTTGCTTGACCACATACCGGAAATTTTAGAAATAGCAGCCAAAAGACTGTTATTTAAGAAATAGAAGTCTTTTGGGTGCTATTTCTAAAACTTTCGGTATGTGGTCAAGCAACTTGTTCTAAACCCTTATTGTTATAATTATATATATACATATATATATATATATATATATATATATATATATATATATATATATATATATATATATATATATATATATATATTCCAGGGGATGACATGTTCAAAAATGTTATGTCCAGCCACTTAACAAAGAACTCAAAGATAAGTTTGAGAGGGAAAGAATATTTAATTACTAATCGTTAGTCCGGCAAAATGCATGACTGAGTCAAAAGTTTTGCAATATTTTGGTAACTTATTTGTTTTATCCTTCAAGTTGCCACAAAAGCAACCTAGCATTCCAAGTAGGGGCCATTGTGTGACACTGTCTGAAGCCACCTTTCTGTCAGTTCTTTGATTCCATGCTCATACCAGCTCTTGGACTTCGAGGCGAAAAACTCCTTCGCTGAAGCTTCCATCTCCTCTTGGTTAACGAAGAGTCACAAGAGCAGGAAGTGAGCCATGGATTGGAACAAGTAATAATCCGAGGGAGTTCAGACTACATGCTGGGTGCGGAATCATTTCGATTCCCTCAAATTCCTGGAGTTTACTCTGGATCGTTTGAGCAGTATGAAGTCTTGCACTGTTTTGCTGCCGAAGAGCTCGCTTTCTGTTTACCAATGCCAGGAAGTATTTTTGCTGCACAATGGCATACATCTGCTCCAGCTGTTCCGAGTGCAGGTTGGCATCATTGGTTCAGCCTTCCAGAACAATCTTGCAGGGAATTTTCTCCTCATAATTCCACTGGACACTTTGTGTTCAAAACACCCATGTTTGACAACAGGTTCCAGAAGCTGTCCCTAGCTTAACCACAGCCTAGGCACATTAGGACTGAGGTAAAAATATCCACTTTCCATAGCACATTATTATCCTCCGAAAGAACTACAGATCACACAGGCTTTCCAGGAGGTTATGGCAAACATCCACTTGTCTCTCTGCTTGAGTCGAGTTCAGTCCATGAGGCACCATTCGGCAGCTCCAGATGCTTTTGCCAAAGTCATGAAGGTAAGGAAACACACTGGACTGTGAGATGCTAAGCCTGCTCATGAAATTAGCATGCAAGTAGACGAGCCCTCCACACACACACGCGCGTAACCATCGCAGGGAGATTCAGCATGACCCAGAATATGACAAGGTTGGCCCTTTAAATTACAGGTACTACTCACTTTTGCCAGGTGAGGGGACTGGAGCAACGAGAAATGATGTATCTTGCTGAAGGGCATTGTGCACCACTGACAACCTTATGATCATTAGCCGAAAATAAGAAAAAAGGTTAATAAGAAAAAAATGAGTTTGTCTTTCTGTATGAAACGATCGTATAACTACATGAATAAAAAAAAATTGACATCTAATCTCTTCAGTTATGAAAAATATGGTTGAATTTGTTGAACTTTGTTTAATAAGTTAAATCATAAACTTAATATACTTAATATATATAACGTTTCATATCTTTGTCATTTTACACCAGTAAATTCAAAGTAAAGTGTGGAGAAGCAACGTTAGACATCTTTTGGAAACATCTCCAAATAAAGGACGAATTCACATTCAACCTTTTAATATATATATATATTAATTATATCTGTTATATGTATCTATTATCTTTATATATATATATATATATATATATACAGTGGAGGCGCAATGGCCCAATGAGCAGCAGACTCGTAGTCGTAGGATCGCGGTTTCGATTCCCAGACCACATGTTGTGAGTGCTTATTGAGCGAAAACACCTAATGCTCCACGAGGTTCAGGCGGGAGGGTGAACCCTGCTGTACTCTTTCACCACAACTTTCTCTCACTCTTTCTTCCTGCTTCTGTTGTACCTGTATTTCAAAAGAGGCCAGCCTTGTCACACTCTATGTCATACTGAATCGTCCTGAGAACTACGTTAAGGGTACACGTGTCCGTGGAGTGCTCAGCCACTTGTATGTTAATTTCACATGCTGGCTGTTCTGTTGATCGGATCAACTGGAACCCTCGTCATCGTAACTGACGAAGTGCCACGATGATGATATATATACACATACACACACAAACATATATATATATATAAATACATATATACACACACACATATATATATGCATACATACACTCACACACACACATGTATATACGTATACACACATGAATATTCATGATGAATTCCTTTCAGTTTCCATCTGCCGATTTCATTCACAAGGTTTTAGTCAACAATGTGGCTGCCCTAGTAAAGGACACCAACATACCACACACACACACACACACACACACACACACACACACACACACACACACACACACACACACACACACACACACACACACACACTAATTATGTATGTATTGTAGTACCGAAATGTTGAGAATCTTATGTATGTTAATTTATGTGAGATAAAAAGGGATTGGATAACTTGAATAGCAGTTTCATTTCCTTAGTCAACAATCACAACAATGTTTGGAAGTATTAAAATCTAATACACATACATTTATTTATTAATTTACCTTTTTGGTTTTAATTGCTATAACCACCTATATTACAATGTACTTAATATATCTTAACATATTAATATATTATTTTAATATCTTATTGCATGTTACTATACACTTTTAGCACTCGCTTTTCAACAGTTTTTTTCTCATGAACAAATGGGAAGCAGACTATCTCTTTTAACCCGGAGTATTTGTGGGAACCTCTGATGAGAAACAAGATCACATTGATCAAATTTTCGAAATCACGTGATAAAGTTGTATCAAACTACTTCATTCTGTGAGTGTATGTTGGGGCTTGCTGCTCACAGTCCTGAATATTTCATGAGGTTAGTGCTTTTGTGTAGCTGTTTGAGTTAAATTTTAGCTCTTGTTTCTAGCAAATGTAGGTGCTATTTTGCACTCTCATTTATCAAATTTTACCTTTTTGGTTTTAATTACTATAGCCACCTAGATTATGATGTATTTGATATATGTTAATATATTGATATATTATTATAATTTCTTATTGTATGATATGTATATATATATATATGTATGCATGCATGTATAAGATAAACTTACCTGGAAATAGATGTGTAGCATTCAGTCAAATAAATTATATATATATATATGTATGTATATATATATGCATATATGGGTACTGGATGTCACTAACAGTAAACAACACGAAATACAAAAGCAAGAGTTCAATATGAGAAACAATGAGAAAAAGAAATGGAAAACAAGACAAGCAACATAAAGAATGACCCTTCATTAGTTGTTGGCTGTCTAGCTACTCCTCATTTCGAGCATTGAAAAACAATATGAGTCTTCGTAAATAGTTGCTTTTATAAGGACCAAAATAAAACTTGGGATTTATGGGGGGGGGGCAAAGCTGGAAAAAAAACAGAACAGTGGAGACATACAAGGAAACATGCACATATATATATATATATGTATTCTTTTATTCTTTTACTTGTTTCAGTCATTTGACTGCAGCCAAGTTAGAGCACTGCCTTAAAGGGTCTTAGTCGAAGGAATTGACCCCAAGACTTATTCTTCGTAAGCCTAGCACTTATTCTATCGGTCTCTTTTGAGACAGTAACTACTAAGTTACGGGGACATAAACACAGCAACATCGGTTGTCAAACGATGCGGGGTGAGGGACAAACACAGACACAAAGATACACAAACATAAATATATACAAGAACTTCTTATAGTTTCTGGCTATCAAATCCATTCACAAGGTTTTGGTTGGCCCAAAGCTACAGTAGAAGCCACTTGCTCAAGATGCCATTTAGAGGGACTGAACCTGGAACCATGTGGTTGGGAAGCAAGAATCTTACCACACAGCTACAGGAAAAAACAACAAAGGACAATTAGACATACACAGTGAATGTATTAGATTGATCGTCAGTGAAAGATTTAGATGGGAAAATAGAAGTGGAAATGATATTTCAAGCATGGCTCTTCATCGGGAAGAGGAAAAACGTCCAAAGAAGAAGAAAAGGAGGAAGGAGCAGGTAGTCTAATGAGACAATGTTGATATAGCAAGTGATACCTGTATGTCTACTGATACTTCAGATTTGTATAATGTGTGTGTTGTCCTGTCTGTTGTATGTTTATGAGATGTGGGTAATGTATTGAAATCATCCGAAACAGCTGGAGCACTTCCACCAGCAGTGTCTACCTCACATCTTGGGCCTCTGTTGGAAAAACATGAGTGGGGTCGAGGTCCTGGAAAGAAGTTACTGTCCAAGTACAGAGTGAATCATTTTGCAGCACTAGCTCTGATAGGTGGTTCACTTAGGGAGAATGGAGGACTGCATGACTCCAATCATCATCATCATTGTTCGACCGTGGTCGAGACAATGGAATTTACCATGCTACGCCAGACTTCACGGTCCATCATGGCATTACGGAGGTCCTGTTGCTGGATGCCTGTATTCCTGGAGATTACATCAGGGTAGGAGAGTGTGCGCCCTCTGGTATTGCGAGTAGATGGCTTCCAGAGGAGAAGAGTAGAAATTACTTCTTTTTCAGCTCTACAACAATGTCCAGCAAAGTATGACTCCTGTATAAGGCACCAAGGAATGGAAAGCATCTCACAAACCTGAGCTGAAGTTCAAATATTGCATAAAAGTCATCATCCTCATCATTTAACGTCTGTTGTCCATGCTGGCATGGGTTGGTCAGTTTGACCAGGGCTGATACACTGGAAGGCTGCACCAGACTCCAGTCTGATTTGGCATGGTTTTCTACGGCTTGATGCCCTTCCTAATGCCAACCACTCCGAGAGATTATTGGGTGTTTTTATGTGCCACTAACATGGGTGCCATTTGCATGACACTGGCACGGGTTCCAATTTGTGTGACACCGGTATCTGCTACAATTATGAAAAAAGCTAACATCTTAGAAAAGGACTGGAATGAAACTGCAACAGATTGAGCAAGAAGAAGGAAAGCAATCCCTCTCTCTCTTTTTTTTTTCTCTTTTACTTCTTTCAGTCATTTGACTGTGGCCATGCTGGAGCACCACCTTTAGTCAAGCAAATCGACCCCAGGACTTATTCTTTGAAAGCCTAGTACTTATTCTATCGGTCTCTTTTGCCGAACCGTTAAATTACGGAGACGTAAACACACCAGCATCAATTGCCAAGTGATGTTGGGGGTACAAACACAGACACACACACATACGTATATACGACGGGCTTCTTTCAGTTTCTGTCTACCAAATCTACTCATAAGGCTTTGGTCAGCCCAAGACTATAGTAGAAGACACTTGCCCAAGGTGTCACGCAGCGGGAATGAACCCGGAACCATGTGGTTGGGAAGCGAGCTACTTACCACACAGCCACTCCTGTGCCAATGTAACAGAAATGAGAAGTTCAATATAGATTGAAAAAAAAAAAAAGCCACTAAAAGTTGAAGAGGTAAGCTAGAAAGGGTGTGGTCATTTTCAGGAAATATGAATGACCAGAGTGAACAGATATGCAATGAATGTGGGCGGGTCAGCTTCAACAGAACATAGCTGAAAAACTTCAAAAGAAACTATATATAGAGAGTTGACTTGGTCTGCAGTAAACACAGCATGACAACATGCTATGAATGTGCCAAGGTTTGCCTATCAGCTGGAGGGGCATGAAACAACATATCAAAGTGCATGATGACTAATGAGTGGTTCCTCTTGTTGGAGGTGATCGTGTATGTACCATGTGTACCAAGGAGTGTAGGTCACTTGGTGACCTGAAAAGTCACACTTGTGTTGCACACACATAAGACCAATTCTGAAATGTTTCAAGTGAATGTTATGCTCGAGATTGAAGAAGCAGCTATTATATATATATATACCGGAGTAAACACATAAATGTGAAACAAGGTGGAAAAAAGAGTACTCAAATACCAGAGGTAGAGTAATATGCTTTATTTAAAAGCAGCAGAAATATGACAAAAGCTGTTACCCAGAGTTTCCCGTTCCCGTTCATCGGACAGTTTTTTAACAAACGCAGTATTTATACTTTAAGTCTAGTAGTTATTCCATCAGTCTCTTCAACCAAACTGCTTCGATATGGGGAGATAAACAAACCAACAGCAGTTGTCAAATGATAAAGCAGGGAGAAACACAGATACATACATATGCACTCACACATACACACACACACACACACACAATGGGCCTCCATAAGGTATCAGCCTACCAAATCCACTCAGGAAGCAACGCTCAGCCCACGGCTACAGTTGAAAAAACTTTCCCAAGATGCTGCACAATATATACATATATATCTAGACATTTTTTCCTCCACCTCTACATACTTTTGGTTCTCTCCATCTGTTTTCTATCCTCATTCCTTTCTGCAAAAGAGCATAGGCTTGAAACATCAAAGACTCTTCCATTTGTTCTTGAGTGTCAAACTAATACACCCACCTTGTTTGTAGTACCCTCACCTGTCTCTGTTTTGTTTTGTGTGTTTTTTGTACAATTTTGAAATATCCAGGCTATCAGTTGTTGCTACACATCACTGGTCACAATGCGCTTTGCATTGTTTTAGCCTTCAAATAACACCACCCCGCTGGCTAAGCGAGCAGGCCAACAGAAGAAAGAGTGAGAGAAAGTTGTGGCGAAAGAGTACAACAGGGATTGCCACCACCTCCTGCAGGAGTCTCGTGGAGCTTTTTAGGTATTTTTGCTCAATAAACACTCCCAATGCCCAGTCTGGGAATTGAAACCACGTTCCTACAACCGCGAGTCCGCTGCCCTAACCACTGGGCCATTGTGCCTCCACGAAATATATATATGTATATATATATTTATATATATATATATATATATTATATATATATATACACATTTATATATACATATATATATATACATATATATATACATATATATATACATATATATATATAATATATATATATATATATATACACACACACACACAGACATGCATATACTTGTCTCTGATACCCAGTGAAGCCATCCCACATCTGGTAGGAATGTGTGTGTGTGTGTGTGTGGTGTGTGTGTGTGTGTGACATAGAAGATCCAGTTTGCTGCAATGTTATGAAGTTTTTGACAGATTAGTCATGGATTTATAGCAAACATTTTCTTCCTTTATTTTATTATTATTTTATTTATTTTTTTTTTTCCAATGAAAGTACTTTAAGTTTACAAGACTGACACATAACAACCAGTGTGCCATCATTATCTTGTCCAACCAGTACCAAAGAATTTTTAACAGCTAGCTTCCACCAGCACACCTAATATTTACAGTTGGAAGTAGGCACATAGCTTGTGTGTGTTTGTTAGTTATAACGAGATGTCATCTGAAATGGTCAGAAATACACAAAGGAAACAAAAGCTAATCAAATAAACTGCATTTGTTGTACTAATGATGTTCATTAATGGGTTTCCATTGGAAGCAGCCTACTTTGTACATGCATATGCAACAATGAAACGAAAGCAAAACTGATTTATGACCTAAATAATATAAGTATAATAATACCTGTGTGGGTATTACATAGGTGAGAGAGAGCTCTATAACATGTTTGTTACGCTATATTAGAAATTATAAAAATGTATATTTTAAGTTACAAATAGGGAGAGAACTGTTGTTGTAGTTCACACACACACTTACATACAAATACAAAGGCTTGAAAATTGGAAAAAAATATAAAGGTAAATAAATAAACAAATAGATATATAAATAAAGGAAATTACTTGTGGAAAATATTTCTGAACTCATAAATACAATTTAACGAAAGGAAGTTGTCAAACAAGATTTACAAGATACTTTTCTTATTGTCAATATATTTTTAAAATGTGTGTGTGTGTATGTGTGTAGTGTAGGTGTGTAGTGTATGTGTGTAGTGTGTGTGGTGTCTGTGTATTTCTCTGTGTTTGTGATATTAAGTTGCTTTGAATAGATCGGTATGAATAGAAAACAAACAAGTGATGATTTAGAGGTTTTCAGAGAGAAGTTTCAACTTGACGCCAGGTAAAAATAAGATGAAACGAAAGTACACGCCCACCCACACACACACACGGTTTTTCTTTCACTGGTTTCACTCAGTGTACCATAGCCATGTTATTCTGGTTATATTAATACCATTATTTTACCTGGTACTTATTGTGTCTTACTATCAAGAAGAGGCGGCAAAGTCAGTCTGCCTGTCTGTATCAGTGTCTTTCCTGCCTTCACACATCCATTACATTCAACACTCATGTCACCCTACGACGGGGAAGACAGTCTGAAGAAAGTCTTCCCACAGCACTTCTTGATGTGAGTGGGACACCACCACCCCCGAGGCAAGTGGTGGGGATTAAGTATCTTGGGCTCATAGGAGGCATAAGGTTGAGTTAGATGCTAGAATTGCAGATGCTGGCGACACAGTGATGAGCCAGTTTCATCACTCAACCCTCAGAAGAGGAGAGGTTTGTAAAAAGCCAAACTCGTTATCTTTAATCCAGTTCCCATGCTTAGTCTCATCAATGGTTATGAATGACGAGTAACAACTGAAAGAGTACATTCAGGAACAGAAGCAGACTAAATGGGGTTCGGACAAAGAGTCTCTAGAGTAACATTCATTAACAGGGTGCATAGCTTAGAAACCAAGAAGTCTCTCTACATTGAGCTGCTATTTCTCCACATTGAGAGGTCACAGCTCTGTTACTAAGGTCATGTGATTAAAATGTCACAGGAGAGAATATATATATATATGCATATACATATATATATATATACATATACACATATACACACACACATAGATATATGCACACACACACACACACACACGCATACAAACATGCGCATGTATATGTATCCCACCCCAATGCTCACCCATCACACCCACAAGCAAGAATGTATTGGTTAGCATGTCCCATGCTTTTATTGATTGTTTCAGGTGCCTCTGTAGTGACAAGCAGACACAGACACAGACACTCCCCATCAGCCCCTCCCACCCTTGACACAGAAGTACATCCAGACTGTGAAACAGCTGAAAGGAAAAGTACAGACAACCCCCCACCCTTACCCCCACCCGTTACCAGCTCCAGTTCAGTAAACTGGAGCAATGTGAATTGAAGTAAATGAAAGACCTTGCTGAAGGTGCAGGAATCGAACCCATGGCCCAGTGATCATCCAACCGCTTCACACACGCAACATATGTATGTGTGCATGTGTATGTGAATGTGTGTGTGTGTGTGTGTGTGTGTGTGTGCGTGTGTGTGTGTGTGTGTGTGTATTTAGTCTCTTTGAGAAAATAAGATGATGGCAGTTGAGCAAATGTCTTCCAGTTTAGCCCTGGGCCAATGAAAACCTTGTGACCAGATTTAGTAGGCAGAAACTGATAGAAGATGTGGGGTGGGGGGCACTGTAGACCAGTGTTGGTTTATATCTCTGTAACTTAGCAGTTCAGCAATAAGAGATTGATAGAATAAGTACCAGACTTTAAAAAAGAATTAAGTCCTTGGTATGATTTGTTTGACTAAAACCCACCAAGGCAGGACTCCAGCATGGCCATAGTCTAGTGACTGAATGCAGTAAAAGAGGAAAGATGTACCTTGTGTGTTTGTGTTCGTGCAATACACACACACACACACAATAATGAAGTCAGTTACTTGATCAGTCTTAATTAATGATCATTATCAATTATCTGCAATGGCTTATATAAGGCTTTCTACTTTGATGGCTGATCACTCTTTTATTCTTTTATTCTTCTACTTGTTTCAGTCATTTGACTGCAGCCATGCTGGAGCACCAGGTCTTATATTTTTAAGCCTAGTACTTATTCTATCAGTTTCTTTTGATGAACCACTAAGTTGTGGGGGTGTAAACACACCAACTTTGGGATAGTTGCTTTGAGTCCTATAGAGGTAGCTAGCTTGGTGAACTGAGGCAATGTTAACCGATCCAGCTGAGGCTTGAACACAGAACCTCAATGTGTATATGATCCAATGTAATCTATTTGGCCACTTTCACACACAAACACACACACACACACACACACACGCATACAAACATGCGCATGTATATGTATCCCACCCCAATGCTCACCCATCACACCCACAAGCAAGAATGTATTGGTTAGCATGTCCCATGCTTTTATTGATTGTTTCAGGTGCCTCTGTAGTGACAAGCAGACACAGACACAGACACTCCCCATCAGCCCCTCCCACCCTTGACACAGAAGTACATCCAGACTGTGAAACAGCTGAAAGGAAAAGTACAGACAACCCCCCACCCTACCCCCACCCGTTACCAGCTCCAGTTCAGTAAACTGGAGCAATGTGAATTGAAGTAAATGAAAGACCTTGCTGAAGGTGCAGGAATCGAACCCATGGCCCAGTGATCATCCAACCGCTTCACACACGCAACATATGTATGTGTGCATGTGTATGTGAATGTGTGTGTGTGTGTGTGTGTGTGTGTGTGCGTGTGGTGTGTGTGTGTGTGTATTTAGTCTCTTTGAGAAAATAAGATGATGGCAGTTGAGCAAATGTCTTCCAGTTTAGCCCTGGGCCAATGAAAACCTTGTGACCAGATTTAGTAGGCAGAAACTGATAGAAGATGTGGGGTGGGGGGCACTGTAGACCAGTGTTGGTTTATATCTCTGTAACTTAGCAGTTCAGCAATAAGAGATTGATAGAATAAGTACCAGACTTTAAAAAAGAATTAAGTCCTTGGTATGATTTGTTTGACTAAAACCCACCGAGGCAGGACTCCAGCATGGCCATAGTCTAGTGACTGAATGCAGTAAAAGAGGAAAGATGTACCTTGTGTGTTTGTGTTCGTGCAATACACACACACACACACAATAATGAAGTCAGTTACTTGATCAGTCTTAATTAATGATCATTATCAATTATCTGCAATGGCTTATATAAGGCTTTCTACTTTGATGGCTGATCACTCTTTTATTCTTTTATTCTTCTACTTGTTTCAGTCATTTGACTGCAGCCATGCTGGAGCACCAGGTCTTATATTTTTAAGCCTAGTACTTATTCTATCAGTTTCTTTTGATGAACCACTAAGTTGTGGGGGTGTAAACACACCAACTTTGGGATAGTTGCTTTGAGTCCTATAGAGGTAGCTAGCTTGGTGAACTGAGGCAATGTTAACCGATCCAGCTGAGGCTTGAACACAGAACCTCAATGTGTATATGATCCAATGTAATCTATTTGGCCACTTTCACACACAAACACACACACACACACACACACTTACAGACTGCTTACTTATTTCATACATTTGGCTCGTTGCACACATCCAAACACACACTTAATGACCCTATTCAAAATAAATCTACTGTAACTCTATCACTCTCTCTCTCTCTTTCACTCACACACACACACACGCACACACAAATACTTACATACAAAGCTTTATGATTGTATTCAACACAATGCAGTGCATCTTCTCCCCACCCATTCACATACACAGATGATACATACCAGTACACACACCAGAGCTTTATGGCCCTGTTTTACTCAAAGTGATGAATGCACAAACATAAATTCATACGCTATGACTCCAATCACTCTTACAATTACATAAACTGCCCGTATTATTATCTTGGTGAAAGTCAGAATACCTGTCAATATATTTCAATCGTTTTATGTATTCGTCAAGTTTCTTTTGCCAAGATATTATTTCTGTATCAATGGACACACCACACTGAAATCACCAGGTTGCCTTTAACCACCAGAGTTGAGTAATGTCAACCTGAGTTAGTACTTACATGGTTGATCACTCTTTTATTCTTTTACTTGTTTCAGTCATTTGACTGCGGCCATGCTGGAGCACCGTCTTGAAGGGTTTTAGTCGAACGAATCAACCCCAGGACTTACATTTTTTTAAGCCTAGTACTTATTCTATCAGTCTCTTTTGATGAACCACTAAGTTGTGGGGGTGTAAACACTGGTTGTCAAGTGGTGATGGGGGTGGACAAACACAAACTCAAAGACCTACATATATATATATATATATATATATATATATATATATGTGTGTGTGTGTGTGTATGTATATATATACACAGCAGGCTTCTTTCAGTTTCCGTCTACCAAATCCACTCACAAGGCTTTGATCGGCCCGAGGCTACAGTAGAAGACACTTGCGCAAGGTGCCACACAGTGGGACTGAACCCCAAATCATGTGGATGGGAAACAAGCTTCTTACCACACATTATAGGTGCAAATGTGGCCGTGCGGTAAGAAGCTTGCTTCCCAAACACATGGCTCCAGGTTCAGTCCCACTGTGTGGCTCCTTGCGCAAGTGTCTTCTACTATAGCCTCAGGCCAACCAAAGCACTATGAATGGATTTAGTCGATAGAAACTGAAAGAAGCCTGTCATATATATATATATATATGTATATAATGTATGTATGTGTGTGTGTTTATATATATATATATATATATATATATATATATATATATCATCATCATCATCATCATCGTTTAACGTCCACTTTCCATGCTAGCATGGGTTGGACGATTTTGACTGAGGGCTGGCAAACCAGATGGTTGCACCAGGCTCCAATCTTGATCTGGCAGAGTTTCTACAGCTGGATGCCCTTCCTAACGCCAACCACTCCAAGAGTGTAGTGGGTGCTTTTTACATGCCACTGGCATGGGGGCCAGTTAGGCAGTACTGGCAATGACCTCGCTCGAATCTTTTTACACATGCCACCGGCACAGGTGCCAGTAAGGCGACGCTGGTAACGATCATGCTCAAATGGTGCCTTTTACGTGCCACTGGCATGGAAGCCAGTTAGCCACTCTGGCAACGATCACGCTCGGATGGTGCTCTTGGTACCCTACTAGCATGGGCACAAGTGCCAGTAAGGTGATGCTGGTAACGATCACACTCGAATAGTGCTCTTTGCACCCCGATTATTAATAACTTTGAAAATGGAGAGATTCACTGAACATAAATTCCTTTAAGGATACATCCATTTCTATCTTCTCCATTTTCCCAGTGTAATCTTATTTATCACGTATGTAATAAAATAGTTTTCTTGTTATTCACAATGAGGATATTTAAACCTCTTATAGAGATAGTTTTATCCAAGGCAACCTGGTTTAATATATTATATTCTGAAGAGATATTTCTTCAATATATGTATAGGTGCAGGTGTGACTGTGTGCTATGAAGCTTGCCTCCCAAACACATGGCTCTGGGTTCATTCCCATTGCATGGTACCTTGGGCAGGTTCCTTCTACTATAGCCTCAGGCCAACCAACATCAGAATCAGAAAAAGAAAAAAGAAAACTGGTTCAAGCTGCTCTTTAGAAAAGATGTAGAATGTCACATAACCAGTGCTTGCCAGAAAATGCTCTGAAGACAAAGGGGATCATCTAGAAACATGTTTGTTTGACTTGTGAGAAATATCAGCCAAATATTTCTATTGTCTTCAAAGAATGAAATCTACGGGTCAACAGGGTATCTTCTACAATATATGAATTTATGCTAAAAGTTTGGTTTACTTTGCTTCTGCAATGCCTCACCATCTTAAATCCCAGTACCTTATCCAACTCCCACTACTACCAGTCACTAGAAGGAGATCTTGTTTGGGCAGAAGTAGCTGAAAACTTCCAGCTCAATTCTTTTCCTCCCTTTCTTATAGCTGCGCGTTTAGCTGATTTAGTCCCTCTTACAATCTTTCTCCCTCTTGAAAATATTTAATATAAATCCCTGGAATTAGGATTTCATTATTAAGGATTTCATCAGGGTACATGGCTAAGTTTTTAAGAGGCTCACTTTGCCAATTCTCATGCATGGCAACCTTGGGCAACTCTGTGAATTAACTTGGGTGTATAGACACTGTAAGTGGATTGACAACTGTCAAAGGCCCAGCTTTATTAAATCACAATATTGTGCCTTGTTTTCTTGCAGTCTACTTTAACAGGGCAGATGTTAGTGAGAATGTTCAGTCATTTACACAACAAACAACAATAATGCAATTCGGTTGTCTGAGCAGCAGGAATTTATTTGTTGAAAGTGATACAAGATCTATTCATTCACTGATTTATAAGAAAACAAATTCAAAACACACATGATGTTAACCTGAATATTTGTCCTTTTAAGCTCTATTACTTTTTTCTTTCTTTCTTTTCATTTAAAAGTGAATTTGTTAGCGTTGCATCACTGGCCCAAGTAATTAGATTCCCAAGTAATAAACTATAGAGTTGTTGATCCAAGCTTATTCATCAACTATCATACAGTATCAACCAATGGTTATGACAATGGACTGTGACAGATTCAATACATATGCTAAATACACAAAAAAAATAGGTACCCTGGTGAAATGAGCTTAAATTCTCCATAATAAGTTGTGGGAGCACTGTACAAATGATGAAAGTTTTAGTAGTCTGCAGTCTTGCTAGACAGGTTAGAATATGTCTAATGTTTAATTAGTTTACTTATTTGAGTAATGAAACTACACCTGCTTTGCGTTAATCTAAAGAAGTGTTGAATGCTGTAGAGCAAAAGATTAAAATCCAGGTGAGTCAAAAACACAATGTTACTTTAATTGACTGTAGATGCAAGTTCATTCCTCTTATATACTCTTTTACTCTTTCACTTGTTTCAGTCATTTGACTGCGGCCATGCTGGAGCACCGCCTTTAATCGAGCAACTCGACCCCGGGACTTATTCTTTTTGTAAGCCCAGTACTTATTCTATCGGTCTCTTTTGCCGAACCGCTAAGTGACGGGGACATAAACACACCAGCATCGGTTGTCAAGCAATGCTAGGGGGACAAACACAGACACACAAACAAACGCACACACATATATATATACATATATACGACGGGCTTCTTTCAGTTTCCATCTACCAAATTCACTCACAAGGCTTTGGTCGGCCCGAGGCTATAGTAGAAGATACTTGCCCATGGTGCCACACAGTGGGACTGAATCCGGAACCATGTGGTTCATAAGCAAGCTACTTACCACACAGCCACTCCTGCCATAAATATATTTGCAATGGGGAAGGAAATCATCACCATATATTTCCTTCTCCTACTTCACCTTAAAGTAGAGACCACCTCTTTGTGTCTGGGCAAAAGAAGACAACACTGAATGAAAGGGAAAAGAAAATATTTAAACATTTTTTTACCAATCATTTAGAAATGTCAATATGACACAACTACCGTGGCTATTTATAAAGTATTTGTCTAAATACTGTCCTACGACTTGTCATTACTTTCCCAAAATGAGAAATCACAGCTGATTTGTTGTGTACCAAGATCGTTGAAAGGACAATTCTATTGACTTCAGCTTGTTTGGTTTTGCTGAAGTATTTAACAAAAGCAAATTTTTAATATTCCTACATATCTACATACTGACTTCCTTGCCTCAAAAATACTGCCTCAGAAAAAATTGCCTCAAAATATTGTCTCAAAAATATTGCCTCAGAAAATATTGCCTCAGAAATATTGCCTCAAAAATATTACCTCAGAAAAAATTGCTTCAGAAAATATTTATAAAGTATTTGTCTAAATACTGTCCTACAACTTGTCATTATTTTCCCAAAATGAGAAATCACAGCTGATTTGTTGTGTACCAAGATCGTTGAAAGGACAATTCTATTGACTTCAGCTTGTTTGGTTTTGCTGAAGTATTCAACAACAAAAGCAAATTTTTAATATTCCTACATATCTACATTCCGACTTCCTTGCCTCAGAAAATTGCCTCAGAAAATATTGCCTCAAAAATATTGCCTCAGAAATATTGCCTCAAAAATATTACCTCAGAAAAAATTGCCTCAGAAAATATTTATAAAATATTTGTCTAAATATTGTCCTACAACTTGTCATTATTTTCCCAAAATGAGAAATCACAGCTGATTTGTTGTGTACCAAGATCGTTGAAAGGACAATTCTATTGACTTCAGCTTGTTTGGTTTTGCTGAAGTATTTAACAACAAAAGCAAATTTTTAATATTCCTACATATCTACATTCCGACTTCCTTGCCTCAGAAGATCAATTACATTAGTCATCATTCTTTGATACAACTTGCACCATTGCAATTTCTTATTCCTGCTCAGAGTTTATTCTCTCTCTAACACATAGATCTTACTTTGACTATAAACAGTAACAACATTCAATTGATATTGATTTTTTCCTTTTTTTTTTTCAGTTTGTTTTCTTTTTTTTTATTAAAGACAAGGCCAAGAATTGATGTCTCTGAATTATTTAATCTCCAAACAATTCTCCATTTTCCTGTGCCAATCCTATCTATTTTTCTTAGCGATTCATGTATTCAACTACTTCAATAAGTAATGGTGAAAGCGATGCTTTGCTGAAGATATCAGAAAACAATAAATACATGTCATTCTAAGTAATTAAACCCAGATCAGAACCTAGTGCAGTTCCCCGACATACCAGTTTTCAGTCAAACTGTCCAACCCATGCCAGCATGGAAAACGGATGTTAAATGATGATGATGATGATGATGATGATTTATTCAAATCAGTGTCTGCAACTTGAATGTTACATACATGCAGCTGTGGCTAAAGGTGTAGGCATAGCTAAAGACACAGATGTGGCTGCGTGGTTAAGAAGCTTGCTTCTTGACCATGTGGTCTTGGGTTCAGTCCCACTACACAGCACCTGGGCCAAGAATCTTCTACTACAACCCTGGGTCCAACAAAGCCTTGTGAGTGGATACAGTGGACAAAGACTGAAAAGAAGCCAGTAATATACACATACATGTGTGCATGTGTGTGTGTGTGTTTGTGTACCAGGGAAGTGCCGCCTGGGTAGGTAAAGTAGGCAGCAGTGCCTACTCTGAATAAAATAGGTTGATAGTAACATTTTCCTTTTATGGCAAAATACGCACCTAATTCAATAAAATTATGAAGGTTACTCTGATTACCATGCATAAAATACAAAATATTTTATTCTTTTATAAATTAGGTAGGCATAATTCGCCCCTGACTTTCAATCTCAGTATTAAAGCTACACATAGGACTGCTGTAGTACACATGCTGTGTACATTCCTACAACACTGTTTTCTTTACATGTTATAAAGGCAAAAGTAAATCTGCCTACAACTCAGTCGCAAGCCTGTGTTTTGCTTAGTTTTTTGTGTGTTTTACTACATAAAAGTCAGCAACTGCCTGCCCTGAGTAATTACTGGTGGCACGTGCCTGGTATGTACCAATATCTAAACATCATGTGATGGTTGTAAATGAGCATCACTGTTATGCACATGAGGTTATTTGTTTCCAGCCTTCTGTGAAAAACATGTCTAGCTATTGGAAAATACTATGTTGCTTGGAAACATGTTAGGGTTGGCCACAGGAAGAGCATCCAGAAATAGAAAAATCTGCATCAGCAAATTTCATCTGACCCATAGAAGCATGGAGAAGCAGATATTAAATGATGATGATGATGATGCTTCAAATGTTGTACCCTCCAGCCTTCTTCAAGGACTTGTTGCATTTGGGAAAGCTCTCAGGACCCTTTATTTAAGCCAAACTACACCTATTTTTGACTAAACAGTTTGTTCAGTTTCAAATTCAAAGAAAGTCATCAAATACGGTAGGTACTTGAAGTGAAATGGAGGTTGCAGTGATTGAAACTGTGTGGCTATAACAACTGAAGCAAGGACACTAGTTAGTATAAGCCTCTCTCAGATAATGGTAATTCCTCATTTTCAAAATCCAAGCAAAAATTATATCCAGCACTGTTCCCCATATTTGCCAAGAAAAAATCAAAACACTATCAGCCATAGATAAATAGTGTTTTTTTTTCATTCCCTCACCACATAATTATTTTGGTTAACTTTTCAAGACCAGATAGATCAATAGTCATATTCCTCTTGCAGATCTGCAAGTTTATTACAGGGAAAATATGGGTAAGGAGGAAATTCCAGAGGGATATTATACTGGGGAGCAAGGATTAGTTTTGGAATGGGTTGCATAGGAACTTGGGGCAGGATACTGTATATTCCAGCATATAAGTAAAAAAAAAAAAAATATATATAAATGTGTGTGTGTGTGTGTATATATATATATATATAGATAAGAAAGTTGGTTTGTGAAAGCACGTGGGTGAATATATAAAAAATAGTAAAGAGTGAAAAAACGACAGTAGGCTTAAATGTTAAAAAATATATATATTTGCGTCAATATGTCTTTAAAAATTATGTCATTATAAAAGAGAAAAAAATTTTTTTTTTTAATTTTCTAATATTCTTCAGACATATTGACGCAAATATATATATTTTTTAACATTTAAGCCTTCTGTCGTTTTTTCACTCTTTACTATTTTATATATATATATATAATATATATATATATATATATACTGTATTTTCCAGCATATAAGTCAAAATTTTCAGACCAAAATTTACGTCCAAAAACAAAGTAGACTTTGAAAAACCCAAAATTCCATGTGACATGTAGGAGGATTTGGAAAGATAATGATGATGTTTGAATGGTTATACTACATGTTTACATGATATACTATGTCAATTTATAATGCTAGAAAATATGGTAACTGATGTACATTACTGGGACATATTTTATCAATTTCAGGGGAATAAGTTGACCCTAGTTAACTAGATTTCAAATCAGAATGAAGTGTGTGGAACAAGGCTAAATGTCGAAACTGCCATTTCTTCTTAAGAGCCACTCAATAAATTAGTTCACCATTCATTAATCCAGTCATAGAAAACCTGAATATCAATCAATAATTCATAAGCAAACAAAAAATATGTTCCTTAAATTACAGAGTTCTTCAATTAATTGATAAGAAATGTTTTTGTTTTCTAATTCGTCATCAGAAATAATGCAGAAAAAGTATCAGAAAAGGAGCAACTATGATGAATTTTTTTAGGTTATTTGAAATTGGTGAAAGGAAAAGAGGAAGTTGTCCAAAGTTGAACCCTGCCACAAATGTGTATGTGTATATATATATATATATATATATATATATTATATATATATATATATATATATATATATATATATATATACCTATATATATATATATATATATATATATATATATACTCACACACAGACCGTGAGTGACTTCAGTATAGTCTGCACTGCCACAATGCTTCCAACAGTGCAGACTATACTGAAGTCACTCACGGTCTGTGTGTGAGTATATATATATATATATATATACATACACACACACACACATACACATATATATGTGTGTGTGTGTGTGTGTGTGTGTGTGTGTGTGTGTGTATGTAACAGATCACAACCTGTTAGAATATAATTAGAATATATTAGAGCTTGACCAGAATGAAACATTTTATTTACATGAAACCACAAATTGGCAAATTACAAAGAGTTGAAAACTTCATGACTCAAACTGTCACATTGGTCACTCATGTGACCACTCACTTTTTTGTCAGCTGATCATTCATTTAGAACAATTGCCATTGTAGTTCACAAAATAAAATTGGATAGAAAAATAAGTTGATAGCATAATGAGATGTTTTTCGCAAAAAAGTTCCTCAAAATTTGAGGCGCAGGAGTGGCTGTGTGGTAAGTAGCTTGTTTACCAACCACATGGTTCCGGGTTCAGTCCCACTGCGTGGCACCTTGGGTAAGTGTCTTCTACTATAGCCTCGGGCCGACTAAAGCCTTGTGAGGGTGGATTTGGTAGACGGAAACTGAAAGAAGCCCGTCGTATATATGTATATATATATATATATGTGTGTATGTGTTGCCCCCTAGCATTGCTTGACAAACGATGCTGGTGTGTTTATGTCCCTGTTAATTAGCGGTTCGGCAAAAGAGACCGATAGAATAGGTACTGGGCTTACAAAAGAATAAGTCCTGGGGTCGAGTTGCTCGATTAAATGCGGTGCTCCAGCATGGCCGCAGTCAAATGACTGAAACAAGTAAAAGAGTAAAAACTATGTACAGAAGCCTTAATGGTAACAAAATGCAATCTTGAATATCAGAGGTAAAACAATATATCCATTAAATCATGGAACTTTACAGGGTTTACCATTATATAATTTTAAATCCAGCATTGATCATTTTATAAATTATAAAATTTTTCCCAAGATCATTAGCGACTTACTACAAAAACACGAGAGCAACATGCCATTGCAACAGTATTAGATTAATGGATTTAAGAAGATTAGTGTTTCAAACCGAAGGACTAATAAAGAAATATAAAAAACAAGTCCTTAATAAAAAGATTAAACTTGAACGCAATTGTGCTTTTGATATAACATGTTTGAAAGAAAAAAAAACTGTTCCTTGAATATACTGCCACTGTCATACACACACACACACACACACACAAAATGTGTATGTGTGCATATATATATATATACATATATATATATATATATATATATATATATGTATATGTATATGTATGTTTATATATATATATATAAACATACATATATATATAAATATATATATATATATATATATATATAACCTTACATACATACATATATACATATACATTCAGAACAGCCATAACAAAAACAACAGCATCATCATCATCACCACCACCAAAATAATGGTAACAACAATGATCCTCACCATCATCATCATCATTGTTATCATCATCGTCATTGTTGACTTTGTCATCATCATCATCATCATTGTTGTTGCAGTCATCATCAGTCATATACATCTGGCCATCACCATGACTGAATGCTAGCTACTAAAGCTCTCTTTTTCTTTATTTTCTCTTGTTGCTTTCTGCTGAAGAGCGTAGGCTCGAAGCATAAAAGACTTTCTCACCTTCCCGAGCATTAAACTAATTCACCTGTTTGTTGTTTACACACCTGACTTTGTCTTTTGTTTTTTGTAAATTCCAACTATATATATATATGTATGTATATATATTACCAAATGACTCATAACATATTGATGGATAATTGAGGGATAAATAAGCTGATAAATATCCATTGTAAGTTATTATGCATTTGGTTATAATACACCAAGGGAATTTATGACTTGTCAGACACCCTAGAGCAGGGGTGGGTAAACTACGGCCCGCGGGCCGTATGAGGCCCATAGTTTTCATGTGGCCCACCGAGAGCTTTTATGAATCCCAACTTCTATGCAGATACTTCGTAACTGTTTCAGTTGTACGGTAATTCACAATATTTTCACTTGATTTTTATAAATGAGGCCCGCCAAGGTTCCAAAGACGCAGAGTGCAGCCCACGATCAAAAAAGTTTGCCCACCCCTGCCCTAGAGTATACCAACAATGTACTACTCAAAGTAATGTATAATTTGGACCAGCTCCTTAGGTGCTAAATACTCATAGGGCTGGTTTTCTCTGTACACAACCAGAATATCTTATTTAATACTCACCAACCATAGGCTAAAACCACAGAGATTATCCAACCCTACCTATTTACCTATTGCATATCTTTTCAAGTACCTGATTCTGTCTGAATCCTTATTTTACTATATATATATATATATATAAGACTTACTTGGAAGGGGATGGTGGCGTTCAATCATTATAATAATATAAATAAAAAATATATATATGCCTATATACATACGTAAATGTACATACTTACATCTATACGTATATATATAAATATGCATATGTGGGCAGAGGATGTCATGAAAAGTGTACAACAAAAAAGTACAAAGCACGAGTACATGGAACATGAAGAACATGAACTATTCTTTCAAACAGTGAAAGACACAAATGGAAAACAAAACTTTTTTGTTGTACACATTTCATAACGTCCTGTGCCCACTTATGCATATGCATGCATGCATGCATGCATGCATGCATACATACATACATACATACATACATACATACATATATATATATATGTGGAGGCGCAATGACCTAGTGGTTAGGGCACCGGACTCGCGGTCGCAGGATCGCGGTTTCGATTCCCAGACCTGGTGTTGTGAGTGTTTATTGAGCGAAAACACCTAAAAGCTCCACGAGGCTCCGGCTGGGGGTGGTGATCCCTCCTGTACTCTTTCACCACTCTTTCTTCTGCTGGCCTGCTCGCTTAGCCAGCGGGGTGGCGTCATTCGAAGGCTAAAACAATGTGAACGCATTGTGACCAGCGATGTGTAACAACATCTGATGGTCTGGTCGGTCACGTGATCACGTTATATATATATGTACAGATGTAAGAATGTACATATATGTACATATATATATATTATTTATAATTTTATATATATATATATATATATATATATATATATATATACACATACTCATCAAAATTTTTTAATTTATAGCCTGTTCACTGATACTATTTCCTACATTATTTCCGAAAATCAATAATACACTAGCTGGAATTATGGAAATTCCACAGTTGTTGACTGTTAAGATCCAACAATTAATCCAATATGTATTTGGACAAAGATACAAGATTTTGCTGAAATAATTTATCCCCAGTGGGTTGGCAGGTGAAAACGGAAACAAAATTCAGGTATTTTACTTCTTCAACAGTCAATGATCAATAAATATTCTTTTCTACACTAAGCACAAGGCTCAAGACTTCAAGTAGAGCAAACTGCAAGAATAAATCAGAAATAAAGACCCAGGTTTCCCAAGCAGTCACCCATCTAAGCACTAACTAGGCTCAACATTGCTTAACTTCAGTGATCGGATGAGAACTGGTGTTTTTAAGGTGATATGGCAGTAAACAATGATAAATATTACAATCATTCACACTGTCGTTTCGTTATGATAACTATGCAACTGTATCATTACACTGTTAATTATAATTATCATAGATTATACCAGCATCGCCTTACTGGCACCTGTGCCGGTGGCATGTGTAAAAGATTCGAGCGAGGTCGTTGCCAGTACTGCTTGACTGGCCCCATGCCGGTGGCACATAAAAAGCACCCACTACACTCTCGGAGTGGTTGGTGTTAGGAAGGGCATCCAGCTGTAGAAACTCTGCCAGATCAAGATTGAAGCCTGGTGCAGCCATCTGGTTCGCCAGCCCTCAGTCATTCGTCCAACCCATACTAGCATGGAAAGCGGACATTAAATGATGATGATGATGATGATACCATCAGCATTCTGTATACCTTACTTAATGTGGATATTTTATAAAAAGCCACAAAACTGCAGTACTCATCTTACGAAATCTTCTCATACAGATGTACAGGGCTAAAAAGTGCAGACGTGTATCAATAGCAAATGAAAAACATCCTTGCTACTGAGGACATGCAAAGACACAGAAATCCCGATTTGGCAATTCTACCACAGCAGCTGGCTGCATTTTGTCTGCTAATGCTACACTTCCATACTTTTTGGCACTATATAGCCATGAGAGATGTTTTTTCAAGAAGAGTACTGTAGGTCTTTGGCTTTCTAATAGTATATCCACGTTAAGTAAAATATACAGATTGCTATTCTGAACTAATATGGCTTCTGTCACTTATAACAAATTTACACCATTATTTTCATTAACCAATTCTTTTATGCAGAAATCAAATCCAATACATTCACTCAAAATCTTATTACCCTTAACTACAGAAAGCAGTTCTATATCATTAAGTCATCTTTTGTTAAGGAATGTTGTGTTTGAAACTATTTTTTTGCTGAGATATGTCAAGTAATTGTCTTAACCATGCCTGGGTATTTTTTTATTCTTTTATTTGTTTCAATCATTTGACAGTGGCCATGCTGGAGCACCGCCTTTAGTCGAGCAAATCAACCCCAGGACTTATTTTTTGTAAGCTTGGTACTTATTCTATCGGTCTCCATTGCTGAACCGTTAAGTTATGGGATACGTAAACACACCAACATCAGCTGTCAAGTGATGCGGGAGGGGAAACACATGCACACAAACACACACATACACAAATATATATATATATATATATATATATATATATATATATATCATCATCATCGTTATCATCATCATTTAACATCCGTATTCCATGCTCTCTCTCTATATATATATATGTATGTATAAGTATATACAATGGGCTTCTTTTAGTTTCCATCTACCAAATCCACTCACAAGGCTATGGTAGAAGCCTGAGGCTATAGTAGAAGACACTTGGCCAATGTTCCACGCAGTGGGACTGAACCTGGAACCATGTGGTTGGGAAACAAACTTCTTACAACCAAGCCACAGAGTATAAAAACCGCACCCCTCTGCCAAGCCATGTCAAGCCAGTGTGGTAGAGAAGACTCATCAAACCAGTAGGATCTCAAGCTCCAATTCACAGCCTGCACAACAGACGAAGATTAGTGGAGAGAACGTGCTGAGGCCCTCCTCCAGCAGCAGAGTAAAACTCAGGCAATCCAATCCAATCTAATCTGGGTCAGGTATATCGAGACAACATGACTTGCAAAAAATACCAATCTATTTTTGTATTTTACTTGTTTCAGCCATTAGACAGTGACCATGTTGGAGCACCACCTTTAAGAATCAGTTTTAGTCGAATGAACGACCCCAATATTTTTTTTTTTTAAACTTGGTATATTATATTATATTGGTC
Source organism: Octopus sinensis (assembly GCF_006345805.1). Taxonomy (NCBI): domain Eukaryota; kingdom Metazoa; phylum Mollusca; class Cephalopoda; order Octopoda; family Octopodidae; genus Octopus; species Octopus sinensis. Next base: position 64,799,869 of record NC_043009.1, read on the forward strand.
TCTTTTGCTGAACTGCTACAGCGATGTAAACACACCAAACACAGGTTGTCAGACCATAAAATTTAATTTCACAGAAGAAGGATTAATGCTTCGGTTTAATCAACATTTGTAAATGACAGTATATTCATCTTTGCTTCCTTTAATTGTCCGATGTTCACGACCGTAAAAGCAATTTCAGCCAATTTTCTCGCTACAGACAAAGCAACATAAAATGCAACAGTTTCTGACTAAATACTAGTTGTGGTTAGTAAATCACTACCTTACTAAACGTTTCACTCTGTGCTTCATTAATTGTCATTGTAAGTAGTAATATAGCAGTAAATTTAAATCACCAGGTGTCAGTTTAACTCTAGCCATTAATGCTCGCCTACCTGCCAAAGTACCACTTATTAGTGAACCTTCACTCTAATTATTGTATAATCTTTTATCTTTAATGTTTCGCTCGTTTCAGCAACTGGGCTGCAGCCATGCTGGAGCACTGTATGGAGGGTTTTTACTCAAATGAATTGACCCTAGTCGTTATTTTTTACAACCTGATACTTCTTTTTATATTGATCTCTTTTGCTCAACTGCTAGGTTATGGGGATGTAAACAAACCAACAGTAGTTGCCTAGCAGTGGTGAGTGGACAAACACAAGCACACACATATACATATATACCTTTGTGTGTACACACACACACATATATATACACATATACACACACACACACGTGCATATAGCCGAGCAATGCTGGGCTATACTGCTGGTATATATATATTTTTTATTAATATTTAGCAGAAGCAACATAGTGATTCAAAGGTCGAGTGTTTTACATGCTGTTATTTATCAAACTAGTCATATATTGAGTTCTGTTTTAACTCTATGCATCAAGGTACCTATATATATATTCATACATACATTATATACATACATATATATATATACATATATATATAATTATAATATATATATATATATATATATATATATATATATTATTTATTTATATATCTATATAATATATACTCTTTTACTTGTTTCAGTCATTTGACCACCTTTAGTCGAGCAAATTGACCCCAGGACTTATTCTTTGTAAGCCCGTACTTATTCTATCACCTCTTTTGTGCTGACCGCTAAGAGACGGGGACGTAAACACACCAGCATTGGTTGTCAAGCAATGCTAGGGGAACAAACACAGACACACAACAAACACACCACATACATATATATATATTCGACAGGCTTCTTTCAGTTTCCGTCTACCAAATCCACTCACAAGGCATTGGTCAGCCCGGGGCTATAGTAGAAGACACTTTCCCAAGATGCCACGCAATGGGCCTGAACCCGGAACCATGTGGTTGGTTAGCAAGCTACTTACCACACAGCCACTCCTGTGCCTACATACATACGTACGTACGTACGTACGTACATACGTACATACGTACGTACATACATACATACATACATACATACATACATACATACATACATACATACATATAATGCAGTTCTCAGGAAGATTCAGCGTGACACAGAGTGTGACATGGCTGGCCCTTTGAAATACAGATACTACTCATTTTGGGACGTTGAGTGGACTGGAGCAACGTGAAATAAAGTGTCTTGCTCAAGGATACAATGTATCACCTGGGATTGAATTCATGACCTTACGATCACGAGCTGAATGCCCCTAACCACTAAGTCACGTGCCTTCACTCCGCCATGATAGATCACATAGCCTCTTTTACTTTCCCTGTTTATTTCTGTGTTCCTTTCTGTTTAAGAGTGTAGGCTCGAAACATAAAAGACTTTCTCACTTTCTGAGCGTTAAACTAATACATCTGTTTGTTCTTTACACACCTGTCTTCGTCTTTTGTTTTTTGGTAAATTCTCACTATTCTGCAACAGAATGTCTTTGTTGAGGATTTCTAAAGATACAATAATAATTTGTTGATGTCATCTGCATTCTTAATTCTGTCTCCTTTCCAAAGAATAAAATGACCAGCATCTGGTAGTGAGAAAGTCCCAGAAGGTAAGTGTTGCAGCACAGACACAGTCAAATGAGTGGAACCAATAAAAGAATTAGGCACATAAAAGCATAGATCAACAGTTGTGTGTAGAACAGGCATACAGAGTTCTTGACTATCGAAAGCTAATTGTTGGATTCAAATGTTACACACAACAGATGTCATATCATGTACGATAAACAATAAACGTTGCCCTTTTCAAGCCTAGCCAGGCTCATGGGCTCGGTTTCCAGGTTTCTGTGGCATGTGTGTTTCCCCCAGCTGGACGGGACGCGAGTCCATCGTAGTGTTACTCAAGAAACAGGGAAATACTGAGAGAGCAAATTGGGGCGAAAAAGTACAACAGGGGTCGCCACTACCCCCTGCCAGAGCCTTGTGGAGCTTTAGGTGTTTTTGCTCAATAAACACACACAACACCCGATCTGGGAATCGAAACCGTGATCCTCCAACCGCGAGTCCGCAGCCCTAACCACTGGGCCATTGTGCCTCCACATCAGATCATGTACAGCACAACACAATGCATCTCAAATCATGTACAATGCAATACAACACATTTCTGTGTCACACACAACATAACACAGGGATGGGCAACTTTCAAGAAGCAAGTCGCAGGAGACATGACTCATTACGCACCCTACACTATTAAGAAAATTCAAAATAATATTTCATCAGGCAGGCCATTCAGAAAGTCCTACAGTTTGCCCACGAATGGTATAACATACATCACACCCAACACTAAATATTAGGTCACAAACAACATATTACTACACACAGTTCTGCATTGTTTATTTTTAGTTCAGTTTGAAAGTTTCCAGTTGACAAATGAAACAGTTTTCAGAGTAAAATATTTCAGTTATTTTCAACATCTAGGGCACAGGGTGTAGGTAGTATGTATTTATGAACAGAAGGGTTACAGGGAAGCACACAACGAAAGCATCCTGAAGGAAACAGTAAAAACTACAACGTTAACATCAACAACTGGGAAGTTTTGGTTCCAGACAGGAGGAGCTTAGAGTTTCCTTATTCATCGGGTACCATGTCACTTTGAACAATCTACCAAGAATATTGTGAGATCTAGAACATTGTGAAGCCAGGAGAGAGAAGAAAACAATTAACCATTATCAACATCCTTCTTCTTTTCAGGCACTGAATAACATCTCCCCTCCCCATGCCTCCTCCCACATTCCTTTCCCTATTTTTAGAGTTGGCACAGTCAATGTAGGCACACTGAAAGGTAAGTCTAGTGAGATTGCAGAGATGCATGAATGGAGATGTGGTGATGTATTCTGCATACAAGAGGTAAGGTGGAAAGGAGTTTCATTTAGGGCCTTCACAGGCAAGGCACATATGTAAAAATTCTTCTGGGAAGGTAACAGTGATGGAGTAGGGGGTGTAGGCATACTCCTTGTGGAGAAATGGGTGAATAAGGTCATAGAGGTAGTCAGGGTAAGCGATAGAGTGCTTAAGCTCAGGCTAGTCCTGCAGAATAGTATAGCTACAATTATCTCTGCCTATGCCCCACAAGCGGGCTACCAAACTATCAGAAAGACCACTTTTATGACACTCTTCTACAGGCCACCCCAAAGACAAGTGGCAATGACCTCATCTTTGCGGCTGGAGATTTTGATGGATATTCGGATGGCAATCCAGTATCTTCTATGGTGTTCATGGGAGGGCCATGGAATTGGTTCCCAAAACGAAGAGGGAACTAGGCTACTGGAGTTCCGTGATGCATGCAACCTGTTACTCTGCAACACTAACTTCAGGAAGCCAGACAGCCACTTGATAATCTATCAGTCGGGTGACTCTGCTGGCCAGATTGATTTCATCCTCACCAGACAATAGGAGGCAGGGTTGCTCCTAAATACAAAGACCCTCCCTGGTGAAGAATGTTTAACATCTGCTTTCCATGCTAGCATGGGTTGGACGATTTGACTGAGGACTGGCGAACCAGATGGCTGCGCCAGGCTCCAATCTGCGCTGGCAGAGTTTCTACAGCTGGATGCCCTTCCTAACGCCAACCACTCCGGGAGTGTAGTGGGTGTTTTTACGTGCCACCTGCACAGGAGCCAGTCCAGTGGCACTGGCAATGACCTCACTCAAATGTTTTGTGTGTGTGTGTGTGTGTAACATCATCATCATCGTTTAACGTCCGTTTTCTATGCTGGCATGAGTTGGACAATTTGACTGAGGACTGGTGAACCAGATGGCTGCACCAGGCTCCAATCTGCTCTGGCAGAGTTTCTACAGCTGGTGATGCAATGTCAATAATAATGGTGTTGGCTGTAGTGTTAACTAATAATAATAGTTGTACTACGATGGGCTGCTGGTAATGATTGTACAGGTGTAGTGTATACAACAATCTCTCTGGGGTGGTTGCACTGGTGTAGTCATGTGATATAATAATTGAGGTGTGGTGAAAGTATTCAAAGTGTGGTAGTAGCAAATAGAGGTGTGGTGGCAGCAATCAAGATGCAAAAGTAGCAATCAAACTGTAACACTTGCATAAGATATAGAGGTGGTAGCAGTAGCAATAGTGGGGTGTGGTGAGAGCAATTGAGGAATGACAGCAGAGTGTAGCAATGTCAACAGAGAAACGAAGGTAGCTAGAGTAAAAGAAAAAATCTCCGATAAGCAAACATAACGCAAAAGGTGAAGCAGACAGGACGACTAACGAGGAATTATCAATGACTAGTAAAAGCATTAAGGGGAAAAAAAAAGTGTCAAAAGGGACATTTAACAAGAAATAACAAACTTTTGTCTACCTGGATCTCCTAAACTAAATACCCTAATTAAAAAGCGGAATGTTGTTCAGACAGTTATGATTGATTGATTGATATACATACATACATACATGCATACATATATATACATATATATATATATACACACATATATATACATATATATATATATACATATGTATATATATATATATATATATTGTTCCAGTGGCACGCTGTGCCGGTTCACGTAAAAAGCACCCACTACAGTTACGGAGTGGTTGGCGTTAGGAAGGGCATCCAGCTGTAGTAACACTGCCAGATCAGACTGGGCCTGGTGCAGCCTCCTGGCTTCCCAGACCCCAGTTGAACCGTCCAATCCATGCTAGCATGGAAAGCAGATGTTAAACGATGATGATGATGATATATACTTTATCAAAAAGTGGCAAAAATATCACAAAATCTGTTACTCAGAGTTTCACGTTTCCGACGAAGAGAAATGTGAAACTCTGAGTAACAGTTTTGTGATATTTTTGCTTCTTTTTAATAAAGCATATTACTCTATATCTGGTATTCGAGTACTATTTTCTCCACCTTGTTTCGCATTTACGTTCTTACTTCGGATATATATATATATACAATTGCAGCATGGAAGGTGTTTGTAAGCCATTTAAGAAACACACAAAACCCGTTCAATTCACTTCAACATTTAAGTTTAATTTGTCAAAATATTTTCGTCGCTAAAATCCGCGACCTGTTCACTGACAAAAATCCATGCTGCAACTGCACGGATTTTTGTCAGTGAATAGATCCCAGATTTTAGCGACGAAAATATTTTGACAAATTAAACTTAAATGTTGAAGTGAATTGAACGGCTTTTGTGTGTTTCTTAAATGGCTTACAAACACCTTCCACGCTGCAATTGTTTTCGTTCCAACACACGATCTCAGATCAAATCACTTGCTATACGTGTACACCTCCCTATATATATATATATATATATATATATGGGTGGCACGTAAAAAGCACCCACTACACTCATGGAGTGGTTGGCGTTAGGAAGGGCATCCAGCTGTAGAAACACTGCCAGATCTGACTGGGCCTGACGAAGCCTTCCAGCTTCACAAACCCCAGTTGAACCGTCCAACCCATGCTAGCATGGAAAGCGGACGCTAAATGATGATGATGATGATATATATAATATGTGGCAATTATTCGGTAGCCATGATAAAACTCCGAGTTTCGAATGTCGGGGCAGAAACCCACACTGGCATCTCTTCAGTTATCGGGCCGTCAAAAAAAAAAAAAATTGAATAAGCTATCAGATAAAACTTGAAGACTCTGCCAAAACTAATGACAGGGAACATGAAATTGGAATAACTAGGTGTGCGGTATCAGCTGCAATAACCATAAATGTATTGAATACTGTTTGGAACTTTGAGCCAAGGCTGGCTCAAGGTACCAGCAACTCAGGCAGTCACCTGAGGTACCATGTGCTAGGAGGAGCCAAGGAGGGTGTGACAAAGACAAAGAAATCTCCATGACTGTCAGCTTGTACATGCTGAAGTTCAGCTTGCTTGGGGTACCAGCAACCCTAGGACCAGCCCTGCTTCCAGCCTGTACCAAAGTGCACAACACACACACACAATGTGTGAAGAAAGAGTGAGAGACAGAAAGGGAGTTTTCTCAAAGCTGTAAAATCTTCATCCTGATGATTCCAAGCTACACATGGCCAGTCTTTAGATGAGAGTGGAGCTTTGAAACATTACAACGGCAAGAATTTAAATACCACAGTGAGAAGCAATCACCAAATAAACATTTGATAATGATAGTGGTGTCAACTTATTAGACATTACCGGAAATTGAGAAACTAGCAGTTTTAAACCACATCATAAACGAAAAGAATATATATATATATATATATATATATATATATATATATATATATATATATATATGGAGATGAGTACCAATGTTTGCATGTAATAGGCTTGATAATTGTTACTGAAAAATTTCTCTCTACATGAAACAATTGGTAGCCTTGTTGTTAACTCACAAATAAAGAATATCTATCCATCAATGCGCTGTCATGCACACATATCACTGTTCAATATTAGCATATATCTATATGTGTGTGTGTATATATATATTAATCACAATACATACATAGACACACACATGCACATGTGTGTGTGTGTGTGTGTGTGTGGTGTGTTTATAGCACAATTGTCCAAGGTGGAATAGTGGGATAGCATGACTGCAAAGCCAACACCTTAAGCACTTAACCATGATCTGTGAACAATAGTGTGTCACAGGTTACAGGTTTCTAATGCGCCAGCCATTGACTCACGGAAATTCTAACAGTGAAGAGTAACAATAACAAGGGAGTGTCACTAGATCTTTGTAGCCTGAATGCTATGCATTAGCAAAAGACATGCACATACGCACACAATACACACACACACTGTCATACATACACACACACACTGTCATACATACACACCTCTTTCATTGTATATCATCATCATCAAAGTGGAGGCGCAATGGCCCAGTGGTTAGGGCAGCGGACTTGCGGTCGTAGGATCGCGGTTTCGATTCCCAGACCGGGCGTTGTGAGTGTTTATTGAGCGAAAACACCTAAAAGCTCCACTAGGCTCCGGCAGGGGGTGGTGGTGATCCCTGCTGTACTCTTTCACCACAACTTTCTCTCACTCTTACTTCCTGTTTCGGTTGTACCTGTATTTCAAAGGGCCGGCCTTGTCACTCTCTGTGTCACGCTGAATATCCCCAAGAACTGCGTTAAGGGTACACGTGTCTGTGGAGTGCTCAGCCACTTACACGTTAATTTCATGAGCAGGCTGTTCCGTTGATCGGATCAACCAGAACCCTCGTCGTCGTAACCGACGGAGTGCTTCCACATCATCATCATTATTTAATGTCCATATTCCATGCTGGCATGGGTCGGACAGTTTTAACGTGAGCTGGGAAGCTACGCGGCAGCACGAGGTTCCAACTGTCTGTTTTGCATGCTTTCTGCAGCTGGATGCCCTTCCTGACACCAACCATGCTACAGAAAGAGCATCTGCCTGTAGAGAATCTGTCTCAGGAAACCAATGCAAGCATGAAAAAGTGAGTATTAAAATGATAATAATGGTGAGGATGTGAGTGTATGCGTATGTGTGTGTGTGTGTGCGAGTGAGTATATATATTATATATATATATTATATATATATATATATATATGTATATATATATATATATATGTATATATATATATATATATATATATATATATATATATATACTCACTCGCACACACACACACACACACACACACACACACATATGCATACACTCACATCCTCACCATCATTATATATGTATATGTATATATAGCTGTATATATATGTATGTATGTATGTATGTATATATATATATATATATATATATATATAATATATATTTATGTGTGTGGTGTGTGTGTGTGTGTATATAATAATATACAAATATATGCATATATACACACATATATGTACATACCTACATATATGTGAGTTCAAATTCCGCCATGGTTGACTTTGCCTTTCCTCCTTTCAGGGTCGATAAATTAATTACCAGTTACGCACTGGAGTCAATGTAATCGACTTAATCCCTTTGTCTGCCCTTATTTGTCCCCTCTATGTTTAGCCCCTTGTGGGCAATAAAAAAATAAGAAACATTAGCACAACGGGTAAAATGCTCAGCAGTGTTTTGTCTGTCTGTATATTCTGAGTTCAAATTCCGTGGAAGTCAACTTTGCCTTTCATCTTTTCGGGGTCGATAAATTAAGTACCAGTTGCATACTGGAGTTGATCTAATTGACTGGCCCCCCTCCCCTTAAAATTTCGGGCCTTGTGCCTAGAGTAGAAAATATTGTTTCACCAACATCTGTAGAAGATTCATCAGGCATGCAATGACACTGCTAAATCAAACTCTACTCCACAGAATATATGGGTACATATTACTCTTTACCCTTTTACTTGTTTCAGTCATTTGACTGCGGCCATGCTGGAGCACCGCCTTTAATTGAGCAACTCGACCCCGGGACTTATTCTTTTGTAAGCCCAGTACTTATTCTATCGGTATCTTTTGCCGAACCGCTAAGTAACGGGGACATAAACACACCAGCATCGTTTGTCAAGCAATGCTAGGGGGAGAAACACAGACACACAAACACACACACGCATATATATATACATATATACGATGGGCTTCTTTCAGTTTCCATCTACCAAATCCACTCACAAGGCTTTGGTCGGCCCGAGGCTATAGTAGAAGAAACTTGCCCAAGGTGCCACGCAGTGGGACTGAACCCGGAACCATGTGGTTGGTAAGCAAACTACTTACCACACAGCCACTCCTGCGCATATATTGATTCTATTACAACCATTTCACATACACATACACACACACACATGCACTCAGATACACACAGGCACTCACACATATACAAACACATGCAAGTCATCTGTCAATCTCTAAAGATATAGTACAAAACACTCGCTCAATATGCTCCACTAGTGAACTGAACTCAGAGCAACCTGGCTTCAAAACGGACGTTTTTAACCACACAGCTATCTAATACTGAAGCACACCCAAATCACACTGGCAATATTATTAATGTTGTAAGCTTTATCTAGACCAAAATAAATACAACAATTAACACACACACAGTGTACCCTAGCAACCAACTGTGATGAGTTTGATTGCAGAATAAAGGCTGCCATTAACAATGAATATAACAAATATTACAGGATTGTTATGACAACGTAAGTCTTATGATTGTCGTCCATTGAAAAACAGCAGAAACAAAGTATAAGGCACTTGAGGAGCCTGTATGTGACCTCCAGAAATGCTAGAAATAAAAGCCAAATCTCCTGCAAAGCACACTCTTACTGTATTTAAAGAAAAAAATAAGAGATGTATTTGACAATATAGTCCTGGTTTTGTAATTCCTAGTAAAAAAAAGTGATGATTCTAATTGGAAAGCTTGAGATTCTATCCCTGGACAATATGAGCTGACCAATGCCATAACAATATTCTTTTCTACTCTAGGCCCAAGGCCCGAAATTTTGGGGGAGTGGGCCAGTCAATTAGATCAACACCAGTACGCAACTGGTACTTAATTTATCAAGTCCAAAAGGAGGAAAGGTAAAGTTGACCTTGGCAGAATTTGAACTCAGAATCTAAAGACAAACGACGCCCAGCGTGCTAACATTTCTGCCAGCTCACCACCTTAATAATAATAATAATAATGATGATGATGATAATAATAATCTTTCCTACTCTAGACACAAAGTCCGAAATTTTGTGGGAGTGGGCCAGTCAATTAGATGAAGACCAGTATGCAATTGGTACTTAATTTATCGATCCCAAAAGGATGAAAGGCAAAGTTGACCTTGGTGGAATTTGAACTCAGAACATAAATACACATATACTTTCTCTTTCATTCTTTTACTGGATTCAGTCATTTGACAGTGGCCATGCTGGAGCACTACCTTCAGTCAAACAAATCGTCCCTGGGACTTATTCTTTGTAAGCCTAGTACTTATTCTATCAGTCTCTTTTGCCAAACTGCTAAGTTATGGGGACGTAAACACACCAACATCGGTTGTCAAGTGATGGTGGGGGGGGACAAACACAGACACACAAATATATATATGTATGTATGTATGGATGGATGTATATATGTATGTATGTATAACATAAGGTATAATTATAAATGGCAAATTTTAGTCATTTCTCCGTATACTGAAAAAAAATGATGAACAACCTTAATCGATTTTCGAACCTTATTGAGTTCTGATCAGAGGCATCCACAACATGACGGGCTTCTTTCAGTTTCCTTCAACTATATCCACTCACAAGGCTTTGGTTGGCCCAAGGCTATAGTAGAAGACACTTGCCCAAGGTGCCACCCAGTGGGACTGAACCCGGAACTATGTGGTTGATAAGCAAGCTACTTACCACACAGCCACTCCTGCGCCTCCTTATATTTTCAAATGGGTGACTATGTATATGTGCATGAATGAATGTTCTCTTTCTCTTTTTAATTTAGAATAAATTTTGACTGGCCACCTGCTTGGAAGCAAGGTTGTGAAGGAAAACATCTTGTTTTAACCATCATCATTTAAACCTTAAGAAGCTCTTGCAGAGTCTTACAGTTCCGGATATTGTGAGTATTTGTAGTCTATGAATTAAGGATTTACATTCTCTAGCAAAGGTGCTAAGTTCAGCCATACTTTGCTCCAGACTGGTCAGTATGTAGCCTGTTGCTCCAGCAATAGTATGTATGAAGCTGGACTTCTTAACAATGGTCCTTAGATGTCCTCTTCCTCTTGTATTTTTCTATATGTGTACATGTTATACATGTATGTATGTATGTATGTTTGTATGTATGTATGTATGTATGTATGTATGTATGTATGTATGTATGTATGTATGTATGTATGTATGTATGTATGTATGTATGTATATATAGGCACAGGGGTGGCTGTGTGGTAAGAAGCTTGCTTCTCAACCACACAGTTCCGGATTCAGTCCCACTGCGTGGCACCTTGGCCAAGTATCCTCTACTATAACCTCAGGCTGACCAAAGACTTGTGAGAAGATTTGGTAGACGGAAACTGAAAGAAACCTATATGTGTGTGTGTGTGTGTGTATATATCATCATCATCACTGTCGTTTAATGTCTGCTTTCCATGGGTTGGATGATTTGACTGAGGACTGGCAAAGTAGATGACTGCACCAGGCTCCAATCTGATCTGGCAGAGCTTCTACAGCTGGATGCCCTTCCTAACACCAACCACTCCAAGAGTGTAGTGGGTGCTTTTACATGTCACCGGCATGAAGGCCAGTCAGGTGATATTAGCAATGACCATGCTTAAATGGTGTTTTTTACAGGCCACCTGCCCAGGAGCCAGTCCAGTGGCACTGGCAACGACCTCGTTCAAATTTCTTTTTTTCATGTGCCACCGGCACAAGTGCCAGTAAGGCTATGGCTGGTAACGATCATGCTTGAATGGTGCTTTTTACGTGCCACCAGCATGGGAGCCAGTCAGCTGCTCTGGCAACGATCACACTTGGATGGTGCTCTTAGCTCTCCACTAGCACAGATGCTAGTCATCAAATTTGATTTTGATTTCGATTTCACTTGCCTCAACAGGTTTCGCAAGCAGAGTTTAGTGTCCAATGAAGGAAAAGTATGCATAAGTGGACTGGTTACACCCCTACCATAGGCCACGAGATTATGGTCTCATTTAGCTTGCCAGGTCTTCTCAAGCACAGCATCTCAGGTCTTCCTGGGTCTACCTCTTCCGCAGGTTCCCTCAACCGCTAGGGTGTGGCACTTTTTCACACAGCTATCCCCATCCATTCTCACCACATGACCATACCAGCACAAACGTCTCTCTTGCACACCACATCTGATGCTTCTTAGGTCCAACTTTTCTCTCAAGGTACTTACACTCTGTCGAGTATGCACACTGACATTACACATCCATCGGATCATACTGGTATCATTCTTTGCGAGCTTACGCATGTCCTCAGTAGTCACGGACCATGTTTCATTGCCATGTAGCATGGCTGTTTGTACAGATGCGTCATACAGTCCACCTTTTACTCTGAGCGAGAGGCCCTTTTTCACCAGTAGATGTAAGAGCTCTCTGAACTTTGCCCAGGCTATTCTTATTCTAGTAGTTACACTTTCAGAACACCCACCCCCACTACTGATTTGGTTAACTAGGTAACAGAAGCTATCAACTACTTCTAGTTTTTCTCCCTGGAATGTGGCGGAAGTTGTTCTCTGCACATTTTCAGTGTTTATTGCTCCTGAGCATCTGCCACATACAAAACCATCTTCCCATTTAGCCTTCCTTTGATATTACTGCACCCCTTATGTGTCCATAGCTTACACTGGGTACATCTTATAGAGTTTCTACCCATGCCTTTTCTACAGATCAAGCAGGGCCATCTACCTGAAGGGATTTATGGTTTGCCTGCCTTCCTACTTATTAGGACTTTGGTTTTAGCTAGGCTGACTCTAAGGCCCTTCGATTCTAATCCTTGTTTCCATACCTGAAACTTCTCCTCTAGTTCTGATAGTGACTCAGTAATTAGAGCAAGGTTGTCAGCATAGAGGAGCTCCCACGGGCATCCTGTCTTGAATTCCATTGTTATTGCCTGGAGGACTATGATAAAATAGGAGGGGGCTGAGGACTGAACCTTGGTGGACCCCTACCTCTACCTGGAATTCTTCACTGTACTTGTTGCCAACCCTCACCTTACTGAGAGCGTCCCTGTACATGGCTTGCACAGCTCTCACTAACCATTCATCTATCCCTATATATATATATATAAACACATATACATACATATGCCAAGTATGGGGGTTTAGTTCACAGGTGATCTAAATGACAAGGTGTGCTAGGTAAGTGCTGTAACGGATTACGAGGACTCCAAGGAAGGTTATAGCCGAGATGCTAGTTATGGAGATATTGCAGATTTCCGATATAGCGGATATATAATTGTTTAAGAGGACAACAAACGTTAAGGCAAGACAAACATCTCAAGCCATATACAGTATTATTTATGACTTGAGATGTTTGCCATGTCTTAACATTTGTTGTCATCATCATCATCTGCAGCCAAATCATGTAGTCTTGGGTTGAGTCCCATTGCATGGCAACTTGAGCAAGTATTTCCCACTATAGCTCATAGCTAAACAAAGTCTTCTGAGTGGATTTGGTCGAGGGAAACTGAAAGAAGCCCTTCATATATGGCCTAGTGGTTGCAGCGCCTAATGGTGGCACAGCCTAGTGGTTGCATGGTCCAGTAGTTAAGGGTGTTGCACTCATGATTGCAAGATCACGGTTTCAGTCCCTGGACCAGGTGGTGTGTTCTGGCACCTGACATGTGGCGCACTGTGCAAAACCATCTTTGTCTAACTACAAGAGACTCATGATAGATCGTTAGTCACTACACATTCTTTATTTTCTCTCCTTGTTTCTTTCTGTGGAAGAGCGTAGGCTCGAAACGTTAAATACTTTTTCACTCCCCCTGCATTACACTAATACATTTGTTTGTTACACCACCTGTCTTCATCTTTTGTTTTTTTGTGAATTCTCCTTATATATATATATATCATCATCATCATCATTTAGCATTCGTTTATCCATGCTGGCATGGGTTGGATGGTTTGATCAGGGCTGACAAGCTGGAAGGCTGCACCAGACTCAAGTCTGATTTGGCATGGTTTCTATAGGTGGATGCCCTTCCTAACACCAACCACTCCACCTTCTTCTCAAGCCACAGCATATTGCCAAAAGTCTTGGTCATTTGTCATTGCCCCCGTGAGGCCCAACACTTGAAAGGTACTTATATATATATATATGCGTATATGTAGGTGTGTGTGTGTGTGTGTTTATATGAACTCTGGTCTAGACATCACAAGGAAGTTGTAAATGAGCATCACTGTCATACAAGAGGGAGTGTTCATTTCCAGTCTTCTGCGAAAAACATGTCTGGCAACAGGAAAATATTACCTTGATCAGAATCAGGTGAGAGTTGGCAAAGGGAAGAACAACCAGCCACAACCTTCCTCAACAAATTCCATCTGACCCAAAATGCAAATACGGAAAGGCTAACTTTAAATGATGATAATGGCTTATGAAAAGGAATAAGCAAAGGGAGACTGACATATATACCAGAATACACAAAGGATGGAATGCCAACTGACGGGAATATATGCTGAAGAGCAAAGCAATGAGTCTAAATTCTACATTTTCAGGAAAAAAAGAAGGCAGGATATAAGATGGAGAGAAAGAGAAAAGTGAGAGAAATATATTAAAACATCTCCGGAGTTGCTGTGTGGTAAGTAGCTTGCTTACCAACCACATGGTTCTGAGTTCAGTCCCACTGCGTGGCACCTTGGGTTAGTGTCTTCTACTATAAGCCTCATGCCAACCGAAGCCATGTGAATGGATTTGGGAAACTGAAAGAAGCCCATTGTATATATATATAAGACAAGCTCCCAATCCCCCGCCCCCCCATCAGCTGAGAAGGGTACAGTATTGAAGGATGTGAATGTATGACGGAGACAGGAACTGATGCCTTGATGAAGAGGTGAATACACAGCTTCCTTATTTGCAGTGTAAAAATATCTCAACTAATGTACAAGATTTTGTGCATTTCTGGGCCTTGCAGCCCTTAAAACAGAAAAGAAATTGTTACTTATTTCATCAATAAGAAAATAAATGTCATAAATTCATGGAAGAGAGGGACAATAAAAAGTTATGCCAGATATAGATGCAAAAAGAAAGTCCAACAGACACACGAGACACACATTTGCAAATAATGTGTGCTCAAATAAATAGACAAACACCAACATGATTTGGACATATATATATATACAAAACACATGCATATATAGGTGGTACTCCAGCATGGCCGCAGTCAAAAGACTGAAACAAATAAAAGAATAAAAGAATATGAAACATGCATGTGCATGTATAGACAGACAGACAGACAGATACATACATACATACAAACATACATACATGATACATACACACATACATACAAACACACAAACATATATACATACATACATGCATACATACATACATACGTACATCCATCCATACGTACATACATCGATACATACATCGATACATACATCGATACATACATACATACATACATACATACATACATACATACATACATACATACATACATACATACATACATACATACATACATACATACATACATACATATATATTTAGATGTACATACATACATAGACAGATAGACAGATAGATACAAGTAAAAGGCAAAATATGGAAAAAGTGAGGCCATACTATTTGGAGTATAGCAAAGACAGCA
>NC_043009.1:64820522-64890522 GCF_006345805.1 Octopus sinensis
ATGTGTGGCCCGCTACTGAGCGCCTGACACAGTGTGAATAATAACCAACAAAGGTTGACTACAACAGGAAGATAAGTAGTTTGGTCAACATAGTTTTAGTCAAGCAGGCAGGTGCGAGGCGAGGCTCGTATGGAGATTAATCTGAACTCCCACTTACAGCTCTACAAATTATATATATATATAAGAAATACTTTTATTTTTCACCTTTAATACACTACCATTCATACATAGATAATGTATGTATATATGTGTGTGTATGTATGTATGTGTGTGTGTGTGAGAGAGAGTATGTATGTATATGTATATATATATATATATATATATATATATATATGATTATATGAGTATATATATATATATATATATATATGACTATGTGAGTTTACATATATATATATTACATGTATATCTGTATGTATGTGTGTATATATTATAGATAGCAATGAAGAAAACAATATTGCTACAATATAAATATATATTTAACTTTATGCGTATGTATATATTACATATGTATGCCTGTATGTATGTGTGTATGTGTATATAATATATATATATATCATATATATATATAACATTACATATGTATATCTGTGTGTGTGTGTGTGTGTGTGTGTGTATAGACAGCAATCTGTTAATCTATATATGTGCCCTAATTTTCTTTCCGTTTTTAAACGTTTGAGGAAGTGGATTATTATATAACGCATCATCGCAAATATAATAATAATAGATAAATCAATAAATAATCTTTCTTTTCTCTCATCGACTTCTTTCCTTATAATAAAAAGTTTTAGTATTACCAATTCCCCCACCCCAACCCCCACCCTGTACAGAAATTGCAAAATATTTATTATTTTACTATTCTAATCTAATCCAGTCGGTGGTTGTTGATGGTGTCTAAACTTGCCGAGATTTACTAAGCTGACTTTTAAGGTCTTAGGGGCTTACTCTTGCCCTCTCTGACATGGAACTAATTGGGATCCGCCCCACCTTGGTTTGGCAGGGTGTTACCTTGTATTCATATATTCTTTTATTTGTTTCAGTCATGTCATTTTGACTGCGGCCATGCTGGAGCACCGCCTTTTAGTCGAACAAATCGACCTCCTCAAGATTTGTTGTTTGTAAGCCTAGTACTTATTCTATCGGTCTCTTTTGCCGAACCGCTAGTTACAGGGACGTAAACACACCAACATCGGTTGTCAAGCGATGGGAGGGGACAAACACAGACACTCACACACATATACATACATATATATATATACATACATATACATACATATATACATATATATATACATATATATATACATATATATATATATGTGTGTGTGTGTATATATGTATGTATGTATGTATGTATGTATGTATGTATGTATGTATGTATGTATATATATATATAGATATATATATATATATATATATATATATATCTATATTATATATATATATATTATATAATATATATATATATAATATATATATATTATATATATAATATAATATATATAGCTATATAGCTATTCAATGAATTGAATTCACATTTTTTGTTAGTATTTTTATTATTCCTGTTCAGTTTATTTCGACCACAGAAATTACGACTTTTAAACAAGCATCGGGGGGAAAATAAAAACCTACCTGAGACAGGTAATAATATAGTTTACGTGAGTTAAATGCATTAATAAAATTAATAAAATGAAGTTTAGTTTAAATAAACAAAGTTTTTATGATTGTATACATTACAGATCGAATGTTTACATATACGTAAGTATCTTATGATCAGATTGTTCTGATTTTCTTGCGTGACCTTTTTTTTTTATTGATTATTCGTTGTAATTATTTATTTTGATAACAAGGATATAGTCAGTGATGGTCGTGGCAGGAAACGCTTTTGATCATATATCTGTTCCATAAAACTGATCTGGAGCAGATAATGACACTTTATTTTATATCTATTTCATCCGGAGCGAATAATCAATATAAAATGTCACAGGTTTAGTCTCGCTACAGACGCAAAAACAACAAACTTTGCGATCATTGCTGTATTATTTATGTACATAATCGATCTATACGTCGATGCCATCTAACTTTTATTTAAACAACAAAGTAGTTGAAGGTCCTAGAAAAAAAATCAAAATTGGTTATTGAACACCATGGACACATCGTGGTTCCTTATAACTTATACAATAGAAGAATAGCAACAACAACAATATATATATATATATATATATTGATATTTGTATGGGGCTCTATATAGGGCACAATGTATAGCCAATGTCTAGAACTCCACGCGTTCCTTTATAATTGGAAAGATCCGTCCTTAAAGTGACATCAATATATGTTTTGGAATAACTTGTATTTATCCATCGATATTCTGAGCACGAAGTATTGGAGATAAGGTTTTAATCTATTTAATACCTACTTTTTGTTAATGAAAATATCTGTTATCTTACGAGCAGACTACATCGTCAAATCATCAGAGTTTTTATAACAAACGAAACATTAGCCTTATGACACTTCACAGCAGTGTGACAGACGCAACATTTCTGCCCAGCAGAATCTTGATTTCTGGACAGAAATAGATTCTTTTGAAATGATGTGTCAGTCGAAGTGTTTTCAAAATGCCAGAAGGTTAATTTTCCATTTGTAATACAAACTCTGATGATTTGGTAATGCAATCTGATTGTAATGTAATGCCTTACATAACAGAAATTTCCATTAATGAAACTCATGTCAGAATGTATTGAATGAATATATAAGCTTATCTCCAAACTCTCTCTCTCTTACACACACACACACACACACACACACACAAAAGACCAAGATGCCTGGTGCCTTGCCAAACTCAAGAAGACCTATACTCTGCAGTAGAAGTGTTAAGACCGGTCCTCCTGGTAGTGAGAATTGATCTGCAAGAGTCAGGTGCCGGTGCTATGAGAAATCACCCGTATAGTGCCATCTGAAAGCACCCAGCACATTCTGTAAAATGGTTGGCATTAGGAAGGGCTTCCAACCATAGAAACCATGCCAAATCACCAAGGCCTGGCGCAGCTCTCCAGCCTTGCCAGCTCTGGTCAAACCATCCAACCCATGCCAGCAAGGAAAACAGATTGTAAATAATGATGGTGATGATAACATGACAGATCTTTTGAATTGTAGAGAAACACAGAATTATAAATATATACCACACTGCATAAATATAATGTAAGTATTGAAAAGAAGGTCTCTAACTGACATCAAGGCATTTTACATGAACGATAAAAGAGAACTTGGACATCATCATCATTTAATGTCCACTTTCTAGACTGGCATAGATTAGATGGTTTGATTGGAACTGGTAAACCAGAGAACTGTGCCAGGACCCTATCTGATTTGGCTTGGTTTCTATGGCTGCATGCCCTTCCTAATGCCAACCACTTTACAGTGTGTGCTGGAATCTTTAACATGGCACTGTTCGGGTGCTTTTATGTGGTGCCTCTCTAAGGAATATTCCTACGCCTTCCAATAACCAGTATCTAGAAATCCTAATGCAAAAAAAAACCAAAAAATAAAACAAACCAATTTAAAAACAGGATTAGGTGCTGAGCATTCAACTATGATGTCATCATCATCATCATCATCACCATTTTATATTCTCTTTTACATCCTTGCAATGGTTATACAATATCTTGGAGCAGAGTTTTTTTTTGCAGCTAAATGCCATTCCTGAGGTCAACCCTCATCTGTTTCCAAGTGGGGTAATTATCCCCATTCTATGAAACAGGGGTTATCTTGGACATCCTTTCACAGAAAATTGCAAACAGGCAACACCTTTTGTATGGATTCTCTCAGGTAAACCAATTTTCAAAAACCCTCGTGCTCCATAACTTTTATTTTAAAATACACATTCCAATGGGATACACTTAACATTACCTTATCTCGAGAAAGAAACCTCAGTTTTTGTTTGTTGTAAATGTTGTGTCACTTGTGTCTCCAATGGCTTACTCATGAACATTCTACATTTTAGTAATGTTTCCACTCTCACACACACACACACACACATTTAGACAGTCCAAGAGCAGACGCTTGTGTTGTTCAACCGGGACATCAAACCTGACAGACAGGAATCACTGCCTGATGCCATCATAGTTTGAGAGTTTTCTTTATATCACATTTCACTTCACTAAGTCCATCTCATTCAGAACAACACTGTCAGTAATATTCTAAAACTGATACGGTTGATTAACGAGTGCTATAATCTCATTAATAGATCAGCTGTCAGCCATCATGATTGTGTCATCACTGACCAACTAAAGTTTCTTGTTTCGCCGCAATCATTTCATTCTAGCATCTTAACCATGACTTCCACTGGTGGACTTACAGCGTGCTCTCGCTTGTTCTTTGAGGAATGTAAGTCAGACTTAGTAGAGCAAATTACATCTTTCTTCCCATTTGCTGGACTGCTATTCAGTCTAATTAGTGCCGTGAAAATAATTTTTTCTACTCTAGGCACAAGTCAATTAGATTGACCTGAATATGCAACTGGTACTTAATTTATCGACCCCGAAAGGATGAAGGCAAAGTCGACCTCGGCAGAATTTGAACACAGATCATAAAGACAGATGAAATACCTATTTCTTTACTGCCCACAAGGGGCTAAACACAGAGAGGACAAACAAGGACAGACAAAGGGATTAAGTCGATTATATCGACCCCAGTGCGTAACTGGTACTTAATTTATCGACCCCGAAAGGATGAAAGGCAAAGTCGACCTCGGTGGAATTTGAACTCATTGCCTTTGATATGTGAAAATTCTTTTCTACTCTAGGCTCAAGGCCCGAAATTTTTGGAGAGGGGGCCACTTGATTAGATCAACCCCAGTATGCAACTGATACTTAATTTATTGACCCCAAAAGGACAAAAAGCAAAGCTAACTTCGGCAGAATTTGAACTCAGAACATAAAGACGCATGAAACACCACTGAGCATTTCGCCCGGATTGCTAACGTTTCTGCCAGCTTACCACTTTAGTAACTGTACAAAAATATACATGGTTGACATAAAGAAACATTAAAATGGCTCAGCTCTGACCATATTTCATTGCATGAGGTATGATGCGTTTATGGTTTGGATTTAGGGTTCTGTCTGGTGGAAGGGGATAGGCCAGTGAGTGAGGGGTTAGCTATCTCTTCTCAAAGAAAAGCTGACATACTCCTAGAATTGTCAAGAGTCCATCAATATCCAGTACAACATGGAATGAAAATAAAGAAGAAAAATATTTTCTCTTTTGTTTGTTTTTTCCTCCTTTGTTTTTTTTTTCACTCTATTCCATGTTATTCCTTATTTTCTTTAAACAGGAATGTTCTGGAAGATAACAGAAGCTTAGTCTAAGAGCATTGGCTGTTTTCTGATAGCTTAATCTAAATGTCTCTTTTCTCTCTGCAGCTGTTTATCTTTTTATATTTTTGCTTTCTTTTTATCTTTTATTTTTGTCTTTACTTTCTGTAAACAAAGGGTTTTGTTGTTGTTTTGTCCCATGCCAGCCATGATTGAGTAGAGCCATGAGCAAAAGCATTCCAACCATGTCCACCTCATCTTTGAAGTGGTATCTATAGCTACATTATCTGGGTACCCACCCCACTTTTTTTTTTTTCAAATGATCAGTCAGGGTACTTTTCTAGTCATCAATCTACTTTGAAAGCTGTTCCTAAATATATGAATTCATTCAGCTGCCTAAGTTAAGCCTGTTTCCATGGAAATATATATCTTTTAAAAGGAAAAATATTGGTTCCAATTTTTTGCACAAGGCCAGTAATTGCGGGGTTAGGGGTAAGTCAATTAAATTGACCCCAGTACTCAACTGGTACTTATTTTATCAACTCTGAAAGGATGAAAAGCAAAGTCAACCTCATTGGAATTTGAACTCTGCAAAGCATTTTGCCTGTTCTGCTAATAATTCTACCATCTCATCACCTAAGTCTGCTGAATGTATCAGTTTCAAATTTTGGCACAGTACCAGCAATTTCAGGAGAGGGTTTAAAACAAATATTTTGACCTTGGTGTCCAACTGGTACCTTTTTTATCAACTCCACAAGGATAAAAGGCAGAATTTGAACTCAAACTGTTAAGATGGGTTTTTTTCTACCCTACCACAGGTTGGTATAGATAAATTATGCAGCAGAGGTTTAATCAATGTGTTCATATGATGCACTTCATGAGACTACCAAAACGCTCTCCTTGACCATTAATTACTGACCTCAACTCTTTATAAGTGTTCGGCTAGTCCATTCTTCAATGACTCTCGCCATAACAGATGGACAAAATGCCACTAAGCATTTTGTCCTATGTCCAATGCCAGCTTGCCGCCTTTAGCCTACTCAATATATTGGTCTCAAAAGGTGGCAAGCTGCTGGCAGAAACATTAGCACGCCGGGCGAAACGCTTAGCGGTATTTCGTCTGTCTTTACATTCTGAGTTCAAATACCGCCAAGGTTGACATTGCTTTCATCCTTTCACGGTCAATAAATTAAGTACCAGTTGCATACTGGGTCGGACCTAATCGACTGACCACTCCACTTCTCCCAAAATTTCAGGCCTTGTGCCTAGAATAGAAAAGAATATATTGGTCTCAAATTTTGTCACAAGGCCAGCAAGTTCAGGTGGGGGAGTAAGTTGATTCCAGCAACCCAGAAAGGATGAAAGGCAAAGTCGACCAAGGCAGCAAAAATAATTTTCTCCGTGAAAATTGGGGAGGGGGTGAAATTTCCGAAGGTTCCAACCCACACCCCACCCCGTTTTCCGGACAAAAACAAAAAAAAAGTGTTTTGTGGCAGATTAGGAGGTCACTGTAATTCATTCAACTAAAAAAAAAATTTCCAATGATTCCGGGATGGGGGTGGTCCGGTTTTCCTCATCCTTTTTCTCCGAACAAAAATAAGGGGTCTGTGGCACATCAAGAGGTCAGGGTACTTGATTCCACGTAAAAAAAAAAATCCAAGGTTTTTTTTTCCCTTCATGAAATGCGTGAGTGTACTTTCCCAAAATTTACCGAAATATAGAAGTCCGTGTATAATTCTAAGATACAGACATGCCCACCACCACTAACTTATAAATCCACTAAATACGGTTTTGTTCGATGTATTACGATTTCTGTCACCGGAGCCAAGAAACTCGACCTGCTAGAAATAGCAGCCAAATTTCACTCAGTTCATAACCTTATCGTCATAAAAAAAATGGACACGCGTACTACTTGAGAACAGTGGTCCTGGTGCGCGCACTCGCGTAGACGCGCATCCGCACTAGCTAGTCGTGACTAGTCGATCCTACAACGACTCTCCTAGCAAAGTAAATAAAACACAAAATAAATAATTTTTGTTAAACAAAGTAAATAAAACACAAAGTAAGGATCAACTAGTCATGACTAGTTCTCTAGTAGTACCTGGACACGTTAGAAAATATGGTCTAGGCTTCTTGTCAGTGTATACGAATATACAAGATGTCCTTGGATTTATGGCACAGTTCGATCAGAGTTGACCCGTTTAGACAAACGACAAATTAACCTTGGTTTTGTATGCATTAGTTGAAATTGTTCTGCTTATTTTTTATTACTTCTACATCGGTGAAAATAAGAAGGACAGACGGACGGACAAACCAACGCCGATGGAAACATGATCTCCTTCATTGGCGCAGGTAAAAAAAAAGCATGACTGTCACAACTTGGCAACAAAACGAAATCTTTTTCGAGAGAATCCTAGTTCCAACCCCACCCTCTCTCTCTCTCTCTTTCTCTCTCCCTGTCTCTCTCGCTCTCTTTCTCTCACCCCTCTCTCTCCTCCTCTGTCGTTCAGGTGAGTTGCTTGTCAGTCAAAACAATTACAGTCTCACACACACACACACACACACACACGCATAGACACCTGAGTGTCGGAAATGAGTTTTCTTAAGACTCTCCCTTACGAGTCACCTGTCTTTTAAGTGAAAGTAAACGAAAGTTTTGCTTCCGCATGTCTAACACCACCGAATTGGTCTCCCTTCTTTCTCAATATGTTCATCTCTCTCTGCCCTTTTGTTCATCTATCTCTCTGTCTTTCTATCTCTGTATCCTATTATTCTTTTTCACTTTATCTTTCCATCTATAATTCATTTTCCTTTCTTCGCTGTTTTTCTCTCTCTTTTTCTTTTTATCTCATTTTTCTCCCCTTTCTAAATTTAACTGCTTTTCCTCTCAACTTTTCTCACACTCTTACTTCTTTCTCTCTCTCTCTCTCTCTCTCTCTCTCTCTCTCTCTCTCTCTCTCTCTCTTACTTCTTTCTCTCTCTCTTACTTCTTTCACTCTCTCTCTCTCTCTCTCTCTCAATATGAAACAGATTCTCTTCTGCTCTCTCTCTTTCACTCTTTTTCTCTCCCTCTCTCACTCTCTCTCTCTCTCTCTCTCTCAGTATGAAACAGATTCTCTTCCTCCCTCTCTCTTACACTCTCATAAAATCAGTCACGAAACACCCTATCTATCTATATTCCCCGATGAACCAAAAAAAAAAAAAAAATGCATGAAATAATGATTTTATTTAGTAATTTTTTTTCTTCAGGTAATAATTCATTACAGTAAATAAGAGGAAGAAAGTGATTGTGATGCCCCAAAACTTTTTTTCTTTTTTCAAGATTTTTCATTTGGTCGGCAGGTGAGTGTAATGGTGTTGGTAGGAGTGGTGGTGATAAACGTTGCAATATGGAGAAGTAGTGAGAGAGAGAGAGAGAGAGATCTTTTGTCAGCTTCGATGCTATACATCGAGTTGTTCCATCAACCAAATTCATTAAATTTACATCCAAGTGGCTGGGTATTCCATAGACAAGTGTAACTTTAACACAAATTCTCAGGCCAAATCAATGTCTCAAGGTCTGTTTGTTTCTCGTTTTGCTAAGAATGTATCCGTCGTTGGAACCCATCTTTCCTGGGAGGCACACTGGTATTCGGTATTTATTACTGCACATAATAATGCTATTTGGTGTTGGCTGTTTTACAATGAACAAAACTGAGTTAAAATTTTGGCACAAGGCCAGCAATTTGGGGGGCAGGGAGTAAGACGATTAGATCAACTCCAGTATCCAACTGGTACTTATTTTATCGACCCTGAAAGGATGAGAGGCAAAGTCGACTTCTGTGGAAGTTGAACTCAGAACAAGCAGGACGAAATACTGCTAAGCATGCTAACAGTGGCAGAACCATTAGCACACAGGGAAGGATGCTTGGCACTATTTCATCTGTCTTTACGTTTAGTAGAAAGGACTATTACATACATACAAATGTAAACATAACTGGCAGATATTGTTGTTTGGGACAGAGGGGCAAAGGTATGTACCATCATAGAGGTCAGCTGCTCTGTAGATAGAAATATCTCTTTGAGAATTAAGAGAAAAGGAGGATATCTATGGACAACTGCCTCGAAACCTCCAGCTTCTATATCCAGACTCTGAATTCATATTTATAGTCCAATAATATTTGGAGCCCTAGGTTTTGTTAGTAAATGCTTAAAGGAGAATCTGGATAAACTGGGATTTTCAGAAAGAGAAACCGACCGGCTGACTTGTACATTACAAGTACAATCTGTGAGTGGAACAGTAAAAATATGCAAGACTTTTCTCAAGTTCCGAATGTGAATTTGTCTGTGTTAACTACATCCCAAAGATGGAGCCTTGTATCTTTGTTGGAAACCAGCTCCCTCCTCAGTGGAACATTTATGATAATTAAAGAATAGAAGAGACATACATACATGCATGGACAGATGGAAGAAATAGAATTGTGGATCTACAAAGTCCAGTGCAGACATTATGGAGGGCGAGTAACCATGAATAAAAACTGAAACAGATTAGATGAGACTCTAACCTTTAGTCTGACACAAAAGACATCTTCTCAAATGTCTGCAGCACAATAGAATACATTAGAGTCGGCCGAAATCATGACGCACACAGCAATAAAGATTGTTGGCTTTCTCTCTTGGGAGTATCAGATATCAAAGAACTGTAACAAAGACACACAGAGAGACAATACACTAGAATAGTGTAACCTGTGCTTCCATGGATAAATAAGTTTAGAATGATGATGATGATGAAGGAAGATGATATGTGTGTGTGTATATATATACATATATCATCAATTACTTGACTCAAAAGGTATTCTCAAGCATATATATATATATATTCTTTCATATCTCATTGGGATCCAAGCAGCATATATATATATATACACACACACACATATATGTATATATATATATATATATATATTATATATATATATGCTACTTGGATCCCAATGATGATATATATATACACACACACATGCACACACATACATACTTGCAGGTAAATATATATATATATATCATCATCATCATTATTATGTGTGTGTGTATAAATATATATGTGTGTATATATGTATGTATATATATATATATATATATAGAGAGAGAGAGAGAGAGAGAGATACATACATACATACATGCATACATACATACATACACACACATACATACGTACATACATACATGCATACATGCATACATACATACATGCATACATGCATACGTACATACATACATACATACATACATACATACATACATACATACATACATGCATGCATGCATAAACTTACTTGGAAATGGATACATAGCATTCAGTCATATAATAATATGAATAAAATATATCTATAAATGCTGCTTGGATCAGAATCATGGGATATGAAAGTATACGAAGAAAGAGACTGCAGTTTCTCCAGGTCGTCCATACAACCCTGAGGCCAGATGTGGTTGAAAAGGTCAAGAAAATGATCTTAATTGAGCTCACAGTCCTGTGGGAAGAGGGGTGTGATGAGGCCTATAAACAGAAGTGTACCAAATATGAAAGCCTTCTGCAGGGAGAAGGGATGGCAGGTATGGCTTTTCCCAGTCGAGGTTGGCTGTAAGGGTTCCCTGCTCAGTTGGCATGGAGGATGCTCACAGCCATTGGAATGAAGAAAGGAGTGGAGGGTGGTTGTGCACAGGATGGGAGAGGGAGCTAAAAGAGTGTCTTGTTGGTTTTGGAGTAAGAGAGAGGAGTTAAGCTGGAAGCCAGGAGGAGATGAGGAGCAGTGACGTGGTCACCTCTGCTGACCCACCAAACGATAATGTGATTTTAGTTTACTTATGCACAGGAAAAAGAGACAGGAGGGTCATAAGTGGAATGCCTTTAATTGTAGGATCAACCAACCAGGGCAGCCCTGAAGCTAAACAACAAACAAACAATACCAAAATAAGCCAATGAGGGAGCCTTTATGCAGCCATTTGACCTGCTAGAGATAACAACCAAATTTCACACTACCATGTTAAGAGAAAGGAGACATTTGATGATGGAATCCTGGGTTCTTCGCTCACAGGAAATCAATGGGATGGTCGAGATTGGAATGCCTTTGTTAAATAACAACAGCAACAATAGTAAATACTACAAATGCACTAACAAAGGAACCAGCCCTCATGCGGTCATTTAACATGCTAGAAATATCAGTCATTTTATACTGGGACTTTATGTTACTCCCTTTAAAAAATGAAAATAAAAGACAAAAGGCATAGAATTATGCAGTCCTAGATATTCCAGAACAAAAAAAGTTGGGATGGTCATGACCAGAACACTTTTGGGCCTACCAGATCAGGGCGGCTGATCTAGGACTGCACTACAACAACGACTCACACTCCTCCTCCTCCTCCTCTCTCCCCTCCTCCTCCCCTCCTCCTTCCCCCCTCCTCCTTCCCCCTCCTCCTTCCCCCCTGCTCCTGCTCCCCTTCCTCCTTCCCCTCCCCTCCCCTTCCTCCACCTCCTCCTCATACTACTACTACCACCACCACCTCCACTACTACTACTAACACCACCACCATCACCACCACTACTACTACTACTACTACTACTACTGCTACCACCACCACTACTATTATGACATCTATGTGTAGAAGTAGTAGTAGTAGTAGCCATAGCAGTGGTGGTGGTGGTGGTGGTGGTGGCAGTAGTGGTTTATGTAATACTTACTTCATTCCCACCCCAACGCCCACTGACGCTTAGGAAGGAAGGCAGGAAATTCCAATCACATTATATATGTCAAATTTCACTTCTTATAAACCCCTCTCTCTCTCTCTCTCTTTCTCTCTCTCTCTCTCTAATTGTGACAGGTACAGTGAATGTGACACATGTGTGACAGGTGGTATAGTGGTATGTCTAGATTCAGTTAAATTGTTTTCAAACTCTGTTGGTGACTCTGCACATTTGGAGCTAAGAACAAAAACCCATGACCAATGAAGACATGAATGCCAAAACATCTCAGGATCTTTGTTTTTTATAATGCAAATTGTGGAGGCGCAATGGCCCAGTGGTTAGGGCAGCGGACTCGCGGTCGTAGGATCGAGGTTTCAATTCCCAGACCGGGCGTTGTGAGTGTTTATTGAGCGAAAACACCTAAAGCTCCACGAGGCTCCGGCAGCGGGTTGTGGTGATCCCTGCTGTACTCTTTCGCCACAACTTTCTCTCACTCTTTCTTCTGTTGGCCTGCTCGCTTAGCCAGCGGGGTGGCGTCATTTGAAGGCTAAAACAATGCGAAGCGCATTGTGACCAGCGATGTGTAACAACATCTGATGGCCTGGTCGGTCACGGTGATAATACAAATTATTCTTTATAATGGTAATCTAGAACTTGTTCAGCATGACTGATCGTGTGTGTGTGTGTGTGTAAGCAAACATACATACATGGAGCCTGATGCAGTCCTCTGATTTACCAGCCCCCTGTCAAACTGTCCAACCCATACCAGAACAGAAAGTGGGCATTAAATGAAGTTGATATATATATAGATGGTACAATGCAACATCTTTCCCAAAGTTTCTTCCATTTTCATCAGCGAAGGGGTCCAACACAGAAGTGCCCTTCTTTCTTCATGTTTTTGTATACTGTTTTTGTTGTTGCAAGGTGGTGAGCTGGCAGAACCATTAGCACACCGAGCGAAATGCTTAGCAGTATTTCATTTGCCGTTACGTTCTGAGTTCAAATTCCGCCGAGGTCGACTTTGCCTTTCATCCTTGCGGGGTCGATAAATTAAGTACCAGTTATGCACTGGGGTCTATGTAATCGACTTAATCCATTTGTCTGTCCTTGTTTGTCCCCTCTGTGTTTAGCCCCTTGTGGGTAGTAAAGAAATAGGTATTTCGTCTGTCTTTACGTTCTGAGTTCAAATTCCGCCGAGGTCGACTTTGCCTTTCATCCTTGCGGGGTCGATAAATTAAGTACCAGTTATGCACTGGGGTCGATGTAATCGACTTAATCCGTTTGTCTGTTCTTGTTTGTCCCCTCTGTGTTTAGCCCCTTGTGGGTAGTAAAGAAGCAGATATATATAGATGGTAAGGTTTTTTTGCCACTATAACATGGCTGTTCTATGCAGAACTAAGTTACAACATTTTAACCCCGGGAAAACACATTTTCCAGTTGGTCAATGACACACGACCTGTGTCCAGTATATTGTGAATAAGGGAGCGAATCATTCTGCTCCAGCTTGGCAAGACCAGTAGACCATGGTTTCTGGGTCTTTACTCTTCACCTGTACTGGATACCTGCCTGCTAGAAATGGCAGTCATTCGTCCCTACTCACAATATATAAACAGAGAAGCAGGAGACAGCCACTGATCTCATGACAAGTGAAGTGGCAAGTTCTAAAATCTCTAAGCGAGCTGTAAGTAGTAACACTATTAGACGGTAACTTTTTTTGCCACTATAACATGGCTGTTCTATAAGAACTATGTTACTCCATTTTAACCCCAGAAAGCATCTGTTGCTTCTCTGTTTATATATTGTGAGTTTGAATGCCATCTCTAGCAGGCAGATGTCCATTACTGATGAAGGGTAAAGACCCAAGCTGGAGGGGAGTGATTTGGCAATTTCCATTGCCTCATCATGGTCCCTGTTTGTGTATATGTTTACATTCATGTGTGTTAATGTTATATCACAATACTACATAGTGGCTGGGTGTGCTATGCAATCCTCATCACCACTGTTATGTTGCATGTTCGGGTGTCCTTTCTCAACTTCTCGACATCTAGACTTATATATCTACGTATTGGGCTAGCCTACTTCATCGTCTGAGGGTGTCCATACAACAGTTAGCTACAGCATTAGAGTGGTTTAGCTCTTATTTCTAGCAATGTGGGTATTTCCTAACAACCAAGTCACATTTAGGGACAATTATAATTTTCCTTTTGGTGAAACATTGCAAACTGCTGTTCATATTAATTTGATAAAAAAACATTAGTGAATCGTTAAATCATCCAATAATTTGAATGAGAAAAACATAAAAAACTTATGGTGAAGTGAGTTCAGAAAGAGCTGATGAAGCAATGGAAATTGCTGAAACTGATGTCACTATTAAGATTTCTTGATCAGCACTTTTTGGATGATTATGGTCCCTGTTAGTGTATATATTTTCATTCATGTGTGTCAACTAAAGTATTAGAGTGGTTTAGCTCTTATTTCTAGCAATATATATATAAAATTTAATTAGAGGCTGTGTTAACCTCATGAAGGGATGTTTTCATTCAAGGAAATACTGGTTCAATACCTAGTATTTTGGGGGAACAAATTTCCTTAAAATAATAATAGGTATATATATATATATATATAACATAATAATTTATATTCATATAAAAGAAGAAGAAAATGGAGATTGGGAAGATAATTGTTTTTTATTAACAGCAATTTGGTCATCTTCACTTACAGCCGTTTCGATTAATACTCAATAAATATTAAATTTATATAACACACTCATATATATATATATATATATACATACATACACACACATATATGTGTGTCCATATATTTTTTTCTTTATATGTATGTGTGTGTGTGTGTGTGTCTGCACGCACGTATATGCATGTTTATGAGTATATATATATGTACAGGCGTATGTATGTACTTGGGTGTGTGTGTCTATGTAATATCAAAGGAAGGCTAAATGAGAAGATAGTTTTTGTGTGTGGCAAATGAAGAGGGGCAATAAGCACTGAAAATGTGTCGAAAACAACTTCCATTAGATGCCAGGGGAAAAACGAGAAGTAGTTGATAGCTTCTGTTACCTAGGTGACCAAGTCAGTAGTGGGGGTGGATGCACTGGGAGCATAGCTGCTAGAATAATAATATCCTGGGCAAAGTTCAGAGAGCTCCTATCTCTGATTGTAACAGAGGGCCTCTCGCTCAGAGTGAAAGATAGACTGCATGATGCATGTATGCAAATAGCCATGCTACACAGCAGTGAAACATGGGCTGTGACTGCTGAGGACATGCATAAGCTTGCAAGAAACGAAGCTATTATGTCACCATGATAGCCTTTTATCTATAAATATATCAGCATGTTGCATTGATAATTAAATTTTGGGTTGGATGGAATGTACTTGACATTGATTATTGAGAAGATACGCATCTTTTGGTGCATGGATTTTGATTACAACTTGTTGTAACAAGTCTGCATGAAACACATGGAATGTATGCTATGCTGATGCAGTTACTCAATACCTGTTTTGGCTTCTTTCCTTTAAAATGTTGTCATTTTATTTATAATACAGCATACTATACATCCTCGTCATCATCATCATCATCATCATCATCTCCTCTACTTTTCCATGCTCTCAAGGGGTCAGAAGAAGCATGTTGTGGCAGAGTTTTCCTACAGCTAGACGTCTTATCATCCCAAGCAAAATAAGGTTGAGAACCCAGACTATTCTTCATTTGCAGGTTTAATAATTTTGAAATGAATCTGCATATGTCATTTACTTCTAATAATTAGACTAACGCTACACAGTCTTCCATATTTAATTAATTTTAACTAATTAATATTTCAAGTTTATCTCTCTTTGCCATTTTGTTTTTTTTTTTGTGGGTGAGGAGCAGAATTATGAAGTTAAAAAAAAAATAATTGTTCTCTTCATTAAAATTATAATTTTAATTAATTAAAATTTCTCAGCTGACGACATCAAGTATGTTAGCATCCATTTAATTATCAAGTTTCCATGCAACAGGCTTGTTGTGTATTCTAACCGTCTTTTTCTCTTTTTGTCTCTCTCAACTGTCTGTCTGTCTGTCCGTCCAGCTCACTGTCTCCCAGGGTTTCTCATCACCAGCTGATGGTGGTGATCACCTTAATTACTTTATACAATAATATCCCAATTACCGTTAGCTCCTCGTCTCCCTCCGCTACCACCACTCCCTCTTGTAGGGTGGATTTAAAATGAAGCAAGAGAGAGACACACTTGCTTAATGTGGTTCGTAGACAGACAGACAGACTCAGTAGGACAGGGCCATGTTGTGACAAAAGCCTTCAGGTGATTATGGTGAGGACGGTGGTGGTGGCGATGGCAGCGCCGGCAGCAGTGGTGGTAGTGGTGGTAGTTGTTGTTGTTGTGGTGGTTGTTGTGATGGTCGTGGTGGTGGTGATGGCAGCAGCAGCAGCAGCGGTGGTGGTGGTTGTGGTGGAGGTGGTGATTATGGTGGTGGTGGTGGTTGTTGGTGGAGGTGATGGTGGTTGTTGTTGTTGTTGTTGTGGTGATGGTGATGGTGGTGGTTGTTGTTGTAGCGGTGGTGAAGGTGGTGGTTGTAGTGGTGGTGGTGGTGGTTGTGGTGGTGGTGGTGGTGGTGGTGGTGGTGGTGGTGGTGGTTGTGGTGGTGGTTGTGGTGGTGGTTGTGGTGGTGGTTGTGGTTGTGGTGGTGGTGGTTGTAGTGGTGGTTGTGGTGGTGATGGTGGTTGTAGTGGTGGTTGTAGTTGTGGTGGTGGTGGTGGTGATGGTTGTGGTTGTGGTGGTGGCGGCAACAGCAGCAGCAGCGGCGGTGGTGGTGGTGGTTGTGGTGGTGGTGAAGGTAGTGGTTGTAGTGGTGGTGGTGGTGTGGTGGTGAAGGTGGTGGTGAAGGTGGTGGTGGTGGTGAAGGTGGTGGTTGTGGTGGTGTGGTGGTGGTGGTTGTGTGGTGGTGGTGGTTGTGGTTGTGGTGGTGGTGGTGGTTGTGGTGGTGGTTGGTGGTGGTTGTGGTTGTGGTGGTGGTGGTGGTTGGTGGTGGTGGTGGTTGTGGTGGTGATGGTGGTTGTAGTGGTGGTTGTAGTTGTGGTGGTGGTGGTGGTGATGGTTGTGGTTGTGGTGGTGGTGGTGATGGCAGCAGCAGCAGCAGCGGCGGTGATGGTGGTGGTTGTGGTGGTGGTGAAGGTAGTGGTTGTAGTGGTGGTGGTGGTGGTGAAGGTGGTGGTGAAGGTGGTGGTGGTGGTGGTGAAGGTGGTGGTTGTAGTGGTGGTGGTTGTGGTGGTGGTGAAGGTGGTGGTTGTGGTGGTGGTGGTGGTGGTAGTGGTGGTGGTGCAGCTGATAGTTGTTGATATAGAGAAAAATTGCCTATAGACAGGCTTATATATATATACAGGCATTAAAATGACATGGGAAAATTTTCCAGGGATGTCTTCTGCATGAAAAATGTGTAGTTAAGCAGTGGGTGGGGAAGTCAGGCTAATGTATTTAATGTAATGTGCAGCCTGCAAAATGACCAATTAAAATGACATTTGTAATGGAAAGAAAAATTCTTTGGCATTTATGCTAATTCTTGTTAAAGGCAAGGGGGGGCAACTCCAGGCATGTTTCAGTGTTATTAGGCCACATCAGCAAAACATAATCCTGCTTATAGTTACTGTGTTAGAATAAATGTATGAGTGTGTATGTATATACACACACACGTACACACATAATAGTGTGTGAGAAAAACATTGACTAATTAAGCAAATTAAAAAATAAATTAATGACATTGGTAGATTTCACAGGATTATCTTCTGCATAACAAATAATGCATTTTAGCACTTGAGTGGGTGCTAGTATAGGCATTATTTGTAGCTACTGCTGTGCTTGCATGTGTGCAAGCTTATATTGCAGGCAAACATGGCAAATTTTACTACTTCTCTGTAGATTGAAACATTGGTGAGCAGTCTTACTTGATTGACTGCAGGAAGGGTGAGGGGGCAGCTTCAGTGCCAATCTCTGTCAAAAGGTTGGTCACTCAGATGGAACTGTGGACTGGTGCAGGTGTTCTGGCCTTCTGCCCCAACTCCCTCAAAACCTCCACAAAGTACACTTTGTTGACCAGTTGGCCAGAGGGAACCCAATGGATGTAGATGATGCCCTTGCTGTTGAATAAAGGGATCATCCTGTGCTTTCCAGTGGACTTGCTGGTTCTGTAAGTTCAAATGTCTTGTTTTCATAAGTTTTGAATCAAAATCTTCCACCAAACTATGGCTCTGGGTCATCCAAAGCTTTGTGAATGGACTTCATAGATGGAAAGAAGCTTGCCACACATATATGTGTATGAGTGTTTGTGTGTGTGTGTGTATGAGTGTGTGTGTGTGTGTGTGTGTGTGTGTGTGTATGTGTGAGTGTGTGTATGAGTGTGTGTGTGTGTGTTATTGTCTCCTTGTCTTGACATTGCGTGAGTGTTGTAAACGAGTGTCACCGTCGTGTAGGCGGTGTCTTTCATTTCCAGCCACAGAGAAATATTACCTTATTTGGAAACAGGTAAGGGTTGGTGGCAGGAAGGGCATCCGGCCAAAGAAAATCTGGCCTCAATAAACTCCATCCAACCCATGCATGAATGGAAAAGGCGATGATGACGACAAGAACGATGTAAGGCATCCTACTGAGAAACATGAATTGGCAGGGAAGGCCTTGTTTGATTGACTGTTTCCTGTCTCTCAGCCTGATGATATTCCTTGATTTCATTTCCTACAAAGGTATCTGGGGTGGGGTCAGTAGACTGTTTGAATTGACCTGGAACTGTTGATGCACGACAGGAGGTAATCATACCCACTTGCGATAACAACAAGGAAGATTACTCTGAGATCAGTTCAAAGTCCAGTTAAAAATGCTTGGATATCAACAGCCACTGGTTTGAGCTTTTATTGTAATTCAGGTATTTTAATCAATTCTCTTTGTATTTACAAATACTTTTGGGCAACTTTGTGTGTGTGTGTGTGTGTATCATATTCATCATCATTTAGCATCCATTGTCCATGCTGGCATGGGTTGGACAGTTTGACCAGGGCTGGCTGGCTGCATCAGACTCAAGTTTGATTTGGTATGATTTCTACAGCTGGATGTTCTTCCTAACGCCAACCACTCTGAGAGTGTAATGGATGCTTTTATGTGTCACCGGCACGGGTGCCATTTGTGTGACATCGGTATCTGCCACGACTGTGATTTTACTTGTCTTGATGGGTCTTCTTCTCAAGCATGACATAATGCCAAAGGTCTTGGTCATTGCCTCCATGAGGCCCAACACTCAAAAGGTGCCTTTATGTGCCATCAGAATGAGTTCTAGTTATGTGACACCAGCATCAGCCACAACCACAATTTCACTTGGCTTGATGAGTCTTCTCAAGCACAGCATGTGTGTGTAAGCTAAAATAGAGAGACACTTAAAAATAAAGATAGAAATAAAACATCTTCCATCTGCAAGTATGAGAGACATATTCAATGAAATATGCCAGTGTAGTGTAAATTGTTGCATTGGCAACGACAGAAGCAGTAATAGATAAATATTTTGGAATAGCATTCTGTATATCATACTTAACTCAGATCTACTATAGAAAGCCTTGAAACTGTGGTATTTGTCTCAAGAAAGCATCTCACATACAAGTGTAGTGTTAAAAACACAAAAATATATCAACAGAAAAGTGTTTAACAGCAGGTGTGGAATTCTTAAATGCGTATTTCTGCATCATTGAGCATCATCAATAACATGTATCCACAAGTAGTCACATGTTAAGATAAATTTGGTTTCTATTGATATGGAAGAGTAGTGATTAATAAATCACTTGCGTTGTAAATAGCTGGCAAGCAGATTAAAAATTTATTAGTGATAGAAGCAGTATTATATAAATATATATATATACACACACCATATATACGTAAGTAATATTCTCTTTTGCTTTCTTTTACTTGTTTCAGTCATTTAACTGCGGCCATGCTGGAGCACTGCTTTTAGTCGAGCAAATCGACCCCAGGACTTATTCTTTGTAAGCCTAGTACTTATTCTATCTGTGCCTTTCGCTGAACCGCTAAGTTATGGGGATGTAAACGCACCACCATTGGTTGTCAAGCAATGTTGGGGAGGGGGGACAAACACAGACACACAAACATATACACACTCATACATATATGACAGGCTTCTTTCAGTTTCTGTCTACCAAATCCACTCGCAAAGCTTTGGTCGGCCCAAGGCTATAGTAGAAGACACTTGCCCAAGGTGCCACGCAGTGGGAATGAACCTGGAACCATGTGGTTGCTAAGCAAGTTACTTACCACACAGCCACTCAATAGTCGATGTCATGTAAAAGTCAATCCCTATTTTTAGCCAAAAATTCGGGTATTTTCCATAGGCCCTGTATAAAAGTCAACCTTAGTATTTCATGAACAACAGGACATTTGTGGGTCAAGGTACAGTATTATCCTGTATAATAGAGCAGGCTACCTTACTGTAGCTTGCTCTATGGCTGGAATGGTCAGTGCTTATAGTAAAACACGATTTAATAGCAAGCACTACACGTTTGTTGATGGGTGGTACAGCACCATTACTAAAATGAATGCACAGGATATGCTGCAAGCGTGCATACATCTTTAAGCACAATAAACACATGCATCATACACTCGTTGTTTACACGGTGAGAAACGTGTCTCACAGACAGGACTATCGGTGAACAACAGAGTAGGTATCAGCTGTATGCACCGTAATTCAGTGAGTAGTGGCATGCTGGTATCGGATAGATATGTTATCGGTAGCAATATAACAGAATTATGAGATATAAATTGATTTCACTCGGCGAGTCTGTTACGTTGGATGGATACAAATAAGAGATAAGGTAAATATAAGAGCTATGTGGCTTTGTTTATGGATTTTGTTATTTATTAGGACGTGTGTTGTGATGCATAGAATTGCTAATATTACTGCAATTGATTGCGTTTTTGCTTTTATTTGCTTAGAGTTGGACGTCTGCTGCTATGATACTTTGGATTCTAATTTGAATTTCAGCCCCTCAAAAGTGGTATCCATCTAATAGTGGACCTCATAAATTTGACCTTAAAAAAAAATGGTCTAAAAAATTTGACTTTTACACAAGTATTATGGTATATGTATATATATATATATATATATTCTAACTACATGTGAATTGTTTTCCTTTCTATTGGACTTTCCTCTGCTTCCGAAGAAGAGTTTTGCTCGAAACGTTAAACCATCTTTGTTCCTTCCCTGAGTGTGTTAATACTTTACATGTACTATGTCTTTGCTTTGCTGTTCTTTTTTGGGGATTTACTATATAAATATATATATATATCATCATCATCATCATCGTTTAACGTCCGTTTTCCGTGCTAGCACGGGATATTATACATATATGCCTGCATCGCCTTACTAGCACTTGTGCTGGTGGCACATGAAAAAACATTCGAGTGAGGTTGTTGCCAGTGCCGCTGGACTGGCTCCTGTGCAGGTGGCACATAAAAAGCACCATTTGAGCGTGGCCGTTGCCAGTACTGCCTAACTGGCTCTCGTGCTGGTGGCATGTAAAAGCACCCACTACACTCTCGGAGTAGTTGGCGTTAGGAAGGGCATCCAATTGTAGAAACTCTGCCAGATCAGATTGGAGCCTGGTGCAGCCATCTGGTTCGCCAGACCTCAGTCAAACCATCCAACCCATGCTAGCATGGAAAGCGGACGTTAAACGATGATGATGATGAGGAGGAGGAAAAAGTTCCATCTTACTTACCAGTCATTTTAATAGCTCTTTTGTCTTTTAATAAGGGTCAATCATACAGTAATTTCCTTTTGTTTAACGGTCATTTTCATAGCATTTATTCAATGGCCTGATAACCGAAGAGATGCTGGCGTGGGTTTCCGCCCCCGACATCCGAAACTCGGAGTTTTATCATGGCTACCAAACAATTGTCACATATTATATTTACAGATATATATATATATATATAGCACATTTTCAACCCTTTCTTATCACCACCATCATTTAATGTCTGTTTTCCATGCTGGCATGGGTTGATGCCAGAAGCTGACCAGCTGAAGGGCTGTTCAGACTCCATCTATATTTTGGCATGGTTTCTATGGATGGATGCCCTTCCTAATGCTAACCACTTTACAGTGTACTGGGAGCTTTTCACGTGGCACCAGCATGGATGCTTTTTATGTGGCACCAGCACTTATGAGTCTGCAAGATTAGGGATCTTCAGCTAAAGAGGGTTACAAGGGACAAGCCTGGATTTGAACTTCTAATGTAAATGGACCAAAAGGCAACTTGCCAGGCACATTCTACTAATTCAACTAATCCACCAGCCTGTCAATGAATGCTAAAATATTTTAAAAATTATTATTATTTACCATTGCAGTTTTAATGTAAATCAAATAAGTAAATGATATTAAACATAATAATCACTAATTTCAGAGAAAAAGTAAAAAAATGCAAAAGATCCACTAATGGGATTAATTATATTAATGAGATTAATTATATCTCAAATTACTGTGTATAATATTTAATACCATCATCATCATTTAATATCCACGTTTCATGCTGACACAAGTTGAGCAATTTTAAAAGGATCCAATGGGCCCAAGCATCACATTGTGCTCCAGTATCCTGCTTTGGTAAGGTTTCTTCAGCTGGATGCATTTCTTAACCCTTTCGTTACCAACCCGGCTGAAACCAGCTCTGGCTCTGTTGTACAAATGTCTGGTTTTCATAAGTTTTGAATTAAAGTCTTCCACCAAAACCTTAGTCACAATTTATGTTCCTAACACTAGCTAAATGGTAACTAAGTTATTTTACTAAGTTCTTTGTTATATTATAAGTAATTGAAAGAAACACAGAGCATCTCAACAGAAATACGGTAACAAAAAGGTTAAAATATATAATAGAGAAACCATTCTTAACCATTTCAATACCAACCCGGCTGAAACTGCCTCTGGCTCTGTAATAGAAATGTCTTGCTTTCATAAGTTCTGAATTAAAATCTTCCACCAAAACCTTAGTCACAATTTACGTTCCTAACACTAGCTAAATGATAACTAAGTTACTTTACCAAATTCTTTGTTATATTTAAAGTAATTGAAAGAAACACAGAGCATCTCAAAATGAATACAGTAATGAAAGAGTTAATGCCAAAAATATATTCAAAAATACCAGCTGCCCTAACCAGGGTTGGCAAATTTGATGAGTTTCTGGCGTAAAAAGATGGTGCAAAATTAATAACAAAGAAAGCAGGGAATTGTTGGGTTTTTTTCCTCATTTTTTTTATTTCTTAGAATTTATATGAAGCATTAAATGACTTAGAAAAGAGAAAACAGGTTGTGACATACATAACAGTGTTAAGCAAGGTATACATAAATGAGAGGTAAATATATAAAACAGAGCTTGTATGAAGGGAGCCAATCAATGTCCATACCTGAAAAGAGAAAAAGAGAAAATATTATGATTGCATAGTTTAGTATCTTGGTAGAGTCTTAGTATTTTGGTAGAGTCTTAGTATTTTGGTAGAGTCGTTTTATACACACACACACAAACCATTTTCAATATTTTAATGTCTGTTTTCCGATGCTGATGTAGTTGGATAAGATGCCCTATTTACCTTATTGATGTTGTCCAGTACCCTGAGATTTAAACACACAATTCGTTCAAATGTTTTCCTGTTCAACAGGCAACCCTCATCATTCACCATTGTTTTAACATCTACTTTTCTATGCCTGCATGGGTCAGAAATAGTTTATTAAAGTCGGATGCCCAACCTGTCACCAACGTTCACCTGTTTCCAAGCATTATGTAATATTTCCTAATGGCCAGACATGATTCTGCAGATTATTGGAAATGACTGACACTATTTGGGATGCTCATTTGAGACATGCACACACTCACACAGACGACAGGCTTCTTTCAGTTTCCATCTACAAAATCCACTCACAAGGCTTTGCTTGGCTGGAGGTTATAGAAGAAGACA
Organism: Octopus sinensis; assembly: GCF_006345805.1. NCBI lineage: Eukaryota > Metazoa > Mollusca > Cephalopoda > Octopoda > Octopodidae > Octopus > Octopus sinensis. Next base: position 64,844,567 of record NC_043009.1, read on the forward strand.
CTTGCCCAAGGTGCTACACAGAAGAACTAAACCCAAAACCACATGGTAGGAAAGCAAGCTTTTTTCATCCCACAGCCATGCCTACCCCTCAAGAATAAAAGGCAATGTCCTCAGCAAGATTCCAACTCAAAATGCAGAGAACCAGAATAAATACCACAAGGTATTTTGTCCAGCTTTCTTAACAACTATACCACTTCACAATCCATAATTGACAATATGACTGCTTCATATTTTCACTGTCTTACTCTCCATTAGCTTAGATACCAAGTGATGCTACTAAAATTAGATATTTTACTGCCTAACAGAATATTGATTTCTAATTTTGGCACAAGGCCAGCAATTTCTGGAGCAGGGGTAAGTCAATCACATCAATACCTATGCTCAACCTGTACTTATTCTGTCAGCTTTGCTGCTTCACTACATACAAGAATATTAATCCTTCTTATATCAACGTCCCTGAGACCAAGTTTCTCCTATTTAAATGAAAACCACAATCAAAATACTATTATAATAACTGGTGATTTCAGTGGTTAACACTAGATTAATATATACAGGTACACCTCTACTTACAGCGAGTAATTTGTTTCCAAGACACCTGACTTGACTTGAAAAAAATGATGTTACACAAAAAGACATTTTAAATTCAAAAACTTTATTTGAGAACCCAATATGGTTCGAAAATCGATTAAGGTTGTTTGTCATTTTTTTCAGTTTGCAGATAAATTGTTAAAATTTGCCCAGTTTACAATTATGCCATATGTCACATATTTGTTACATCATACCATGATACTGTGTGAACTAAGATCCCCATTGACAGGCCACTGGTATTTATAGAGTGTTAAACACTTTCGGTATGAAAATTAGGGACTCTTTCATAGAGTTAACAGCTGCATTTGTTGAGTATATAAACTGTTTGGCTGCTTGTCTCTCTGGAGACTGTCAGAATGTTGTAGACGCCTCTGATGAGAACCCAATAAGGTTCGAAAATCAATTAAGTTTGTTCATAATTTTTTTTTTCAGTCAGCAGAGAAATTGCTAAAATTTGCCCTGTTTATAATTATACTATATTTCACACACACACACACATATATATATATATATATATATATATATTATATATATATATATATATATATATATATATATATATATTCCAAGGGTTGAACAGAAAGAATACAACAAAGAGAAAAATTAGACAAAAGCAAGATACACAGAAAATTCACAGCAGATTTCCACGTCAGTCAATGACCAAGACATCCTTGTGGTTTCATGTTTTTTAACATTGAGACCACTCCATCTTGGCAGTGCCAGAGCATAAAACTTCTGGGAAAAGCAAACAAATGTATTATATATATATTTGATTTTTCACTTCAGTACTGGTTTCCAGGAATTGTTTTTAATTATTATACTTTTAAACCTTTAGTATTCAAACCAACCATATCAGACCCAAATATTCTATCCTTTTTATGATAAAAGCAGCTAGATCTGACCTCTCACACCTATCTGACAATGTCATCCTAAACATCAACAATCACACCATTGAAATCTCAGAGCTAAGAGATAATGCATGATTAATTCAAAACAGTGTGAATCAATAATCATTGAAATTGACAGGTTAATCTGAATTCTGTTAAATATGTTTACTGAGGCCAACACAAAGTTGGACAAATCGATTGAAGTTGAGGGTTTTTTTTCCCCTTCCTCCTTTATGATGCAGTGTAGTACAGGACATAACTCAAAACAATATAAATTGAGGTATGCCTTGTACTACCAATATATAAAGTAACAAGTGTGTCTTACTAACACTCTCCAAAACTTTATTACATTAAAAATTAATCGCAAACACTTAAGGGCAACCTAAACCAATCAATACAGAAAGTGCAAAGGTTTTAAATCTGACTTTTTATGCAGCCATGGGTACAAAAATAGCAGTGATGCTGAAGCTTGTTTTGCAACTGTAGTTTCAGGTTCAATTTCACTGTCATGCCTATTGGGTATGTTTTTTTTTTTAAGCCTTTGTGGGGTTGATCAATGCTGCCTCGTGAGTGGAATTTTGTAGATGTACATTGCACAGAAACACGCGTGTGTGAATGTTTCACTGATGTAAATAATACTTTTTAAAAAACCTTAATAAGCCAGTATTTTTTTTTTTAGCAATAGGACAAGGACGTTGCTGTCTTAAATAGATACTATCTCATTACTTTTGTGGTGTCATAAATATACTGAATCAGTGATTGGAAGACCAGAAGCCCACAACTAAAAAACGCCATTGTTTACAGAACACAATATATGTAATACAAACGAAAACTAAGTAATACAATCTGCTTTTCTTCTGTCATTTCATTAGATAGCTTTGCTCTAAGTATTTAGGTGGGGTTTTCTTAATCATGTGACCTATTTAATAGTAGGAAATTGAGACTTGCAGCATGGATTTCTACCTTGAAGATTTTGCCTAACAAATCTTCTCCTTCTTCAAGAGTGGATTACAAGGACCATGGATGAAATGTGGTATTTTTGGACTCTGCAAAGGCATTTGACTCCATTAATCACCGACTTCTCTTGCACAAACTTCAAGCATTCAAGATTCACCCAGTGGTGACTTCTTGGATTTCTTCTTTCCTGAGCCATCAAACCTTTCCGGTGCAGATAAATGGAGATCTCTCCATGGAGACGAATGCCTGCAGTAGCGTTCCCCAGGGGTCGGTGCTGGGGCCAATACTTTTCCTTCTCTATATCAATGACCTGCCAGACTTCCTTGATGGAAAGGTCCTCCTATTTGCAGACGGCATCAAACTTGATAAAGTGGCCAGAAAACATTATTCAAATAAGCAAAATATATAAGAATAAAAAATAACAGTAAGACTGGCTGACGAGCTTTAAGTGTTGGTTCAGCATAGAAAGTGAAATCAGTTGATACCAGAATGTCTATGTTCTTGTTTGTATTTTACTAGATGGAGGAATGTTTTGCTCAAGGTGCCACACAGTGAAAGTGAACTTTAATTCACCTGGTCAGGAAATAAACTTCTTAACCACACTGCACCTAGTAACTCAAACCAACACTCACACACACACATCTGCACACATATACCTGCGCGCACACACGAACACACACCCATACCTGCGCATGCACACACATATACACACACTTGCATGCACACACACACAAACACACCTGCATGCACACACATGTACACACACGCACACACACACATGTAGAGAGAAAGATGTTCTTCACCACTTACTTTTGAAACTCCCATTCTCTGTTGTCTAAAGGACAGACTTGTCTTGTTTTTAACCAACGGGAAATACAGTGGAAATGGAAAGCATGCTGCAAAGAGAACAAGGAAGAAACTGTAAACACACAAAAACTTTTACATTTCGTGAGACAAATATATTTTTTTACCCTTCCATCCCATCCCACACCTGTCGTCCAACAAAAAAAGGAATCAGTTAAGACAAGAGATTAGCTCAGACCAGTGAAGGGTGAAATGGGGGGCATGTGGCTTAGTGGTCAGTGTGTTGGACTCATGACTGTAAGATTGTGGTTTCAATTCCTGGACTGGGTGATGCATTGTATTCTTCAGCTAAGCACTTCATTTCACATCGCTCCAGTTCACTCAGCCAGCAAAAACGAGTAACTCTGCGATGGACTGGTGACCCATCCTGGAGGGGAATATATACGCCATGAAACCTTAAGAGTTGGCAAAATTCAAGAAGATCACTTTACTTTAGTGATGGGCAAACTGCAGCTCATGCGACTTCCTGAGTGGCACACCAAATGAAAAATTACCATCAATTTTTAAATACCTAGTCACCCTCACTAATGAAGAACTAGTGAATGAACTCCTATATGGATGCTTAACTTGCAAGAAATAACAGCCAAATCTCACTTGAGATTACATCCCTCAATTTTAAGGGAAGGACATGTCAGATAATGTAATCCTAGATACAGTATGTCCACCACAAAGTTCAGTTCCTGTTATGGTATGGTGACTTTTATGCCTCAATGACCTTGAAAGCCAATGCCAACTGAGTGCAGGCTCCATGTAGGACAGATCAAAAGATAGAAGTCAGGCTAATATAGACCACCTCTTCCTAGAGGTAAAAATGGGTTTGTATAGGTCCAACAACCCTACCTAGAAAAAGCCAGGTTACAGGGGCATCAGCTACAATTCCAAACCAAGACCTGGGAGAAGGCCTTCCTTCAGGGAAACATATGATGTGGCTGTGCAGCAAAATCTGAAAGGAGCCAACATCCTGTACTACACGTAAGGCCCTGACCTGGAATCTATAAAGGAGGCAACACTGGCGGTGCCTGTGGGACAGAAGAGAGATCTCCTCGGTGACCAAAAGGGCGAATCTACTAGGCCATCGTTCGTACTATCCTCCTCTATGGTTGTGAAACATGGCCTATGAGGGTAGTCGATCAGCGAGGGCTGGAGGTGTTCAACAATGACTGTCTCCACCACATTCTTCGCTGCCGACACATTGATCGGGTTCCTTCAGCCGGTCTTCGTCATCGCCTGAATCTCCGGCCCCTCCCTTCGGTGCTTCTACAACAGTGCTTAAAGTGGTTCGGTCATGCAGCCCAGTGTCCAGAGGGTGAGCTGGATCGCGATGTCCTCCTCCCACCTCCACTTCCCAATTAGCGCAAACACACGGGCGGGCAGCTGAAGACCAGGGCAACGACGATAAAGGAGGACCTCTCCGATCTCTCAGGTCCACAGGTGGTCGGTCTGCACAGATGGAACTGCGAATGGCTCGCTATCTCCAGTGACCTCGCAGAGGACCGTCGAGTGTGGGCCGCCAGGACCAGAGAAGAAGCTGGCTCAACCTGCCCTGGATGAACGCTGTCACAAGTACAAGTAAATACTATAAAGGAGGTGGAAGAGGGATGCTGAGGTAGAGCTGAAAAAGTAAGGATCCAACTGCAGAAACACAGAATTGAGAACAGCAGAGAAAAACTGTCAATGACCTATGCTCCACAGGGAGTAAAGGGCCTAAGTAAAAACAATACGCAGTGTGTCATAAAAAGAAAAAGAATGAAAAACTGAGTAGTTCAAATATATGAGATGGTCATGGCTGGAATGCCTCTACCTTATCAGATAGTCTGCTTGATTAGGACTGACAACCACCACCACGACCACCACCAATGACACAAAGTGCAACAAGACATTACAAATACTTACATTGCAAACCCCCCAGGCTACAGTACACTCTTCACTCGTGGCAGAAGCTTGGTTGGCTTGACATTCGATACCTGCAGCAAAACAAACGAAATACAGTTATAAGACAACAAAATAACATCAACAAAAGCTGCTGCTACCACCACCACCACCACTACCACTCGGTTGGTTTGATCAAGGCTGACCTTTGGGAGACACAACAATTACAAAGAAAAAATTATTTAATCTACAGGGACACTGAGCCAAAGCATATTCTGGTTTCAGAGGCATTTAGGGGCAACTAAGAGAACAAGAACATCTCTGAATTGCAGAGGTCTGTTGCTGTTTCTAATCACTTACAGCTGGCTACGGGTGCAATGTGAAATAAAATGCCCTGGTCGATATCAGTACCGCCTGACTGGCTCCCATGCCAGAGGCATGTAAAAAGCACCCACTACACTGCTGAGTGGTTGGTGTTAGAAAGGGCATCCAGCTGTAGGAACCATGCCAGATCAGATTGGAAGCCTGGTGCAGCCTCCTGGCTTGCCGGTCCTCAGTCAAACCATCCAATCCATGCCAGCATGGAAAGCTGACGTTAAACGAGGAGCCAAACACCCTAGCTCTATGCTGTGCACACACAATTACTCCTGACACATTGACTCTTTAACATTCAAACCAGCCACATGAGGCTAGATCAAACTAGATCAGGCCTCTCACACCTATCGTACAATGTCATTCCGAAAATAAGCAATCACATCATCTAATTTTCAAAGATCTGAGATAATGCATGATTGATTCTAAAGAATGGGAATAAATTAGCATTATATTTGACAGGAATGCTAGAGGGTTAATGGCCAAGATCATGCCAAGATTGAGAAATATTGATAGCTGAGACAATGGAACAACGGACAACTAACAGAATGGTTACTGGATCTACCTTGTCACCAAAAACATAACCAGCTTCATAGGCAACACCTTTAGCACTCAGTGGCATTGTCTGATAAATTCAGTTGTCATCAAAGTGTAGAATGTAACATTTGAGGCCTTGTTTGCGAGAGTAGGGAAAGGAGAAAAAGTACTTTTGTTACTTAAATTTCATGGAAAGTAAAATAGCCAATGGCCCAGAATACCAAACTGGTTCTAAACAGACAACAAAGGGAAAGAAATGGCTCTCTACTGAACGCTCTCCTAAGACACAATATTTTGGCTCAGAACTTGGAGTTGAGGCCTTTTCATTATTTTGGTGCACTGAAATATTTACTCTTAAACGAGAAAGCATTTATTGAATCTGAAGTGAAAGGAAAATAAAGAATTTGGGATAAATAAAATAAAATTCTGGAACCTAACGACAGACGAAATACGGCTACGCATTTCGCCTGGTGTGCTAACGTTTCTGCCAACTCGCCTTATATATATTTATAGTTTTAGGCCGAGTAGGCCCTGCCTAACTTTGCCAATCTGAGAAGACACGACACTAAATAAACACAATGGATATGAAGAGTGGTAGAGAGAGATACAAGGGAGACAACTATGAAGTTACTAATCTCAATTGTTATACTCGAAAGCAACATGTTCCACTTAATTAGCTCCGAGTACAATGAGTAGTAAAATATCATATAAGCAGACCCGACTGTATTCTCTTTTTCAAGCACTGTTACATGATAGATAGCTTTTAAAATGATCCTGCTATCAGGTCATCCCATAAGTTCTGTCCAATTTTACTGTTTTTAAAATTGAATGAAATTTAATACTATTTTAGAATGTCTAATGGAATTAAAAATGATTTAAACTAATTAAATATTATTTTACAGAATAATAGAATTAAAAGTTCTTTGATTAAAACCATTTCTAACATGGAAGTATCCAAAGAGCATGTGTGGCACATAATACTTTATGAGTACAAAAAAGGAAACTCTGTAGCCGAAGCGACTCGAGACATACACTCAGTTTATGGGAAAGAAGGCTTGAATGAAAGAACTTGCAGAAGATGGTTTGCAAAATTCAGAAGTGGAGATTTCAACCTTAAAGATGAAGATAGAACAGGACGTCCAGTTGAGTTTGATGATAAGCTCCTTGAGGCATTACTTGAAGAAAATCCTGCATTATCAGTTGAAGAATTGGGAATAAAGCTTAGTTTAAACCATTCAACTGTTCATCGTCATCTTCAACTTTGAAAGGTTTCTAAACTTGGAAAATGGGTGCCTCATGAATTGTCCGAAAGCAACCGCAAATCCCGAGTTGACATCTGCTCCTCTCTCCATTCTCGCGAACTCATTTCACCCTTTTTGGATAGACTTGTGACTGGTGACGAAAAATGGATCTTCTATTGAAATGTTAAACATCGTAAACAGTGGCTTGGTAAAAGGGAAAAGGCTCAACCACAACCAAGAAAGAAACTTCATGGGAAAAAAGGTTCTTCTCTCTATCTGGTGGGATTGCAAAGGAGTAATTCCATTTGAATTGTTACCACCTAATGCAACAATCTACTCTCAGCAATTAGAGCGTTTGAACCAAGCTTTGAAGAAAAAAAGACCCACTTTAGTGAATTGAAAAGGAGTGATGTTTCATCAGGACAATGCGTGACCCCACACTGAAAAGATCACATCACAGAAGATAGAAGAGCTTGGTTGGGAAAAAATTCCTCAACCACCTTATCCTCCCGACCTTGCTCCTTCAGACTATGTTTCGTAGAATCATTTGGGGGACATAATTTTCACAAGCCAGGATGAGGTTGAAACTGGCATTTCAGAGTTCTTCGCTTTGAAACCAAGAGTTTTACATTGATGATTAAACTTAAATTAAATATAACATTTGATCACTAGTTTTCTTTATTCGAAATTCGGACAAAACTTATGGGATGACCTGATATAATAGACATGTAGCTACGAAGTTCACTCAACAATGACAAGATTCTGGGATCAAATACACTGCACAGCACCTTCAGTAAGTCACATCTACTCAAGCTGTGGGTTGACTGAAGTCTTGAAGAGAATTTGGTAGTCAGAATCTGAGCACTGTGTGTGTGTGTAAACATTGTGCGCCTTCATTTCAAAAGGTAACATTTCAAAAGTCATTTCATAAAACAAGTCTCTGGAGTCCTTACATTCAACTTAAATCCTTGAGAGCAGTTCCAAGTCATGGCTGAAGTCCAATGAGTGAAACCAGCAAAAGAATAATCGTTTCTCCATAGACTACAGGAATTTATGAATCTAAAGTTTAGTTGTGGGTCCTATTGAACTCTAAAGGACTCTGTGATCTTGACTAATGCCCCAGTTAAGGTTACAACTAGTCCGTACAAAAACAATGCATGCTCATGTAGAACTAATAGGGGTTGCGGGGAAACAATAGCAGCTACACACACACACAACTATTTAGTATAGGTCTGCTTTCCATGTTGGCATGGGTTGGATAATTTGACCAGAGCTGGCAAGGCTGGAGAGCTGCACCAGGCTCCAGTCTGATTTGGCATGGTTTCTACAGCTAGATGCCCTTCCTAAAGCCAACACACTTTACAGTGTGGCACCAGCACAAGCGCTTTTAATTGGCACCAACATAAGTGCTTCTCACAAATGACAACAACAACACAGGACTCATACAGGCCAACCCGCTTTATCAGGTGGAGTGGCCTTTATACTTCTGCTGTGCAGAATGAGTGTTCTTGAGGACAGCGAGATGCCAGGTATCTCCTGTGTGCGTGTGTGTGAAGGCACATGGCTTAGTGGTTAAGGTGTTGCATTCATGATTGCAAGATCGTGGGTTCAATTCCCAGACCGGGCGTTGCGTTGTGTTCTTGAGCAAAGCACTTCATTTCACATTGCTCTGCAATCATTTCGACACCTGACATGTGGCACATAGTGCATCTGTACAGGTAATGTCGATCTGATGGAGGGAGTGAGCTTATGTCTACACAAACATTTGATCACTAAAAACAAATCATGTTGTGTGGTTGTTTGGTAAGAAACTGTCGAACTCTTATGCATCATCTAACAACAGGAGAGTCCATTTTATACATAGTCAACAGGTAAGATCCTGAGACTTGAACTTACACTCAAATGATTTGAACTCACACTCTGAAGAATCCATTGAGGACTAAGTCCCTGGGTTAAAAAAGTGGCAGTAAGAGGAATCCAGGAGAGCTGATATGGAGAGTGATGCAAATAAACATGATGGGCTTCGTATATAAAATATACATACATATACACATGTAAATATAAAGAAAGAGAAACAAAAACTTAAAATATCCAGAAGAGGAACACTCGTGTAAAAGCTGGCTTCCGTGCCAGTGCAGTGGCACATAAAAGGGCACCATTCGAGCGTGATCGTTACCAACGTCGCCTTACTGGCACCTGCGCTAGTGACATGTGTAAAAGGATTCGAGCAAGGTCGTTGCCAGTACCGCCTGACTGGCCCCCGTGCCGGTGGCACGTAAAAAGCACCCACTACACTCTCGGAGTTGTTGGCGTTAGGAAGGGCATCCAGCTGTAGAAACTCTGCCAGATCAAGATTGGAGCCTGGTGCAGCCATCTGGTTCACCAGCCCTCAGTCAAATCGTCCAACCCATGCTAGCATGGAAAGCAGACGTTAAACGATGATGATGATGATATTTATATAATTACAGAACAAATTTACATGGAGTACAACAAATAGGGAAAACTAAGGGAAGAGGACATTACCAACTTTGGCCATTATCAGTTCCCAGAGATTCTGGCTGTCATTCTTTATTTAATTAGCTGCCATCTCTCGTGTATACGGTTTGGTTATTTATAACTGGAGCGATTGAGCAACAACAACATCAAATAAAATTTACTGAATAAAGCCAATACTTACATAGATCCATAATGTGATTCCTACAAATGGCACAGTTATCTACAACAATATCTGCAAAAGACAAAAAAGTGTGTAATTAATCTCAAATTGAAGATGGAAAATAATCAGACGGAAACTGAAAGAAGCCCGTCGTATATATGTATATATATATGTATGTGTGTGTATATGTTTGTGTGTCTGTGTTTGTCCCCCTAGCATTGCTTGACAACCGATGCTGGTGTGTTTATGTCCCCATCACTTAGCGGTTCGGCAAAAGAGACCAATAGAATAAGTACTGGGCTTACAAAAGAATAAGTCCCAGGGTCGATTTGCTCGATTAAAGGTGGTGCTCCAGCATGGGCGCAGTCAAATGACTGAAACAAGTAAAAGAGAGAGGTAATTATTTCAGAAGACGATGTTTTAGTTCTGCTGCCCACAGAACAATTCTATATAAGATTCAAACACAGTACATTGCCATTATTTTACTAAATCTAAGATGATGGAAGAGAATCCCAATGTACGGCTGTGTGGTTAAGGAGCTTGTTTTGCAAATATGGTTTCAGGTTCAGTCCCACAGTGCGGGTGGGCAGAAACTGTGGGGAAGCCCATTAGGTGTGTGTGTGTCCGTGTTTGTCCACTGCCACTGCTTGACAATTTAGTGTTGGTTTGATTATGTCCCCATAAGTGAGCTGCTCAGCAAAGAAATTGATAGGAGAAGTACTAAACTCAGCATTAATTACTGGGGTTGATTCCTTTGACTAAACCCATGAAGACGGTGCCCCAACATGGCACATAAAAAGTAAAAAGTATATGAATTAAGTGGTTAGGGCGTTTGGCTCAGGACCATAACGCTGTGGGTTCGATTTCTGAACAAGGCAGAGGGTTGTGTTTTTTAAACAAGTTACTTCCAGCCTATTCAATTGTAAGGAGTACCAGCTAAGTGCAGGTGCAGCCCCCCTCTCTCTCTCTCCTTCCAGATGTCACATCTGAGATGTGCTTTTTGGTACGAAGGCTGAGAGGGTATCTGTCTGCTCTCAACTATATGGGCACATCATCATCATCGTTTAACGTCCGCTTTCCATGCTAGCATGGGTTGGACAATTTGACCAAGGACTGGCGAACTAGATGGCTGAGCCAGGCTCCAATCTGATCTGGCAGAGTTTCTATAGCTGGATGACCTTTCTAATGCCAACCACTCCGAGAGTGTAGTGGGTGCTTTTAAAGTGCTACCGGTGTGCGGGCCAGTCTGGCGGTACTGGCAACGGCCACGCTCGAAAATGGTGTTTTTTTACGAGCCACCTGCACAGGAGCCAGTTCAGCAACCATGGTACACGTTAGCAAGCCATACAGACTCACAAGCAAAAGCTGATTGTGCTGCACTGTACTTTTCCCATAGGTGGATTATATTGAAGAATACCATGATGAGGATGATCAATGGCTGGATGAACTCAAGAATGGGGCAGAGGTAAATCACCATCATCATTGTTTAAGGTTCACTTTCCATGTTTGCATGGGACAGATAACTATTGCTGAGGCAGGTTTTCTGCAGCCAGGTGCTCATCTTTTTATGAACGCTCACCTGTTGCTAAGCGATATTTCCCATGGCTGACATGTTTCTGATGCAAGACTAGAAACGAACATTATCCCATGATGTTAAGACAAGGGTACGCACAATGGGCTTCTTTTAGTTTCCATCCACCAAATCCACTCACAAGGCTTTGATTGGCCCTGAGCTAGAGAAGGTACCTGCCACACAGTGAGATTGAACCCAAGGCCTCATGGTTAAGAAGCAAGCTTTCCAACCTCAGAATCACACCTGTGTTGAGCCACATGACTATGTCTATACCTATACTATATACTACTACCCAACCAATTTTGAATAACTCAATCTTATTCAACATCTTAGACAAGATTTGAACCCTGAAGTATCAGATTAGATATTATAAAACAATCCCTCCACAAGACACATAGAGCCAATGAGGGAGTCCCCTCTATGATGGACCAATTTATTATAAACAGCAGTCAAGTCTTCCCCTGAATCACACTCTACTCTGTGTATTAACACAGGAAGGAACAATTTTAAACAGTGTAGTCCTTGAAAGCCCCAAAACAATTTAAATGATCTGGATTGAATGATTTCTGATCAAAGGTTTGCTTAATTGAGCTGGCAGAAACGTTACCGCGCCGGGCGAAATGTGTAGCCGTATTTCGTCTGCCGTTACGTTCTGTGTTCAAATTCCACCGAGGTCGACTTTGCCTTTCATCCTTTCGGGGTCGATAAATTAAGTACCAGTTTCACACTGGGGTCGATATAATCGACTTAATCCATTTGTCTGTCCTTGTTTGTCCCCTCTGTGTTTAGCTCCTTGTGGGTAGTAAAGAAATATATATAACACTTCCTTTTGTTCTAATTAGTATTTCTGAAAAACGTGGATATTTGCATACAGAACAAACTTCACCGCTGCTCAGACAGTCAGTTTTCTTGCAATTAACCATTCAGCTGTAAACTAAGTACTTTTTCTTCTTTTTTTGTTAATGAGCAAACTGAAGCAGATTAAATATACTTTGTCTCATAAACAATGGCAGAATTTGTTCCGAGTTCCTGACCTCAAAGTCAATAGTCCATCGCATTAATCTCTTTATTGCCAGCTTAAAGTATTTAGATCTTAACTTCTTACAAAGCCACAAGCCATTTTGCAAATATGAAAGTATAGTTAAAAAATATAATAAACTATTCCAAGGAATGCCACTAGTTGACTGATGGGGTCTGCTTAATTAACTGTTCCCCTATTAGAAACCATTATTATAACCATCTGTGCATATAAAAAGCACCTGGTATACTCTGTTTGGTGTTAGGAAGAGCATCTAGTTGTAGAAACCTTGTAAAAACAGACAGAACCTGGCATGGATCCTGTCAAACCAACAACCCTATGCCAACATGGTAAACAAACATTGATGATATACATATATGAAATGAAAAGCAATTTCATCTGAGCATGTGGCTGGCTTTGAATAAATCCACTCACAAGGCTTTAGTCAGCCCGAGGCTACAGAAGACACTTGCCCAAGGAAGTATGCAGTGGGACTGAACCTGGAACAATGTAGTTAGGAAGCAAGTTTCTTACCACACAGCCACAGTATGTTGGGAAATGTCATATATGTGATTTGACCATTTAGCGTTTAAACGAGCCATGTTCAACCTAAATATTCCGATTGTTTTATGTTCAAACTGGTCACAGTTGGCCTCTCACACCTAGCCTACAATGTCATTCTAAGAGTAAACAATCACATCATGAAAATCTCGAAGCCACAAGGTAATGTATGACTGATGCAAAACAATGGGAATAAATAAGCAACATGTTCGACAGAATCATTGTGGCACTCCATCAGTTACAACGACAAGGGTTCCAGTTGATCCAATCAACGGAACAGCCTGCTCATGAAATTAACGTGCAAGTGGCTGAGCACTCCACAGACATGTGTACCCTTAACGTAGTTCTTGAGTAAATTCAGCGTGACACAGAGTGTGACAGGGCTGGCCCTTTGAAATACAGGTACAACAGAAGCAGGAAGAAAGAGCAAGAGAAAGTCGGAGCCTTGTGAAGCTTTAAGTGTTTTTGCTCAATAAACACTCACAACGCCTTGTCTGGGAATCGAAACCACTTCTATAGAATAATCTGGATGCCAAGGGGTTGAGTTTGGCTGACTGGTAAACAGTCTCCAAACCAACTTCATTGTGGAGTATGGAGGCATGGAGATGTGGAAAACAACTTCACTAACAACAACATTTCTTACAAGGCCTTAACATCCCATCCATGCTCACCTGATGAAGTGAACCAAAATAATTTTGTTGTTCTTTGTCATTTGTGGCCATGCTGGAGCACTGCCTTGAAGAATTCTAGTCAAATGAATCAACCCCCACCCCAGTACTTTCCTTGTTTTAAACTCGGTACTAATTCAATCGCTAAGTTACAGGCCAATGGCAGTTGCCAAATGGGGGTGGGAAACAAATACACACTCATATATACAGAGTATATATGATGGGCTTCTTTCAGTTTCCATCTACCAAATCCACTCACAAGACCTTAGTCAACCTGAAGCTAAGGTAGAAGATACCTGCTCAAGGTGTCACATAGTGGGACTGAACCTGGAACCAGGCGGTTAGGAAGCAAACGTCTTAGTACAGAGCTAAATATTTTCTTTTCAGTGCAATATGCAATTTCTGTGTCAACCTTGGACCAAGACCTGGAGTATCACTACTTGTTCATTTTTCCACACCAGCTTAGGACAGACACTATTTATTTGTATCTGAGCAAGATGAAACTAATTTTGCTGAAGGCTTCACTCAAAGGAAAAGTTATAAACTTTAATAACAAGGGTTTAGGACATTATTTACATTTGACGGATATTTGTCCTCGTCTTGTTTGTTGCTGACACAGCGTTTCGGCTGATATACCCTCCAGCCTTCATCAGGTGTCTTAGGGGAAATTTCGAACCTCGGTTCTCATTCCTAAGGTATTTTTTGATGTTGTTGTTATTACTGTTATTATTATTATTATTATTATTACTATTCACGTCTCTGCTTGGAATCGAACTCAGAATCTTGGGGTTAGGAATTTTAGTATATTTTTTTTATTTCAGTTTGAAATTTCAAATTGGTTAGACTAAAATTTGAAGGCAGAAAATACCACATTAAAATATATTTTTACACGTGAAACTGAATAAATAATAATAATAATAAAAACGAATTTGGATTCAAATAATAAAACACCAAATTTTATTTTATTGATTGTATTGATGAGATTTGACATATGAAGAACATTTGATTTGAGGAAGGAAAACAAAAACCCCACAATACTCACCCCAGGCCCATAAAGCTACAGCATTCCACTGAAATGAGAATTTTCATGATTTAGTTAAATAGTTAAAATTGGGTACACTGGTAATAAAAGATTATTATTTTTAGATTATCATCATTTTCATGTCTGTTTTCCAATGGTTTGGAACTATTTGTTTTTGAACTGTTATAAAAAAATTCAAAGTTTATTAAAAGGTACCAGGGTAATATACCAGACTGCAAAGAAGGTCCTGTTGCATTTTTGATAGGATTACTTTGAAGGCACTATTTCAGTACTTGCTGTAAAATAAACATCAATTTTTTTCCATTCTAACTCTTTTACTTGATTCAGTCATTTGACTGCGGCCATGCTGGAGCACCACCTTTAGTCAAGCAAATCGACCCCAGGACTTATTCTTTGTAAGCATAGTGTTTATTCTATTGGTCTCTTTTGCCGAACTGCTAAGTTACGAGGGACGTAAACACACCAGCATCGGTTGTCAAGTGGTGGTGGAGAGGAGAAACACAAACACATAAATACACACACATATATACATACGATGGGCTTCTTTCAGTTTCCATCCACCAAATCCACTTACAAGGCTATAGTAGAAGACACTTGCACAAGGTGCCATGTAGTGGGACTGAACCTGGAACCATGTGGTTCGTAAGCAAGCTACTTACCACAAAGCCACTCCTTAAAAGTATTTGTTCTGCCCATGAAATGATGTTTTAAGTGTCCAGACATGCTAATGATGGTTTGCCCAGTTTTACTTGCAAAATTTTTTTCTTGCAGACTCTCCTCTATCTAGATGACCAAATTCTGTCAATATTGAGCTTGTTGGACATGCTGGTCATGTCCAACGACATGGTCATGTTGGACGACATGCTGGGGGCTTCCACGGCGTACATGGAGGCTATGGCTCTGGTTCCCGCAACGAGGAGGGAACCAGGCTGCTGGAGTTCTGCGATGCAAATAATCTTATGATTTGCAACACTAACTTCAGGAAACCTACCAGCCACCTACCGATCGGGCCAACATACCAGCCAAATTGACTACATCCTTGCCAGGCAAAGGGAGAGATGGCTACTTATAAATGCCAAAACCTTCCCAGGCGAAGAATGCGCCCCACAACATAGACTGGTAGTTAGTGACTTTAGGATCAGGAGTAGGAGGACAACCAGAAGACGACCAACATGGAGAAGAAGGATCTGGAAGCTTAAGGATCCTGTGAATGGACAGAGATTTAGAGACATGTTACTTGAAGCCTTTGACGAAGTAGAAGGGGATAGTGTATCACATGGGGTAGAGGACAACTGGACGTTTCTAAGGGACAACCTGCTGAGAGCCACTGACCAGATCTGTGGCTGGTGCAAAGTCCCCTCTCGTCCCAAGGTAATGTGGTGGTGGAACAGTGTCGTAGACAGGGCTATTAGAGAAAAGAGACAGACTTGGAAGCACTGGAAGAATGGTGGTAGCAGGGAATTGTATCAGACTGCTAAAAGGGAAGCTAGGAGACAGGTCTATCTAGCCAGAGGGGAAGCAGATAAGAAAAAATTTGCCAATGTTCTGCGCCATGAGGACCAAAGACTGGAGGTGTTTCGCGTTGCAAGACAGTGTGTGAGAGAGAATTGTGATGTGGTGGGAGAGAAGTGTGTTCGCATGGAAGATGGTTCACTTGCGCTAAACGAGGATGCAAAGAGAGAGGCTTGGAGACGCCACTATGAAAGGTTGCTGAATAAAGAAAATGAATGGGATAAAGAGAGTCTGCCGAACGTTGACCCAACAGAGGGACCAGCTATCAGGGTTGATAGTTCCTTAGTAGCTAAGGCAATTAGAAGCATGAAGACAGGGAAAGCCCCAGGCCCATCAGGTATCACTGCAGAGATGCTCAAAATATCTGGTAGTGTCGGCTATAGCCTAGTCACCTGTATAGTTAATCAGGTGATACATGAAGGAGTCATACCCAATGACTGGTGTAGCAGCATAATAGTCAACTGCTACAAAGGTAAAGGTGATGCCCTAGATACAAATAATTACAGAGGTATCAAGCTGTTGGATCAGGTGATGAAGGTTACAGAGAGGGTCATAAGCCAACTAATTAGAGAGAGAGTTAGTTTAGATGAGATGCAGTTTGGTTTCGTGCCAGGGAAAAGTACCACTGATGCTATATTCCTGGTAAGGCAGCTGCAGGAGAAATACCTAGCCAAAGATAAGCCCTTGTACCTGGCTTTTGTTGACATGGAGAAAGCCTTCGACAGGGTCCCCCGATCCCTCATATGGTGGTCAATGAGGAAACTAGGAATAGAAGAATGGTTAGTGAGAGCTGTGCAAGCCATGTACAGGGACGCTGCTAGTAAGGTGAGGGTTGGAAATGAGTACAGTGAAGAATTCCGGGTAGAGGTAGGGGTCCACCAAGGCTCAGTCCTAAGCCCCCTCCTATTTATCATAGTCCTCCAGGCAATAACGGAGGAATTCAAGACAGGATGCCCCTGGGAGCTCCTCTATGCTGATGACCTTGTTCTAATTGCTGAGTCATTATCAGAACTGGAGAAGAAGTTTCAGGTGTGGAAGCATGGTTTAGAATCAAAGGGCCTTAGAGTCAACCTAGCTAAAACCAAAGTCGTAATAAGTAGGAAGGTAGACAAATCACAAACGCCTTCAGGTAGATGGCCCTGCTCGATCTGTAGAAAAGGTGTAGGTAGAAACTCTATAAGATGCACCAAGTGTAAGCTATGGACACATAAGAGGTGCAGCAATGTCATAGGAAGGCTAACTAGGAAGATGGTTTTTGTATGTGGCAGATGCTCGGGAGCATTAACCTCTGAAAATCTGCAGAAAACAACTTCCGTCACTTTCCAGGGGGAAAAACTAGAAGTAGTTGATAGCTTCCGTTATCTTGGTGACCAAGTCAGTAGTGGGGGTGGGTGTGCTGAAAGTGTAACGGCTAGAGTAAGAATAGCCTGGGCAAAGTTTAGGGAGCTCTTACCTCTGTTGGTGACTAAAGGCCTCTCGCTCAGAGTAAAAGGCAGACTGTATGATGCATGTGTACGAACAGCCATGCTACATGGCAGTGAAACATGGGCCGTGACTGCTGAGGACATGCGTAAGCTCGCGAGAAATGAAGCTAGTATGCTCCGTTGGATGTGTATGTCAGTGTTCATAGTCGACAGAGTGTAAGTACCTTGAGAGAAAAGTTGGACCTAAGAGGCATCAGATGTTGTGTGCAAGAGAGACGATTGCGCTGGTATGGTCATGTGGCGAGAATGGATGAAGATAGGTGTGTGAAAAAGTGCCACACCCTGGCAGTTGAGGGGACCTGTGGAAGAGGTAGACCCAGGAAAACCTGGGTCGAGGTGGTGAAGCACGACCTCCGAACTCTAGGTCTCACCAAGGAAATGACCAGAGACCGAGACCTATGGAAGTATGCTGTGCGTCAGAAGACCCGGCAAGACCAGTGAGAACAATCAAAATCAAATCATATATCAGAAAGCAGGGGTTAAGTGACCCATCCGTTCGTGTCCGCTGTCAGCCTCGTCTGGTACCCGTGCCGGTGATACGTAAAAGCACCATTCGCTCATGGCCGTTTGCCAGCTCTGCCTGGCCCCGTGTCGGTGGCACGTAAAAGCACCATCCGTTCGTGTTCGTTGCCAACCTCGCCTGGCCCCGTGCCGGTGACACGTAAAAGCACCATCCGTTCGTAGCTGTTTGCCAGCTCTGTCTGGCCCCGTGTCGGTGGCACGTAAAAGCACCATCCGTTCGTGGCCGTTTGCCAGCTCTGTCTGGCCCGTGTCGGTGGCACGTAAAAGCACCATCCGTCCGTGTCCGTTGCCAGCCTCGGCTGGTCCCCGTGCCGGTGACACGTAAAAGCACCGTCCGCTCGTGGCAGTTTGCCAGCTCTGTCTGGCAACCGTGTCGGTGGCACGTAAAAGCACCATCCGTTCGCGTCCGTTGCCAGCCTCGGCTGGCCCCCGTGCCGGTGACACGTAAAAGCACCGTCCGTTCGTGGCCGGTTGCCAGCTCTGTCTGGCCCCGTGTCGGTGGCACGTAAAAGCACCATCCGTTCATGTCCGTTGCCAGCATCGCCTGGCCCTGTGCCGGTGACACGTAAAAGCACCATCCGTTCGTGGCCATTCGCCAGCTCTGTCTGGCACCTGTGCAGGTGGCACGTAAAAAACACCCACTACACTCGCGGAGTGGTTGGCGTTAGGAAGGGCATCCAGCCGTAGAAACACTGCCAGATCTGACTGGGCCTGACGAAGCCTTCCAGCTTCACAGACCCCAGTTGACCCATCCAACCCATGCTAGCATGGAAAGCGGACGCTAAACGATGATGATGATGATGATGATGATTGAGCTTCTGAAAACCAAAGCAAACTACGGAAGAATTTGCAAAGCAATTCAATTTGAGTCATATTTTGACCATAAAAAATCTTAAGGAGTCTCAACCTGCTCAAATGGATCCCTCATCACCTGGCAGTTTTTTAACTCACTCAAAGAGTTGCTCTCCACAACAATTGAACAACTCCATAAACGTAAATAATATATTTGAGTAAATTAAAGACACGAGTAAGAACTAAAGTAATCCAACACCAGGAGTTAAGTTCCACTTGAGACGCAAGTGATTTTATATCAGTGCAAACATGAAAGTTTATATATACACATATACGACGGGCTTCCTTCTGTTTCCCTCTACCAAATCCACTCACAAGGCTTTGGTCGGTCCGAGGCTATAGTAGAAGACACTTGCCCAAGGTGCCACGCAGTGGGACTGAACCCAGAACCATATGGTTGGTGAGCAAGCTACTTACCACACAGCCACTCCTGCGACTATATGTCTATGATAAATTAATCAAAACGAGTCAAAAGTTATTTATATATTCTAGGTAAGGAGTGCACGGAAGGACACTCCCTTCGGCCATCAACAGACCACACCAATTCGACACTTCCGATCAACATCGCCCCTGCCATTGGTGATGAGCAATATCGAAGTTAGCAGGGAAATTCGAGAATTCTTTAGGCCCATACTTCAACACGTTTACCCCCACCCCCTGTTATCCATTCAGGTAGGACATCAAAAACCAACCAGGTGCAACTAAATACCATAATTATTTCTGCTTCATTTTGTCTTTTACTCTCAGCTTTGGTCGTTCTCTCATAAGCGTCTACCATCCTTCCATTCATGATGAATCACTTTCGTCTTCGCCCGTCAGTTCACGAATTATTATTTTTTTTTGCTGCAGTTCCTTTTTTAAGTTCCTACTACCAACCAAGCAAGAACTTGTGGGCATAGCTACGATTCCATAACCCTCATCTACTACAAATACCATACACTAACATCCTCGTCTCGTGCCCCACACGATTGTTCTCCAGTCCTTATTTTTATGTATCTACCTCCACTGGCAACACGAGAACTTTCTTCCAATCCTTCCAGTAATTACCACAATAACACAAGTTTCGGTCTCGGCTTCCCTTTGCTTACGACTCATTCATTGTTCACTTTGTTGTTTACAAGGGTTATTTATATAAAATTTCATTAAAAGATATCCATTTTCCTGAAAGTTAGGAGGGGAAACGATCAGATCGTGTGAATTATCCGTGAGTCCTCTCACCATTCGTTTACTACACATTTTATCTTTTACACCTATTTCCCTTATTTTAAAGTTCCGATAAACAACA
Organism: Octopus sinensis; assembly: GCF_006345805.1. NCBI lineage: Eukaryota > Metazoa > Mollusca > Cephalopoda > Octopoda > Octopodidae > Octopus > Octopus sinensis. The sequence goes on from NC_043009.1 coordinate 64,865,055, forward strand.
TAACATAAACAGTTCACTTTTGTGCCTAGAATATATAACAGTTACTCTACTTTCCCATTTCGCATTGTTAGAAGCTCTCTCATTCCTCAACACTTGTTTTACTTCTGTATCACAATGCTTCTTCGTATACATACATACAGGCACATATAGATATATAAATAAATGGTATTACAAGCGAATAGTGGTACCGGTGCGCGCACTCGCGCCAGCTGGTCGTAAATAGTCGCTCCTACAACTTTTTAACCCCGACCCTAACCTTTGTTTATAAAAATAATTCATTTACTTAGTTTAAGGAATTATTTACTTTGCGTTTTATTTACTTTGTTCGAGAAATATTCTTTAATTTCCTTTGATATGAATTCAGCCTTGAAATACAAAACATACGCACAAGTCATTGTAGGATCGACTACTTACGTCTAGCGAGCGCGAGTGCGCGCACCGGGACCACTGTTCGCTAGTAGTACCCTAAATAAATACATATATATATATAATTCCATGTGCAAAGTATCCCTTTATTAAAGACCATCATCATCATCCTCATGTGTTTTAATTTTACTTACGAAGTGGAGGAGAACTCTTTGAAGAAGAAAGAGAAAAACATAGAATTTTGTCAAAGAATAAAAGAGATTTTTGGGTAAAGCGGGTGTTGGTACCTTTTTCACTTCGAACCTTTTCTTGTTTCCCGGTTTGTCTCCGCTGATAGCCTGAGAGGTTGAGGCTTCCCCAAACTCCTCTTCGTCAATTTCCATTGCGGCTGCCATTGAGAAACTGAGAAATAATAAAAAATCTCGTCGAACAGAACACAAATCCCGTTCGCAACGAGATTCTCGAGAATCAAAGCTGAAAGTGGTGGGGTGATGCAAAACGAGAAACGTGTTGTTCGTCTTCGTTGTTCGTTTTATTTCAGAATTTTTTATTTTTATTCATTTCTTTCAACAATGTAAACTTTCCGTTTCCGTGCTACTGCTTTTTATTTATTTATTTCATTATTGGAAATATATGTGAATTTTTTTTGTTTCATTCTTCTTCGCCTATAATAATTCGGACATGGGCGGCGACCTGGCAGAATCGTTAGCACGCCGGGCGATTTATGCTTAGCGGTATTTCGTCTGCCGTTACGTTCTGAGTTCAAATTCCACCGAGGTCGACTGTGCCTTCCATCCTTTCGGGGTCGATAAAATAAGTACCACTTACACACTGGGGTCGATCTAATCGACTTAAACCCGTTGTCTGTCCTTGTTTGTCCTCTCTGTGTTTATAGCCCCTTGTGGATAATAAAGAAATAGGTATTTCGTCTGCTGCTACGTTCTGAGTTCAAATTCCGCCGAGGTCGACTGTGCCTTTCATCCTTTCGGGGTCGATAAATTAAGTACCAGTTACGCACTGGGGTCGATGTAATCGACTTAATCCGTTTGTCTGTCTTTGTTTGTCCCCTCTGTGTTTAGCCCCTTGTGGGTAATAAAGAAATAGGTATTTCGTCTACCGCTACGTTCTGAGTTCAAAATCTGTGGAAGTCGACTTTGCCTTTCATCTTTTCGGGGTCGATAAATTAAGTACCAGTTGCGTACTGAGTCGATATAATCGACTTAATCCGTTTGTCTGTCCTTGTTTGTCCTCTTTGTGTTTAGCCTCTTGTGGGTAGTAAAGAAATAGGTATTTCGTCTGCTGTTGAGTTCTGAGTTCAAACTCCGCCGAGGTTGACTTTGCCTTTCATCCTAAGTACCAGTTACACACTGAGATCGATGTCCCCTCTGTGTTTAGCTCCCTGTGGGCAATAAAGAAATATATAATAATCCGGACATACCTATACAATTGTGCTTCCCACACTCTCTGAGTTTGTTTCCTCATAACTTCAGAAAAATTGGATGTTTTAAAATGAAATTTTCTACAAATACTTTCAGATGGTTTAGAATTTAAGGTCAAACTAAAGGGTTTGAGCCGAGCAAGCAAATTTTAAAAAAAAATAGTTTAATAGGTGTAAAACAACTTGCTCTTAATGAATAGGAAAAAAATTCACATTGTAAATGTTCTGAGTTGTCTCACCACAGCCCCCCACCCAATTTTTTTAATAGTGTAATAGGTGTACAACAACATGTAGTAAACGAATATGAAAAAAAATGCGTGCCGGCGAACGTTGGGTGTATATGCATACACACACATGTCTGTGCGATTTGCATGCAATGTACATATATAGAGAGTGGGCTAGAAGTCATCATCATCATCATCATCATTTAGCGTCCGTTTTCCATGCTAGCATGGGTTGGACGGTTCTACTGGGGTCTGTGAAGCCAGAAGGCTTCATCAGGCCCAGTCAAATCTGGCAGTGTTTCTACGGCTGGATGCCCTTCCTAACGCCAACCACTCCGTGAGTGTAGTGGGTGCTTTTACGTGCCACCCGCACTGGTGCCAGACAGAGCTGGCAAACGCCACGAACGGATGGTGCTTTTTATGTGCCACGGCATGAGGGCCAGGCGAGGCTGGCAACGGACACGAAACGGGGCGGTGCTGGCAACGGTCGCGAAACGGAAAGTTCTCTTACATGCCACCGGCACTGGTAACACATCTGCAATTTCCATTGATCGATTTCGATTCTGATCCTCACTTGCCTCAATGGGTCTTCACAAGCAGAGTTTCGACATGCCACTATATATAAATAAATATATATATATATACATTTACACATACATACATACGTATGTATGAATGGATGGATGGATAGATGGATGTATATATATATATATATATATAAATGAGTGTGTATATACGTATATATACGTGTGTATATATATATATATATATATATGAGTGTGTATATACATATATATGCATGTGTATGTATGTATGTATGTATGTATATATATATATATATATATATATACACACACACATATATATAAACAATTGCAGCGTGGAAGGTGTTTATAAGCCATTTAAAAAACCACACAAAAACCGTTAGATTCACTTCAATATTTAAATTTAATTTGTCAAAATATTTTCGTCATTTAAGACTGCAACCTGTTCACTGACAAAATTCCGTGCTGCATCTGAGAAAGTAACAGTTCTTGATATATATGTATGTATTTATATATGTATGTATGCATGTATGTATGTGCACCAGTCAAAATGCTTAGAAGTATTTTATCTATCTTTATGTTCTGAGTTCAAATTCTACTGAGGTCAACTTTGCCTTTCATCCTTTTGGAATTGATAAAAGCAGTACCACATGATTACTGGGAGGGAGGGGTGTCGATGTAATCAACTAGCCCCGACCCCAAACTTGCATTTTTCATGTTCTGGGTTCAAATCCCACTGAAATTAATATAGATACCAGTTATGTGCTGGAGTCAAGTCAATTCTTCACAGCTCAGCCACTGAAATTTGTGGCCTTGTACCGGTATTTTTCATACAACTGAGACAGTTTTACAAGAGAAAAAAAGGAGACAGAAATGAAAAGAACCCAAAACATATCTGAGGAATTTGGAGAGAATCTATGTGGCTGTGTGGTAAGAAGCTCATTTCCCAACTACATGGTTCTGGGTTCATTCCCACTACGCAGAACTTTAGGCAGTATCTTCTGCTGTGTTGACCAGTGTCTTGTGAGTGGTTTTGGTAGATGAAAACTGAAAGAAGCCCATCATGTATATACTCTTTACTCTCTTTTACTTGTTTCAGTCATTTGACTGCAGCCATGCTGGAGCACCGCCTTTAGTCGAGCAAATCGACCCCGGGACTTATTCTTTGTAAGCCCAGTACTTGTTCTATTGGTCTCTTTTGCCGAACTGCTAAGTGACGGGGACGTAAACACACCAGCATCGGTTGTCAAGCAATGCTAGGGGGACAAACACAGGCACACAAACATATACACACACACATATATATACATATATACGACGGGCTTCTTTCAGTTTCCGTCTACCAAATCCACTCACAAGGTATTGGTTGGTCCGAGGCTATAGCAGAAGACACTTGCCCAAGGTGCCACGCAGTGGGACTGAACCCGGAACCATGTGGTTGGTAAACAAGCTACTTACCACACGGCCACTATTTTTGTATGTATATTTGTATTATATTTGTTTTGTATTTATATTCGTGTAACATCGTCCGTTTTTCTGTCCTTGTTTTGTATACATTCGATCCTTTTTCTAAGAAATCTAATGCTCGTAGCTTAGTTTTTCCTTGGGGCTGGCCAGATTGGAGTAATCTCAAGATTAATCAGCCAAAATTGCAAGGATGATCCCGTTCTTGACTGAAGATTAAAGGCTTCGAATGACCCGTTCGTGTTTTTTGTATCGTCTATTTGGATGTTTTGCGTTCTTGTCCCATTTTGTATTTTTATATATATATATATATATTATATATATATATATATATATATATATATATATAATATTAATTAGAGACAAAACCACTATTATGCAAATCAAACAAAGAAAGACTTAATCCAATACATAAAAAATTTTATATAAATTAAATAAAATTAAATTCGCCACTACAATTGTTTCGTGTCTCTTCTAAGGACATTCATCAGGTGGTATTCAGATCTTCTATTCAATTTTAAGTTATGAAGTTTAACTTAAAATTGAATAGAAGATCTGAATACTACCTGATGAATATCCTTAGAAGAGACACGAAACAATTGTAGTGGCGAATTTAATTTTATTTAATTTATATAAAATTTTTTATGTATTGGATTAAGTCTTTCTTTGATTGATTTGCATAATAGTGGTTTTGTCTCTAATTAATATTATATAATATTTTACCATAAAATTTGATTCAGTCCTAAATCTGATTTTTCCCTGTAAATTTGGATTTATTCCCTAATATTTATTATTATATATATATATAGTGGCGTATGTACACTTTGTTCTCTTATATACGTATGTATGTATGTATGTATGTATGAATGTGTGTGCATCCCACCACTGCTTGACAACTGATGGTGTGTTTACTTCTGTGACTTAGCCGTTTGGCAAAAGAGATCAATAGAATAGGTACCAAACTCACACACACACACACAGAAACACTCACGTACACAAATGCAACAGAATTTTAGGTGGTGATGACTTCACAGCAATTGTGGTGCAACCGATGCGTGATTATTGCTAATTGAAAAGTGTACAAGAACATGTATGTATGTATTGTACGTATGTCCGTAAATATATGTGTGTGCAAGTGTGCGTGTGTATGTAGTGAAGCATTTATATATAAAATATACATGTGTGTGTGTGTGTGTGTACACAATGTGTAAATACATGTGTTATGAATTAATGCATTATATTTTCCTTTTAGTTGTCATGATGTTCAAAATTATTGTTTTATGAAATCCTTTGTTTATTGGTACATACGTATGTGTGTATATATACATATATATACATACATACATACATACATGCATACATGTGTATATATATATATATATATATATATATATATATAGAGAGAGAGAGAGAGAGAGAGAGAGAGAGAAAGAGAAAAAGAGAGAGAGAGAGTGACCAGCGGCCATCTTTCTTTTCTAACTTGAATTTCTTTCTTTTCTCTCGTTCAGCTACAGGGTAAGATGTATTCTTGTCTGTCTCCTGTCATGTTTCTCCAGCTTTCACCACCTCACCTCGTTATGGCTTAACAGCCTGTACCATTTGTTTACAGTGTCCTGTTTTTGTTACCAACTTTGACACTCTGCAAATTCAAAATTTTATTTAATTTGCTTTGCAGGGTCAACTGTTTTCATGAAATGCGGAGCCCATAAAACAGGCGACAACTGATGACGGGTTGTTCTTTATGCTGCCTGTCTTGTTTTTCCATTTGTTTCTTTCATTGTTTGCAAAAAAAGTTCGTTTTCCATGTTTTCGTATTTCATATTTTCATGTTGTTTACACTCTCACATACACACACGTGTGCACCTTTGTTTTGATAGCAGCGCTACTTTATTATCTCCCCTTATTCCTAGCTCTCCTCTCTGACCACCTCTGTCTGGCCATTGCCATGATTGATCGCTCACTACAAAAGCTTTCTTTTTATTCTCTCTCTCTTTATTTTCTCATGTTCCTTTCTGATGAAGAGCATAGGCTCAAAATGTGAAAGACTTTCTCACCTTCCCAAGCATTAAACTAATACACCTGTTTGTTGTTTACATACCCGTCTTCATCTTTTGTTTTTTTGTAAATTCCATTTTATTTTGTATATATATATATATATAAATATAAAAATGGTACAGAAACGGTCGTACTGCATTACCTTTGGATATCCTTGTTACTTATTTTGATTATATATATATACTAGCAGTATCACCCAGTGCTGCTTGGGTTTGTTTCGACCCTTTAGAACTGGAATTTTTGAAAAGTAAAAATTTTGCATTATGCAACTTGTTATTCTCTTCAAGTGAACATTTTTCCAGTTGAAATTCACCGAAAAATGGTGACACAGCAGTCAAAAATCGTAAAAAATAGGGATATTCATAGAAAAAAAAGCACCTTTTTGATGTAAATAATTTTTGGTGTTAACATGGTCCGATTGGAATTTTATCTTCTACAGAATTTTGGTCAACTTGCGCTGCAGGGTCTCGAAGGAGATAGTGTTAGTTGAAGGCTACCAAACCTGCCACACACAGACAACTTCAGCTTTATATATATAGATTTGCTACACACTACTTTCCATCCTTAATAATGAAACTTGGTAGATCCAAAAGTTAAACACACAGACACACACACAGATACACACACAGACACACAAGTTGAGTTTTATATATATAGATTTCTCAACGGGGATTTCAGGGGAGAGTTTCAGGGAGTCGCTGGCGATGTATCGTGATGATCAAAAATCTGGCCTGCTAAAATTTGGTTAAAGTGATTCAAACTGCAGACTCAACGCAAAATGGTCACATTTAATTCAAAGCATTAAAAATATTATGAAAACAATTGGTATGTGTTCACAAAGTCCAAATGATTAATACGAAAAACCCTCCAGGCTACATCCCGAAAATTCATTTCTTTGCCGAATTTCTACAATGTTTATGGCGATTCGTTTTTATATCTTGATTTTTTATTTTTCATGCAATTTATGCATGCTTGCATGCGTGGTGAACACAGTTCACGTCAAACAACTGACTGAGTAAAGTTCACTATTCAATGCATGGGATAAGGCCTAAACAAACACATTATCGATTTTTGCACTTGCGAGATGAATTTCGGAACAGAAATAGTGCAGTTCAATTTTCATTCGCCTAAACTTTAAGTGACCCATTTTTGGTGGTCCTACGATTTGTTGGCTAGGAGGAGATGTGCTGGGAAGTTAAACATGCAGACACACACACAGACACACAAGTTGAGTTTTATATATTTAGATATATATAATACCTGAATTTTTATCAAGATAAAGCTCCAGTATTATAGCACAACTATTTTTTTGCACGTATATGAGCTAAAGATTAATAAAATTTCAGATACAATATAGGGATGGAGAATATAGGAATAATTTCATATTTATATAAATATAAATCAAATTAATATAAATTTATAGTTAATTTGTAAATAGTAATTTATTGGTATTAATGAGTTAAATTAAAGGAATATGCTGACATTTCATTTATTTTCTGCATGTTAATGACTTTAGAATGTATTTACTTGTGTTATAAAATAGATAGTGAATTATAACAGTATGGTTCTGTATAGGTTAAGTGTGAACCCAATAGAAATGTATTATCAACAAGATGATATAGTGGGTAAATGAGTAAGATAAAATGGTTTAACATTTTAGTGAAGGAAATTTAAATCAGTAAATTGAAAAATAAAATTATTTTAGAATATAGTAGATAAGGGGTAGACAAGATTTGTATTCTGAAAACTTATTATAGGATATACCTAGCTTATTTATAATAGGTGAGGTAAGCTTCTATAAGAAAATACTTAATAATTACATTGTAATTTTATAATTACTAGACTAAAATAAATATTTATTTATCATGGGAGTTGTCGTGTAAGATTAGTGTTTAATATCAGGTGAAGATATGATTAAACTATTGGTTAAAAATTATATTAATAATAAGACCATTATAGAAATAGAGACTTAATAACATAGATATTATCACTATTCATTATCAGGTTTTGAATATTAATTAAGGGGATTTAAAAGAACTTTTTATGAGAATATTCTTAGTAAATAAAGTATTAATTGGCAAATATATCAATAAACCTTTAAAATATTAAAAATATAATGCAAGGGAGGCAACCAAGATGAAAGTTCTTAGAATTAGGAATATTTAAATTTAGTATTCAAGAATGAAGTATGGTTTATATGGGGCATAATAATTTAGGCCAGTTAGGGGTAATATTTAAAAGAAAAAAAAAAGGGTGGGAGAATTCGGTGTAGTAGAATTCTTGCAGAAATAGATATGGAAATTACCAATTCTTTAAAACTTTTTGTAGATTCCCTTTAGCATTTAAACCGGCCATATCTGGCCAAAAGTATTCTGCCTGTTTTATGTTCAAACTGGCCAGATCTGGTCTCTCACACTAACCCTACAATATCGTTTTAAAAATTAACAGCTACCTCATCAAAATCTCATAGCTACAAGATAATGCATGATTAGTTCAAAACAATGTGGATAAAGAAGCATTAATTTTGGCAGAATAATGTGAACACTAAAGGGTTAAGTATACAACTTAATAATTTTATTAGATATATGGAATTTATGTAATAGTTATAGAAATTTAAAAAGATTTTATTTTACTTCAATAATATTAAACTTCCTCCCCCAATAGTAAATCTAAATAGCAAAGTAAAATCAGTGATAAGCAGTGTCTCCATGAATAAATATCAATTACTACCATGTTTCTGTTGATGAAACTGGTCTCTCTGTCTATCTACTTACTCTCTTTCTGATGTTGGTAAATGGAATAAGTATAAAAATGAATCTTTTCAATTTAACTAAAAAATTCCATATGCAACTGAAGATTGCTCTACATTTTAAAACTGATGTAATGATTGCATTGTTTAATTAAATTAAGTCGCATGAAACGATCGTACTGCATTACCTTTGGATATCCTTGTTGCTTATTTTGATTATAATCACCCCATTTTGAATTATATGGATAATACCATACCAAATTCTGATGCCTTTAACTTAAGTACCATATTCAACTGAATCTAAAATTTTACTGAACTTATACGTACATATATATATATAATTAATCCAAACAAGAAAGCACAAAAAAAACACAACGCGAGGATGTGGGACAAATATAGTATTATTGGACGCTCAGGAAAGAAGGAGGGTTTAACGTTTCGAGTGCAGCTCTTTGTCGGAAACATAGGAGAAGGAAAGATCCAGAGAAGGGAAGACGGAGGAAAAAAAATTGCCAACGGTACACACGAGGTTCATATATACACTAAGTTTTATTCTGGTAGTTTTCAAGTTTATAACACATTAATATCTCATTTTTTATGCCTAAGATATTTATTTTCTATTCCGGTTTTTATATATCTCTTTATTTTGATATGTGGATATTCAAATGAAGTAATATCTCATGTCCTACATCTGAAATCCAAATTTGCTTGTCTGAATATTTTAAGACAGATATCTGACACGGCCACAGGTTTGGGTTAACACTTTCAATGTCCGCTTTTAATTTATTTTCTACCTTCACGATACCCCTTATATTTTCTATATTTTAGGTTTCTCTGCAGAGCAGGAGCAATAGCAGGGGCAGGAGCAGGGGCAGAGTGTGGCACACAAGAATCGAAAAACTCCGTTTTTGGCGACACAATGGTGCCAATAACACAATTATGATACAGTAATCTTGGAAAAATTGAGGATGCATCACACACAATACTTGGTGATAAGCTAAATAGTGAATGTCAACCCAATATGGTTACTTTCAGTGAAGGATAAATTTAAATAACTTAAAATGTAGTTTTAATTGTACACTAGTTGTTGGCGATGTCGCCTTAAGGCATGCACACACAGTGCAACCGCCCGGGACTTCATTGATCTAGGGATCTAATTCTAATCACCTTCGATGATCTACTTCTAGCATACGGCTGACCACCTAGTGGTTTTTTAGCCCTTTAAATATACACATGTATTAGAATTTTCTCTGATTTTTCAGATTTTTGTATGCTAGGCTACTGGTTTTAAATTGATATTAATTAAATTAATACTCAATTTATCTCCCACATTATTTAAATGAACTAATTCTAATCTGTATTTTGTGGCTGTCAAAGAAATATTATAAGGTGAGTGCATTGATTTGCTCAAAGGTCTACAATGCTGCAAAGAGGGTCCTGGTCTGTGGTGCTAGGGATCATAACAGTATTGTTGTTTGTTTAGTGATATGGCCCCTTGTGTTGTGTGGTGATTTGGCTGCTCGTGTTGCTCCGTGGATGTATCATTGCTGGACCTTTCTTTGGTGGAGGAAAGCTGCATGTAGAATAATGAAAGCAAATCCGTGAGCATTTCGATGAAATATTTATTGTCGAACGTAAAGTCGTTTGGTGCTGGCTGTTCACAATAAACAACAATTACAATTGCTGACTAGGAGAGAGAGAGAGAGAGAGAGAGAGAGAGAGAGAGAGAGAGAGAGAGAGAGAGAGAGAGAGAGAGAGAGGAGAGAGAGGAACTGCGCCTCAACTGTGGAAGCTATTTATGAAATATTGTGTGAATGTCCATGATGGGTCTGTTCAAGAAACTGGAGTTGCCTGCTCAAATGCCTATGGCATGAATGGAAGCTTGAGTCACTCAACCGCCTTCAACACTCTACGATGTACTGAGCACTAAATTGATTTTATTCTATAGGAGATCAACAGAATATTCGAGAAACTATATCACACCACAGCCTCACACTGATTGATTAATTAATAGACTGATTATGTGAGATCATGGTTGTTTGCTTTTGGTGTCTCACCGATTATATAGAGGTTAGGTTTTGAATCAACACTGCACTAAGCTGGTACTATGTACACACGAAAGTAAAAACTGAAATATAATTATATTAGATCTTTAACGAGTACTAATTATAATGATTATGTACAGTCAAAAAGAAATCAAGCCGTAACAAAAAGATCAATTGATTTCAGTAATATTTATTGGTATTTCAGAAATCAGCATACATAATATTCAAGGAGTTTGATAATATCAGGAACTGCCACTGTTATTTGAGGCTGGAAATAGATTTTGCAAGGATGAATTAAGGACAGTGTAGACAAAAAACAGGCTTTACATTTGACAGATTAATCTGGATGCTAAAGGGTTAAATCTTCATGCATTGTTCATCTTACACATTTTACAACTTGCTGTTTTAATAACAAACTCTTATCGTCACAACTGCTGACTCCAACACCATCACAATAATGGTTACTAATCAATTGCTACCGTTACAGTAGCATACAAGATTGCGAGCGACTCTTGCTCCAGTTCATTCATTCCATAAGAACTCCAAGGGACTCTCACCACCTATGACTTCAGCAGGTTTCACCCAGCATATGAGCGCTTTCAGGTCTAGGGAGAGGGAATAGCTTCTCCTTGTCTTATAGCATGGCACCGGAATCAGGAAAATGATCTGATCAGTATAACCTGGGACATTGCCGACGAAGCTTTTCCCTACACACTCAGGCGCACACTGGTTATCTTCGTCTCTGTGGGAAACACCACATTTGGCAGCAGCTTACCATATCTTACAAGAACGGAATTCTCTGAGTGTTAATTTAAACCAATATCATAAGTTTTACTGGAATTTAAAATTTCATAAGGATTTCTAAGGAAAGCAAGGGAGACTACTCCTATTCACTGCGCCAGAGTTGCTGTCCTTAAACCATTGAGTGGTCGCCGAATTGTTAGTTCCATCATGTGACTCAAACCGGAAAAAATGAATGAGCTTTGTTTATCATTCAATGTTATCAAGCTTTATTTATAAACCATGGCTGCCTCACGGCACAACATTATTTCATTTTGCTAATGAAGATTTTAGACAAACTACTAAAACAATTATTTAACCTTCACATCTTTTGAGAACTCTTTCGTTTCGTCGATATACTCTCACGGACTCTTACACAACACATACGTGTGTGCATGTGTACATGTGTGTGTATGTGTGTGTGTGTGTATGCGTAGGTGTTAGTGTATATCTACTTTTATGCTTACAAGTGTAAACCAGAGTCATGCTGCATCCATGTATGTCATAATCGTGACTTTGTAGTTCGATAAATGAGGTCCAGTAAAGAAATGTATCATACAATAAATATGATCGACTAAAATCGTTGATGACATGCACCAGCATAATTACTTTCGAAAGAATGAAACCGGTAAAAGATTAAAGGAATCTATCTCACCTGATTTATAGACAGCCATCGAATAAGAAGTTCCACAAAATTTGTCGTTACTTCCGTGACATTCTTCTTGACAAGCTGTACTGGTGTACCAGAGACCGAATTTATCATAATTGGACCCACAAGAACAATCAACACCTTTCTGGAATACGAAATAAAGTTCATGTTAAATTTTTTGCTGTTGTTGTTGTTTAGGCCTTACCTGTGTCAATTCTAACCAAGTAGACTGTTGACGAAAGGCATTCCAGAAATGACCACCCTGCCATTTTGCATATCAGTAAGTACATTGTCATAATGTAATGTTCTTTATTTAAAATGACTGAGTGTAAATTAAATGAGATTTCATTGCTGTTTCAAAAGAGAGTGAGTCATCGCACAAAGGGTCAGATATACAATCTCTGCTTTATTTTTCTAAGATAGAAAAAAACCCCACCTTGAAAGTGCTTTGACTACTATTGTTAGCGACTCAAGTAAGCTTTTAGGAATTCCCTCATTGATATGGAGGTAGCAGAACTTCGATGTTGTGTTTTTCATGTCTTTCCAGACCACATTAATGGCACAAGTAAAATGCTTGCAAATAAAACTCAACCGTCTCACATGTTTTGACAGTATTAGAATTTTCTGTTTGCACTGAAGAAATCTTCTTCGTCGAGTCATTCTTCTCAAGTAAGTATGTCAGATATCCATCATATTGAGGGATGTAGCCTTTCAGGAAAGGCAGCGAGCTGGCAGACACGTTAGCGCGCCGGGCGAAATGCTTAGCGGTATTTCGTCTGTCGTTACGTTCTGAGTTCAAATTCCGCCGAGGTCGACTTTGCCTGTCATCCTTTCGAGGCCTATTAAATAAGTACCAGTTACGCACTGGGGTCGATATAATCGACTTAATCCGTTTGTCTATCCTTGTTTGTCGTCTCTGTGTTTAGCCCCTAGTGGATAGTAAAGAAATAGGCATTTCGTCCGTCTTTACATTCTGAGTTCAAATTCCGCCGAGGTCGACTTCACCTTTCATCCTTTCGGGGTCGATAAATAAAGTACCAGTTATGCACTGGGATCGATGTAATCGACTTAATCCGTTTGTCTGTCCTTGTTTGTCCCCTTTATGTTTAGCCCCTTGTGGGCAGTAAAGAAATATATAGCCTTTCAGGAAAAGTTGCCTCCTTTCTCAATGATAAAAAAAATAAGTCAAGTATTTGTTGAGAGGATCTCCGGTTTATTTGATAGAATCAAGCTGGCTGCATCGCTTCTTTACTCCGATGCATCCATCACACACGTTTAATCCGTCTTCTCTGTATTCAAAAAAAAAAAAAAGGTATCAATCGTTTTCCCATCTCTATGTTTCTTATAAAATAATATAAAGATATGCTTTAGCCAAAGCAGGAACGAGCAGTGCTCACGATCTTTTTACAGGACGTCTGGGACTGACGAGGAGAAAGGGACAAGTTGACGTCATAAAGGAGACTTGGCCCTGATGCTTGAAACAAAGAGGTGTCTGTCTTTAGAGGAGTTAACATTATTACATGCATCAGGGTACCCAAAGGCCATGTTGTAATATTCAGCAGGGTTACATTTTAACACCATCGTAAAACTCTGAGTAACGTTTTGTCAAGTTTTCAGTTTTTTACGATGCTATGCCAGGCTGTGGCTCTCGTGGCTTCTGATCTTAACTGATTGGGAGTGTTATCATGTACATTTTCTCATGGTATAAAATGATTGCTACAACAAATATTCTGCTCGATACCACAGATTTGCTTGTCAGTTGCTTGACCATAACAAGTTGAGCAAGTCCCTTAGTGGCTGACGATATGTGCATCTCTGATGAGGAGCAGAAGTAGTGGGCGAGATTCATATATTGAGAGGAATTCTTTGGGGTTTGAATAATCCGCCTCTGGAAACATGGGTGTTTCGTTCATCATACTTAAACAACCCTCATTCGGGGAGCTTTTGAGTGGGATGGACTACTCGACTTGAAGAAAATTCTAACTGGGCCCCACCTGTTTGCCTTGATATGAGATGGCCACCTCGCGCACATATGGTTGTGATGCATGTGCCTGGTGTACCCTTATCAGACGGGTAGTAAATGATAGGCACCCTCGGATTTGTATATTTGTACCCCAGTGTCACTTTGATGGCATGCACTACGCTCTCACTCAATGATGATAATAATTATTATTATTTAAAATTTTGGTTCAAGGCTAGCAATTTCGTAGGAGTGGGGTGGGGGAGTAAGTCGACTACATTAACCTCAGTGCGTAACTGGTACTTATTTCATCGAACCCCGAAAGGATGAAAGGCAAAGTCGACCTCGGTGGAATTTGAACTCAGAATGTAAAGACGGACAAAGTGCTGGTAAGCATATTGCCCGGCGTGCAAGCGGTTCAGCCAGCTGGCCGCCTTATAACAATAATAATAATGATAATAATAATAATAATAATAATAATAAGTCTACGCGCGCGCGCGCACACACACACACTGACTGTTAAATTGTTGCTGACGTAATGTAATGAACCAAACAATAATTTTAGTTCATTTCAAATTACACCCGTCGTGTGGAGAAAAAAAAAACAAAATGTTTCTGATGCAGAAAGACAAGGGAGGCAACCTTGAAATCTGGGAGTAAATTTATTTCTTCGTAAGAACAGCGACAACTTCTCACGTTCCGTTCTTATTAGACCGTTCTTATTCTTATTAGAATATTTGAAAGCGACTGAGAGCCTTGGCAAACCAACACAAACCGACATGACATAAATGAATGATTACTGCACGTGGCACTAATTGATATCTCTTCTAAAAGGTCAATTTGAAATATCGCCGCCCAAGCTTGTTAGCTCTGTGTTCTGGTACTTACGCATGAGTAAGAAATAGCTTAGCCGTGACTTACCGTTAATCCTGCATATTTTTCTCCCTGATTTCCACAATATTTTCGGCAAGTTTCAATCGACATAATTGACCGCAACGAATATTTTGGCAAAACCGAATGGTGTCTAGTTTTGTAGCAGCCCACGAAAACTGCGCAGAAATATTACCCCAAATTTTGGAATTAGTTAATATGCAAGGTATAAAAAAAAAAAAAAAAAGGCAAAAGTTATCAATTCATTTCACAAAAGCAAAAAGCAAAAACAAAAAAAAAAAAAACAACAAAAACAAAACAAAAAACAACGTTTAATGAAGAGAAACAAAATATACTGAAATCGTTTCCTGAATTAAATACTTTATTTTCTGTTCTATATTTAAGAGATGAGGAATTATTTACATTATTTACATTATTTATATTTGACAGATATTTGTCCTCATCTTGTTTGTTGTTAACACAGTTCCCCAAGACACCTGATGACGGCTGGAGGGTATATCAACCGAAATGTTGTGTGAACAACAAACAAGATGAGGACAAATATCCATCAAATGTAAATAATGTACTTTATTTTCTATTTTAAGTCGTTTTCTTTTCTTTAATCAGGCGAGAAAGAAATTCTTTTACTTTATTTTTCATATTCAGGATTAAATTAGAGGAAGAATGGATGGGGCTGAGCATAATCCTTTTCAGTACTCCTGTGCCTAGTGGAAGGTCAAAACGATCCTCAGAGTAGCGATTACTCCTGAATGTTTGCAACAATGTTGGAGTTACCCAATGGCCGGTTAGTGATGTTGAAGTAAGCGACCACGGGAACTTTCTCTCCGATCTGCTTCCACAAACTTTCCTCATAACTAGAAAGGGTATGGCCTGGTCAGCCTGTAATGACATGCATAAGATCTGGTCATCAAATCTAAGTAGAGACTTCAAACTTGAAATCTTCAAAGCCACAGTCGAACCAATTCTACTATATGGCTCAGAAACCTGGACGTTATCAAAGAAGTTTGAGAGGCGGTTGGATGGAACCTACACTCGCCTCCTTATGAGAGCTCAAAATCTCTCGTGGAAGCGCCATCCAACCAAAATGCAAATATATGGGAAACTACCGCCTGTGTCATCTCTTGTGAAAGGTAAGAGAGTCCAGTTTGCTGGACATTGTTGTAGAGCTGAAAAAGAGGTAATTTCTACTCTTCTCCTCTGGAAGCCATCTGCTCGCAATACCAGAGGGCGCACACTCTCCTACCCTGATGTAATCTCCAGGGATACAGGCATCCAGCAACAGGACCTCCGTAATGCCATGATGGACCGTGAAGTCTGGCGTAGCATGGTAAATTCCATTGTCTCGACCACGATCGAACAATGATGATGATGATAACTAAAATTCCATTCCAAGAGCTTAACTCTGAGCGAGGTTACACTGAAGACACTAGCCCAAGGTGCTGAGCGCGAGTATTGAACCTGGGCTAAAATAAATATCGCTCCTGTTGTTTCAGAAGGATTAAGCTGTTCTTTACAACCGCTAAATCATTCCCATGGCACCTTTAAATGTTCCGTTTATTAGGAAATCAATATTGTTGAAGGGTTTACAACAAAAAGGGGACGGGGAATATACTATAAATTACAATAAAAAGGGGACGGGGAATATATTAAACGTGATTCTACTTACGAGAAGAGTATACGGGTTTCACTGAAATATAAAATGGAAAGTAAACATATAACATGATAGCTTTCATAAATGAGTCAAGGTAAAACGCTAATCCATATATCGAATAAGGGAATTATTCACACACACACACACACACACACCACACACACACACACACACACACACACACATCGTAGGACGGAACTTCATGTTTAAATAGGTTTGATTATTTTTGAAAATTCTGCGAATTTCGGTGCATTATTGATCAATGTAAAATAAAGTTTTGTTTTGAAAACTAAATACATTCCGTGTAATCTTATGTTACTTTTTTACTTGTTTCAGTCAGTTGATTGTGGCCATGCTGGAGCACCGCCTTTAGTCGAGCAAATCGACCCCAGGACTTATTCCTTGTAAGCCTAGTACTTATTCTACTGGTCTCTTTTGCCGAACCGCTAGGTTACGGGGACTTAGACACACCAGCATCGGTTGTCAAGCGATGTTGAGGGGGACAAAAACAGACACAAACACACACACACATATATATACATATACATATATACATATACATATATACGACGGGCTTCGTTCAGTTTCCGTCTACCAAATCCACTCACAAGGCTTTGGTCGGCCAGAGGCTATAGTAAAAGACACTTGGCCAAGGTGCCACACAGTGTGACTGAACCCAGAACCATGTGGCTGGTTAGCAAGCTACTTACCACACAGCCACTCCTGCACTTATTATACTGAAGAATTTTTTTTACAAAGGTTATCAGTTTTTGCTGATATAAAGTATAAACGAAACTGGACAATGGAGTGAGCCTTGATAATTCCTCTTCATATGGCTTGAAAGTGTGCTGCTACCAAATATCCACAAGTTAATAGTTGGAGACCATCATCGGAGATGTTATGGATGTCCAATAATTAAAACACTTCCTACATATTTTTTGAAACAATTCGAAGAGTATTTATATATACATATATATATATATATATATATATATATATATATATATATATATATATATATATATATTTTAATAAAATAAAATTTTTCAACAGACGGTCAGTAGCGACACCTGGTGGGTCTGACTACGCTGCATTGATAAAGGGCAACAACCCTGAAACATGGCTGCAGATGTCTGACTAGCAAGGTGAAGCGGCTGACCTCCCCTGTTCGAAGGTTGTAATGGATGCAGGTTCGTGTGTCATATAGCTAGCTAGTGGCGATGGCCTCTTGGAGCTAATTAGCGACAGCTTTAGTCTTATATTTATAGACTGCCATATATATATATATATATATATATATATATGTAATTAGAAAATTATACAGAAACAGAACAGAAAATTTGAATAAAATGATAGAGATTCTCTCTGATGCATTATTTTATAGATAAATAATTTATTGTATTTCGGGATGGTCATTTTTGTTTTTCATCAGCAAAACAATATTTCAATGAATACACCTTCGTCAGTGTTCATGTAATCTACAGCACTTTAATAAAAAATTTAAGGAAAATGTTAACCTTGCCAACCCCCAGCAATATTATCTTTATGTTTTACTCTGGCATTAAATTAAGAAATAAACATCACCAAATAGAAATGGTATTCCTCAACTTACGGTCGTCTGGTTCGATTTTAACTGAAACAAAAACAATAAACAAAATAATAAATAATATAAAATAAATAAATAAAATAAAATGAAATAAATAACTGGTAGAGTGGTTAGGGACAACAGCTTGAATACTCGGAGTTCAAATCCGAACGGAATCAATTTTGTTTTCTATTCTTTCAAGGCCAACAAATAAATAAAAGACCATCCCAGGGCAATGGATTAGCAGAATTGTTTGAGAACTGATTCAGATGATCGTGAGAGCCGTTTCTAAGCTTTACAATTTGAGTCCAACTTCCATGTAGGGACGATCCCTTGACTATAGGGAGGACAGTGCCCAACCCGTAGTTGACCAAACATGGAGGACGAGTAAGCCTGGAATCAATTTAAATAAACAAGTAATGGCGTGCTGAGACATTCATCCAGAAATACTTCGCTAACGGCCGAAGGAAAATGATAATAATAATAATAACGATAATGATAATGATTTCAGATTTTGGCACAAGGCCAGCAATTTCTACGGAGGGGATTAGGCGATTACATCGACCCAGTGTTCAACTGGTTCTTATGTTATAGACCCCGAAAAGTTGATGATAATAATAATAATAATAATAATAATAATAATAATAATAATAATAATAATAATAATAATAATAATAATCTTTTCTACTCTAGGCACAAAGCCCAAACTTTTTGGGGGATGGAGCCAGTCGATTAGATCGACCCCAGTACGCAACTGGTACTTAATTTATCGATCCCGAAGGATGAAAGGCAAAGTCGACCTCGGCGGAATTTGAACTCAGAACGTAGCGGCAGACGAAATACCTATTTCTTTACTACCCACAAGGGGCTAAACACAGAGAGGACAAACAAGGACAGACAAACGGATTAAGTCGATTACGTCGACCCCAGTACACAACTGGTACTTATTTAATCGACCCCGAAAGGATAATCCCAAGGACAAAGAAATAAGACCCCGGAAGGATGAAGGGCAAAGTCCACCTCGACAACAACAACAACGACAACAGCAAGAGAAAGGCAACTACGGCAGTTGCGTGTATGATTGTGTGTGTATATACGTATGTCCGTTGTGAAAGCAGACAGGTGTGTCTTAATGGTTTTCTTCGAGACTTTGTGCGTGTGTGTATGTGTGTGTGTGTGTGTGTGTGTGTATCAGTGTGTGTGTGTGTGAGCGTGTGTATGAGTGAGGGGCATATTATTTGCTTACAGTTCTTCAATTAAACTTTTTGTTACTTGCACTCAAGATTTGTCTGGCAGCGCATTTAAGATTTTCCTGGGCTTGAAACAAAAGAAACGTCTTGTATATAAAACTAGCAGTATCGCCCGGCGTTGCTCGGGTTTGTAAGGGAAATAACTATATAAGCATTTTTAGAGAGTTATAGCAAAAAAATAGCAAACAAATGCATTAAAAATGGAAAAAAAAATTGATGGTAAATATTTTTTTAAAATCGTTGACTCATCGTAGACATTTTTAGAGAGTTACTTCCCTTATATAATAGCGAAAAAATGCATTAAAATGGAAAAAAATGATGGTAAATTTTTTTTTTAATCGTAGACTCATCGTAGACGCGCGCTAATACCCAGAAGGGCTCGATATGAATCACGACTATAAGATACCCGGTTTTGGTTAAACTGCACCGCAAAATGTGGGAGTAGTTAGGAATCTAAATCGTAAGAGACAGACAGACACACAACTTGACTTTTATATATAAAGATATCACCCTAAAACAATGTTTCGTCTCAACTATGGGCAACTTTCACTTTCACTTTGCCGTTTTGTCTTTTTTTCTATGTGTTTATATGCGTGCGAATGCATGTAAGAATATAAACTGAAGCCTACCTGCACGGTAAACGGACATTGCTCTCTGTCCTCCACAAAACTGATGTTTATCTCCGGGGCATTTAAGATAGCATTGTTCGTCAGGGTAAAATTTCTCAGACGGGATAACGTTGAAACACAGACAAATTGTAGTGATCTATGAAAAGAAAGTGGTTTTTTGGTTACGAAACGTTTAGTAATTGCTTAGACCCTAATCAAAACCAACAGAGCAGACATGATGCAAACCATTCCAGTCTTTTTGTACATCTAGGATTACATTGCGTAATGTGGGCTTCAATTATTTTTGTGAAAGTGTGTTTGGAAGCAAGCTCGGAAAACCCAATTCTCTAGTTATCTCAGACAAGACCGGCGGAGCATATAATAAAAAAAAGTAATACTTAAAATTAAAGTTTCCAAATTTGAAGATGTTCATTTACTAAACGCTACTAATAAGCTGAAGCAAACCAATGAAGGTCTCTTTATACGATTATTGGTCATCTCGTAGACGTCATTGAAATTTCGGTCAGCTTAGAGCTCAAAGCAGAGGCCATCGTGTAGCAACGTCTGAGGTCACTTTTCTGCCAGTTCTTTGATCCCACGCTGTTACCAATTCTTGTACTTCAAAGTGAAGAATTCCTTCAAAGAAGCTTTCACCTCCTCTGAGGTGATGAAACATCGCGAGCGCTTGCGTGCGCGCATGTGCGTGCCTCGCGTGCATGTATGTATATATTCACTTATACGTATGCACACATACTCTCTCTTTTACTCTTTTACTTGTTTCAGTCATTTGACTGCGGCCATGCTGGAGCACCGCCTTCAGTCGAGCAAATCGACCCCGGGACTTATTCTTTGTAAGCCCAGTACTTATTCTATCGGTCTCTTTTGCCGAACCGCTATGTGACGGGGACGCAAACACACCAGCATCGGTTGTCAAGCAATGCTAGGGGGACAGACACAGACACACAAACACACACGCATACATATATATACATATATACGACAGGCTTCTTTCAGTTTCCGTCTACCAAATCCACTCACAAGGCATTGGTCGGCCTGGGGCTATAGCAGAAGACACTTGCCCAAGATGCCACGCAGTGGGACTGAACCCAGAACCATGTGGCTGGTCAGCAAGCTACTTACCACACAGCCACTCCTGCGCCTCGCGCGCATGTATGTATATATTAACTTATACGTATGCACACATATATATGTATTTCTACAAGCACACATGTGTGTATGTATTTTGTCAGTCATTTGACTGCGGCCATGCTGGATCACCGCTTTGAAGGGTTTTTTAGTCGAACAAATCGATCCCAGGGCTTATTTCTCAAGCTCAATACCCATTCCATCGCTCCGCTTTGCAGAACCGTTAGGTCATAAACACACCAACACCGGTTGACAAGCGGTGGTATACACATATATAGATATATACATACATACATATATATATGTATGTATGTATGTGTGTGTGTGTGACTATATGACGGGCTTCTTTCATTTTCCGTCTACCAAATTCACTCACAAGGCTTTGGTTGGCCCGAGGCTATAGTAGAAGACACTTGCCCAAGGTGCCACGAGGTGGGACTGAACCCGGAACCATGTAGTTGATAAGCAAGCTTCTTACCACACAGCCACGCCTGCGCCTATAAGGAAAGTTTCTTCTCGAGTCAAATAGACTCGTAGCGCCGCGTTCCCGGTTTCCATGGCGTATTCACCACCTGGACGGGACGACAGTCCTTCGCAGGGTAGCTCCTTTTTGTCAGCTGAGTGAACTGGATCAACTTGAAATGAAGTGTTTTTCTCAAGAACGCAACGCATCGTCCGGTCTAGGAATCGAAACCACAACCTTATGATCATTAATCCAACACCGTAACCACTAAACCACGCGCCTTCACATGATGTGTGTGTGTGTATATATATATATATATATATATATATATATATATATGTGTGTGTGTGTGTATGTATGTATATATATATATATGCAGAGAGAGAGGGGGGAGAGAAAGAGATAGAGATAGATAGATAGAGATGGAGAGAGAGAGGAGAGAGAGAGCGAGAAAGAGAGAGAAAGCGAGAGAGAGAGAGCGAGAGAGAGCGAGAGCGAGAGAGAACGAGAGCGAGAGAGAGCGAGAGCGAGAGAGAGAGAGAGAGCGAGAGCGAGAGAGAACGAGAGCGAGAGAGAGCGAGAGCGAGAGAGAGCGAGAGAGCGAGAGAGAGAGAGAGAGAGAGAGAGAGCGAGAGAGAGCGAGAGCGAGAGAGAACGAGAGCGAGAGAGAGCGAGAGCAAGAGAGAGAGAGAGAAGAGAGAGAGAGAGAGAGAGAGAGAGAGAGAGAAGAGAGAGAGAGAGAGAGAGAGAGAGAGAGAGAGAGAAATGAAATATACATACAATAGCCACAAATTTAAAACCTTTTTCTCCACAATGTCTTTTGCATGTGCCGGGAGTCATTTCGGAATGCTTCCATCTATGCATCAAATCACTGGATTTAAACGACGCAATGGAACAACCAATGTAGTCTAGAAAATAAAAGAGTGATGAGGCGATACCGATGCCGAGTAACGTAGAAGACATAGAGAGCAACAGAAAGTGTTTGACATGGAAAAGGCGCTATCAATGCAAATCAGGAGATATCGAGACACAGAGGAATATGAACGACGGATAGCAATGTTCCTCTAAATCAGTGGTTCTCAACTAGTGTCCACATAACCCTGGGGTGGACGAGGGAAGACCTTATAAGATTTTGTTATTAAAATTTATACGCAATAAACTGGTTGTATTTCTACAATACGCCAAATATTTTATTTTACAGAGATATACTTGCATAGCAAGTGACCTGATCTGTGCTGGAACGAAAACAATTGCAGCATGGAAGATGTTTATAAGCCATTTAAGAAAGGCCCAAAAACCGCTAGATTCACTTCAACATTTAAATTTAATTGCCGTGCTGCACGGAATTTTGTCAGGGAACAGGTCGCGGTTTCAAAGCGACGAAAATACTTTGGTAAATTAAATTTAAATGTTGAAGTGAATCTAACGGTTTTTGATGTGTTTTTAAATATTTTATTCTTTTATTGTTTTACTTGTTTCAGTCATTTGACTGCGGCCATGCTGGAGCACCGCCTTTTGTTGAGCAAATCGACTCTGGACTTATTCTTTGTAAGCCTAGTACTTATTCTATCGGTCTCTTTTGCCGAACCGCTAAGTTATGAGAACTTAAACACACCACCAGTATACCCATCATGACTACCCGTCTGATAAGGGTACACTAGATACATGCATCAGAACCATAAGTGCGCGACATGGTCAAGCGATGTTGGTGGACAAACACAGATACACACACACACACACACACACACACACACACACACACACAACATATATATATACGACGGGCTTCTTTCAGTTTCCGTCTACCAAATCCACTCAGAAGGCTTTGGTTGGCCCGAGGTTACAATAGAAGACACTTGGCCAAGGTGTCACACAGCCACGCCTTCAACAATTTTTTAAAAGAATACAATTTCTAATAATATTTAAGTATGAAAATATAACAGGATTTTTTAAAACAGTGAATGGATATGCGGGTCCAGCGAAGCAAAAAAAAAAAAAGAAAAAAGGAATGAAAAGGGGCCCAGGGGGAGAAAAATTGTTGAGAGCCCCTGATTTGGAATATAAACTGTAAGAGAATGAAGATTTAGTATGAGAAACATAAGGTAGAGATTTGATTCAGTAAAGAATAAGTTGGATGCCTGGATCATAGATTTCGTAATGTAAAGACGAATAGGGCTCCGAATATTTTTACATTGTGTTTGCAATTCCCGTCTGTGGGTGACTGCCATTTGTGCTTCTCTGGTTGATAAAATAAATACGAGTTTGTTAAAGTCTGTGGTCAATTTAATCTACTGAGCTACCATCCATAATAATGAAAGATGCGTTAGAAAGACCAAAAGTAGAAGTAGAACATAGAAGTTAGTCTTTAGTATTGGATTATTAGAATTGATTAGAATTTATCGAACACAGAGAGTACACTGGAATTCATGCAAAGCATTAAAATGCAAACAATGCATTACAACACATCAAAATTGAAACTCTGATGCCTGGCAGCTGACTTGGTAGACACCGATAAAATTATTAACCCTCTTACAAACAATAACTCTGAGCACCTTTTCAAACTCCACCCGTCTAACACCCGTGGACATGTTTACAAAGTCAGAAAACAGCACAGTTCCCATTACTTTCGGAAACATTTTTTCACGCTAAGAGTTGCTGAAGCATGGAACAAACTGCCGGCATCAGTTGTTAGTTGTCGGAGGACTGCATCCTTCAAAACTTCCATGCTTCCTGAGATTCGCCAACACTACACCTGATTTTCTCCCCTCCATACACACGCAAGCATCTATCTGACTCATACACTGTTCACTTTCCAGACATTTGTATATTACTGCATATACTTTATACACACTTTTGACAAGTTGTGGTGCACCTGAGCACTATATACAATAATTTTATCTTTTTTTTAAATAGATAAGAATACACAGAAACAGAGGATAAATCAACCTATATAGAATACAGAAGACATTGTAGGATACATACAGACACAATGCATTAGAATCCAGTGAATTTTTTTACAAAACGTAGAATTAATTTCTGATTGTTCGTTATTCGTTTTCAAAAGTGATCAACGTCGATGATGGCCCTTCTTGAATGATATCAGTAACAGGCGATCGTAGAATCGGGTTTCCTCCGCATAGTTCGCCAGAAATCTAGTTTTCACTTTCGTTGGGTATCAAACCCCTAAAAACTTTCACTGAGGTTTTCAGACAGGCTGCTTACTCTCAACCAGGTGCAATGAACTTTTTAATACCGTTGCCTAAGTGAGGGCACACTGTTGCATGTAGAGATGTCATAAAGGGCCACTAGTGCAAACCGAGTGTCCGGTGGGAACCGGTGGCAGATGAGCAGTCCTGAAAAGAATTTGGCAGGGTCCCTACCAAAAGATCTTTCCCTCCTTGACACTTCATACTTCTGGAATTCATACAATACACTAAGGATATACAAAGACACTCGAGGATACATGGGGATTCAAAGACAAATGGGACAGATCGGAATAAAAAGAAGCAAAAGGGAGTTTTTACCTTTGTGGTCTGCATGGCCGTCTGAAATGGAAAAACAATAAGATGATGATGACGATAATAATAATAATAATAATA
>NC_043009.1:64900522-64920522 GCF_006345805.1 Octopus sinensis
GACCACGTGATCCATTTGTGGATTGGACGGAGTGGTCGCGTATCCATTTGTGTTTATAAACATACGAGGGTCAGCTGAAAAGTTGATTGGGTAATTTGTAGATTGGACGGAGTGGTCGCGCGATCCATTTGTGGATTGGACGGAGTGGTCGCGTTATCCATTTGTGGATTGGACGGAATGGCCGCGTGATCCATTTGTGGATTGGACGGAGTGGTCGCGTATCCATTTGTAGATTGGACGGAGTGGCCGTGTGATCCATTTGTGGATTGGACGGAGTGGTCGCGTAATCCATTTGTAGATTGGACGGAGTGGTCACATATCCATTTGTGGATTGGACGTAGTGGTCGCGTGATCCATTAACACCTGAGTGGAATTTGAAGTCAGAATGAAAACAGCCGGAAGACATCATAAGGCATTTCGCTCGATACTCGTCTAATTTCGTTAATCGACTGTCGTAGACTTGTATTTTAACAACCTCAAACAGATGACGACAAAATTGGCCTCCAACAGATTTGGACCCAAAGCGCAGGGAGCCGTTAAACCACATTCTTGAGAGTACAACTGATAACATGTAATTTAGTACAACCTATTACGTGGCGGGGTTGTCGCCATTTAAGTTGACACCCTAACCAGGTGAATTTTGCGAGGAGGTTTATTAGGATCCCAACCGGGTAAGAACACGACTTATCAGAGGAACGAATGAAAGCAACATAAAATCAGCGACTAACAGTATATACACAACGAATACTCGACATGATGACTGAATGAGCAGTAAAACCACTGGGACTAATGAAATCTTTCGTGTCTATGTGCTTGCGTGTAACCTTGTCGTTATGTCCGTGTCTTATAAGCCAGAGAAGACAGAGATTCTAACACTTTCACAACTATTCATCTATATATAGAACAGGTTACGTTTGAAATGAACATTGCCTTTCCCTGACAGGTTGGCTTCTCATGAAAAGTTTATTGGTCGAGGAAAAGCAATAATGGATGTCAAATAAGTTCATGATGCTTCTTACTCTGCTTGACAGCAGAGATAAAGATTAATAAAGATTAGTTTAAGGCGGCGAGCTGGCAGAAACGTTAGCACGCCGGGCGAAACGCGTAGCCGCATTTCGTCTGCCGTTACGTTCTGAGTTCAAATTCCGCCGAGGTCGACTTTGCCTTTCATCTTTTCGGGGTCAATAAATTAAGTACCAGTTACGCACTGGGGTCGATGTAATCGACTTAATCCGCGTGTCTGTCCTTGTTTGTCTCCTCTATGTTTAGCCCCCTGTGGGCAATAAAGAAATAAGAAATAAAGATTAATAAAAACTAAAAATGGAGAAATAAATACCGCAAGGTTTTCTATCAAGGCTCTCATGGCTTTGACGATTCTTGCATCTAATATTGATTTTTGATACAGGAATTTTGTGAGGAAAGATAAATTCATTATATCGGATATATTTGACTTCGGAAAGATGAAAGACAAAATTGAACTCTGGACGCAAAGGTTCGGAACAAATATAAAAACATGTTTCCCTATGCCTTAATGGCTCTGCCGATTCGTCGCCGTCTTGTGACTCATATTAACAAGTCACTTTAGATGCTTGTCTATTAAATCTGCCAGTTATTTGCCTACTTTTTCAAAGGTCATCAGAGTTGCTGAAATTAATGTAAAGAACAAACTGCAGAATGTCTCCACCCAAATGCAATGTCATGAAATCTGATATTTTATTGTCAAGTTAGAATTAATGTAATCTTATTTTGTGTGTGTATATAACGAGTGTCGGTGCATCTATATTAACGGCTGTTAGATAACTATCATAACGAAGTCTTTCATCGGTATAGGTGGGCTTTAGGCTCAGATCCTTCTCCAGCGTCGCAACAACTCTGTAGATATGTCTTTTCTCTTGAGGACTTTCTTGTGTACTCGAGACCAAGGAAAGTATACGAGAGACCATTTCCTGCCACTTTGCTCTCATTCACTAATCTGGTTTCAGCAAGCACGGACATTAAATCTTTCCAAATATTGAGCAAGGAGACCAGTTCACCATTTTGATGTGTTGATGTTCTGCCTGTCTTTTCGAGTTCGAATATTCCTGCTGCTCCGATTCATGAACACCAACTTTCAATGCCACATGCCGGATACCCAAGCACACATCTGCAGAATCCAGAACGACTGGTAACAAGCTAAGGCTAGCGAATTTCAAAGTTATGCTGACCAGCATCTTATATGTGAATTCCACTTATCTATACCGTCTTTGGACTTACCAAGGTGAAAGCTGAAGACAGAACTTGGCCTGAACACTTTAGTAACCTACTGAACAGACCACCAACAGCCTATGATGATTGTTATGTTGATCTTGATATGTTTCCAAAACGATCCAGAATGGCATTTTTCCCAACTTGCAAGAACTGAACTTTGTCATTTGTCATTTGCGTCGCTAAAAAGCCTCTGGTCTACATTCTGTCCTTGCTGAGTCGTAGAAGCAACAGGAAAACATATTTGAAGGTAAATTTTCACCACCTGATATTAAAAATTGAGAACAGAAATCTGATCCGAGTTACTTTGAAGATGTCTGAATTGTGACCATCTTCAAAAAAGGAGCGGCGAAGTATGTGGAAACTACAGTGAGACCTTTCTGTTGGCATCAATTTACAAGAATTTATCTCACATGCTGTTGAATCAGCTCAACCAACTTTCCGATCAAATCTTGCCGGAGGCCCCAATGCGGTTTCCATCCTCGAAGAGGCACAACTTATAATTTTGTTGCCAGTCGGTTAAAAAAAAAGGAGGGAACAATGGGAACCGATCTTTTTTTAATCTTCTATGATCTCATTAAAGCCTTTGATGCGCAAAAGTGAATGTACTCCGCATTGTTCATCTGTACACACACACACACACACACACACACACACACACACGCAGACTCTCTCTCTCTCTCTCTCTCTCACACACACACTCAGATTGTGTAGGCAATTGTCAAGAACTGAGTTATGTTCGATATATTATAATAAATTAGGGCGGCGAACTGGCAGAAACGTTAGCCGGGCGAAATGCTTAGCCGTATTTCGTCTATCGTTACGTTCTGAGTTCAAATTCCGCCGAGGTCGACTTTGCCTTTAATCCTTTCGGGGTCGATAAATAAAGTACCAGTTTCGCACTGGGGTCGATGTAATCGACTTAATCCCTTTGTCTATCCTTGTTTGTCCCCTCTGTGTTTAGCCCCTTGTGGGTAGTAAAGAAATATATATTATAATAAATATGAAGCTTGGTTTGACTTACTTCAAGTCCGGCAAATTTGTAACCTTTTGCTACACAATGCAATCTGCAAGACTTGATGGTCATCGATGGCGAGGATATTAAATCCCCTTGCATTGCTCTTCTGTGTAAGAAATCCTTGAAGCATCCAATGTAACCTGTTTAGTAAAGAAACAATATTTTATAAGAGATGAGGCGTAGAATGAGGCATATTTCGGCAAAGGAAAAACAAAGAATTTGCTTCGCTGCTGTCCTAAGTGAACCTTAAGAACTGACGGGCTGACAAAAGTGAGATGTGCAAGTTCTGTGAGAAATCAAGGCAGTCACTAAGGCGTGTGTGGCATTGCTGCGGAGTTCTTCTCTTGGAGACACAATCAAGTAATCATAGGTCACTTGCACGGCTGTATTGTAACTTGTAATGAAAAGTGGATTTTGTACAATAATAAAAAACAAAAAAAAAAACGTTCTTTGCAGTGGTTGGACCAAAATTAAGCACCGAAAACCTTCCCGAAAGCAGAGCTCATCAAGAAGAAAGTTATGGTGACTGTTTGGTGGTGTGGTGATATACTCATCCACCATAACTTAAAACTCGGAAAAACCATTACTGCAGAAACATATTACCATGAAATCGCCAGAATGAACGAAAAACGGCTACTCCTCCGTCCCAGACTGGTCAACAGAAGAGGGCCAATCATTTTTCATGACAATGCTCGACAACACTTTTCAGTAACGACGCTCCAGAAGTTGAAGGAATTTGTCTACGAAGTTCTTTCATATCCAGCTTATTGCCCAGGCTTTTCTCCTACCGACTACCACTTTTTCAAGCACTTTGAAGACTTCCTGCGAGAGGAGTTCAAGAATCGAACCGATGTTGAAGGTGCGCTGAAAGAGTTCATCAGCTCCAGAACTCCAGATTTTTATGTTACCAAAATAAACGAACTTGTGACTCGTAATATTGTGATGAATTTCATGTTTCAAAACGTTGCTTACTTTTTGCTCAGCCTGATGTATATATATTAATAAAACACAAATATTTCATGTGTTTGTAAACATACGAAGGTCAGCTGAAAAGTTCATTGGCTGACTAAGATACTCTCATGAAATGTGACCAAATTTTTCAATACAGTCTCCCTTGTGGTCCTCACTCTTCTTCCATCGTTGCTGCAGTTCTTGGATCTCAACGGGGAAGAAGCTTTCAACCTGTTGCTCAAAAAGTCATCAACAACAGATATGACGCCATCATCAATGTGAAACTGATTCCCAGTCAAGGGAACAGATGATAGTCACATGGGTCCAAATCGGGAGAATAAGGAGCGTGATCAACCAGTTAAAAGCCAGTCATGCACAGAAGCCATTGAAAACAAGGACTTGTGTGCCGAGCCTTTTTGTGAGTTTTCCCGGGCATTCGGTCTTCATAACCTTTCATAACCTTTCAAAACTGCCTAATCAAGCTGACATAGTACTCTTCATTTCCTTCCTGAAAAACTGAAGCCATCAACTTCTCTGAAGATGAAACGACCCTGGCTTTTTTCGGAGCAGGTGAGAAAGGGTGCTTTCGCTGCATGGATTGTCTCTTCGTCTCTGGCTCAAAGTGATGAACTCAATACTCATCTTGGGTAAAGAAACGTTCATGGAAACCAGCTGGATCTGCCTCAAACGATGTCAGATTTTTCTGTGATGTGATCAGCCTGGTGCGAATTTGATCAGCAGTCAGAAGGCATGGCCCCCACCACCGAGCATAAACCTTCGTCATGCTAAGCTCATTGTGCAGAATATTCTCAACTCTTTCACAGGATATGCTAATAGTATTGACTATTTGATTTACAGTCAATCGCCTGTCACCCATCACTATATGGTGATTACGATCAGTGTTTTACTCGGGGGTGACAGTTGCAGAACGTTCAGGGCTTGGGTCATCTCCTCCTAAATTCAGCTGCTCCCTGTTGCATCATTGATAAAGCCGGAGCATCGACCCCTATTGTAGCAACCATGTCAGCATGAATGTTGTTGGGGAAGCTAAACCCTTTTCCAGCAGGGACTTGATAACACCACCATGCCAAATTTTGTCGATTTTTGAGAGAAGTCGTTACTAGTAACATTTGAAGTCTTCTTTGAACAGTCAGATGTCAGTTTACCTGGAAAGAAACAATGCAGTTATCCATAAGAAGGGTTGAAATTCATACATGCAAGATTTCACAGCTCTAGCATCACTCCTTCGAAACCGGCCAATGAACTTTCAGTCCACCCTCGAAAGTTGATCATTTAAAAATATTAATACTTACTTGGAGTCACAATAATTGGTGTTGTTGACTGCTCTGTAGAGGGCGTTGTTGACTGCTCTGTAGAGGGCGTTGTTGATTGTTCTGTTGAGGCCGTTGTTGACTGCTCTGTAGAGGGCGTTGTTGACTGCTCTGTAAAAGGTGTTGTCTGTTCTGTAGAGGGCGTTGTTGATTGTTCTGTAAAAGGTGTTGTCTGTTCTGTAGAGGGCGTTGTTGATTGTTCTGTAGAGGGCGTTGTTGTCTGTTCTGTAGAGGGCGTTGTTGATTGTTCTGTAGAGGGCGTCGTTGACTGTTCTGCTGAAGGCGTTGTTGACTGTCCTGTAGAGGGCGTCGTTGACTGTTCTGCAGAGGGCGTTGTTGACTGTTCTGCTGAAGGCGTTGTTGACTGTCCTGTAGAGGGCGTTGTTGACTGTTCTTCTGTAGAGGGCGTTGTTGACTGTCCTGTAGAGGGCGTCGTTGACTGTTCTGCAGAGGGCGTTGTTGACTGTTCTGCTGAAGGCGTTGTTGACTGTCCTGTAGAGGGCGTCGTTGACTGTTCTGCAGAGGGCGTTGTTGACTGTTCTGCTGAAGGCGTTGTTGACTGTCCTGTAGAGGGCGTCGTTGACTGTTCTGCAGAGGGCATTGTTGACTGTTCTGCTGAAGGTGTTGTTGACTGTCCTGTAGAGGGCGTCGTTGACTGTTCTGCAGAGGGTGTTGTTGACTGTTCTTCTGTAGAGGGCGTTGTTGACTGTCCTGTAGAGGGCGTCGTTGACTGTTCTGCAGAGGGCGTTGTTGACTGTTCTGCTGAAGGCGTTGTTGACTGTCCTGTAGAGGGCGTTGTTGACTGTTCTGCTGAAGGCGTTGTTGACTGTCCTGTAGAGGGCGTCGTTGACTGTTCTGCAGAGGGCGTTGTTGACTGTTCTGCTGAAGGCGTTGTTGACTGTCCTGTAGAGGGCGTCGTTGACTGTTCTGCAGAGGGCGTTGTTGACTGTTCTGCTGAAGGCGTTGTTGACTGTCCTGTAGAGGGCGTCGTTGACTGTTCTGCAGAGGGTGTTGTTGACTGTTCTTCTGTAGAGGGCGTTGTTGACTGTCCTGTAGAGGGCGTCGTTGACTGTTCTGCAGAGGGCGTTGTTGACTGTTCTGCTGAAGGCGTTGTTGACTGTCCTGTAGAGGGCGTTGTTGACTGTTCTGCTGAAGGCGTTGTTGACTGTCCTGTAGAGGGCGTCGTTGACTGTTCTGCAGAGGGCGTTGTTGACTGTTCTGCTGAAGGCGTTGTTGACTGTCCTGTAGAGGGCGTCGTTGACTGTTCTGCAGAGGGCGTTGTTGACTGTTCTGCTGAAGGCGTTGTTGACTGTCCTGTAGAGGGCGTCGTTGACTGTTCTGCAGAGGGCGTTGTTGACTGTTCTGCTGAAGGTGTTGTTGACTGTCCTGTAGAGGGCGTCGTTGATTGTTCTGCCGAGGGCGTTGTTGATTGTCCTGTAGAAAGCGTAGACTGTTCTGATGGCATGCTTGAAAGTGTTGTCTTTTCAATAGAAATGGTTGTTTCTTGAGAGGTTTTTTGTGCTGGTTGTGTGAGACATATAGGTGGTTCCGTGGTAGTCGTCGGTTGAGCTGTAGAGGGCGTTGCATGTGCTGTTGGTTCTATACAAGAGACAGAGGTAGGAGTAGTTGATTTGTCGGTAGAGGGCGTTGTTGTCAATGGTGTTGAGTGCATTGTAGATTGTTGTGCTGTTGACTGTTCTGCACTGGGTGAAATAGTTTGAGTTATACAAGGCATAGTTGACTCAGGTGTAGATAGCGTTGTTGACTCTCCTGTAGATGGCGATGTCGACTCTCCTGTAGACGGCGTTGTTGACTCTCCTGTAGACGGCGTTGTTGACTCTCCTGTAGACGGCGTTGTTGACTCTCCTGTATACGGTGTTGTCGACTCTCCTGTAGACGGCGTTGTTGACTCTCCTGTAGACGGTGTTGTCGACTCTCCTGTATAAGGTGTTTCTGACTCTCCTGTAGATGGCGCTGTTGACTCTCCTGTAGACGGCGTTGTTGACTCTCCCGTATACGGTGTTGCTGACTCTCCTGTAGATGGCGCTGTTGACTCTCCTGTAGACGGCGTTGTTGACTCTCCTGTATACGGTGTTGTTGACTCTCCTGTATAAGGTGTTGCTGACTCTCCTGTAGATGGCGCTGTTGACTCTCCTGAAGACGGCGTTGTTGACTCTCCTGTATACGGTGTTGCTGACTCACCTGTAGATGGCGCTGTTGACTCTCCTGTAGACGGCGTTGTTGACTCTCCTGTAGACGGCGTTGTTGACTCTCCTGTAGACGGTGTTGTTGACTCTCCTGTATAAGGTGTTGCTGACTCTCCTGTAGACGGCGCTGTTGACTCTCCTGAAGACGGCGTTGTTGACTCTCCTGTATACGGTGTTGCTGACTCTCCTGTAGATGGCGCTGTTGACTCTCCTGTAGACGGCGTTGTTGACTCTCCTGTAGACGGCGTTGTTGACTCTCCTGTATACGGTGTTGTCGACTCTCCTGTAGACGGCGTTGTTGACTCTCCTGAAGACAGCGTTGTTGACTCTCCTGTATACGGTGTTGCTGACTCACCTGTAGATGGCGCTGTTGACTCTCCTGTAGACGGCGCTGTTGACTCTCCTGTAGATGGCGTTGTTGACTCTCCTGTAGACGGCGTTGTTGACTCTCCTGTATAAGGTGTTGCTGACTCTCCTGTAGATGGCGCTGTTGACTCTCCTGTAGACGGCGTTGTTGACTCTCCTGTAGACGGTGTTGTCGACTCTCCTGTATAAGGTGTTGCTGACTCTCCTGTAGATGGCGCTGTTGACTCCCCTGAAGACGGCGTTGTTGACTCTCCTGTAGACGGCGTTGTTGACTCTCCTGTATACGGTGTTGTCGACTCTCCTGTAGACGGCGTTGTTGACTCTCCTGTATACGGTGTTGTCGACTCTCCTGTATAAGGTGTTGCTGACTCTCCTGTAGATGGCGCGGTTGACTCTCCTGTAGACGGCGTTGTTGACTCTCCTGTATACGGTGTTGTTGACTCTCCTGTATAAGGTGTTGCTGACTCTCCTGTAGATGGCGCTGTTGACTTTCCTGAAGACGGCGTTGTTGACTCTCCTGTAGACGGCGTTGTTGACTCTCCTGTATACGGTGTTGCTGACTCTCCTGTAGGTGGCGCTGTTGACTCTCCTGTAGACGGCGTTGTTGACTTTCCTGTAGACGGCGTTGTTGACTCTCCTGTATACGGTGTTGTCGACTCTCCTGTAGACGGTGTTGTTGATTCTCCTGTATACGGTGTTGCTGACTCTCCTGTAGATGGCGCTGTTGACTCTCCTGTAGACGGCGTTGTTGACTCTCCTGTATACGGTGTTGTTGACTCTCCTGTATAAGGTGTTGCTGACTCTCCTGTAGATGGCGCTGTTGACTCTCCTGTAGACGGTGTTGTTGACTCTCCTGAAGACGGTGTTGTTGACTCTCCTGTAGACGGCGTTGTTGACTCTCCTGTAGACGGTGTTGTCGACTCTCCTGTATAAGGTGTTGCTGACTCTCCTGTAGATGGCGCGGTTGACTCTCCTGTAGACGGCGTTGTTGACTCTCCTGTATACGGTGTTGTTGACTCTCCTGTATAAGGTGTTGCTGACTCTCCTGTAGATGGCGCTGTTGACTCTCCTGAAGACGGCGTTGTTGACTCTCCTGTAGACGGCGTTGTTGACTCTCCTGTATACGGTGTTGCTGACTCTCCTGTAGATGGCGCTGTTGACTCTCCTGTAGACGGCGTTGTTGACTCTCCTGTATACGGTGTTGTTGACTCTCCTGTATAAGGTGTTGCTGACTCTCCTGTAGATGGCGCTGTTGACTCTCCTGTATACAGTGTTGTTGACTCTCCTGAAGACGGTGTTGTTGACTCTCCTGTAGACGGCGTTGTTTCCTCTCCAGTAGACGGCGTTGTGGACTCTCCTGTAGACGGTGTTGTTGACTCTCCCGTAGACGGAGTTGTCGACTCTTCTATCGGCGTTGTTGACTCTCCTGTAGACGGTGTTGTTGTTTCTCCTGTAGACGGCGTTGTCGACTCATGTGTAGATGGCATTGTTGACTCGGGTATCGATGGTTTTGTGGACTCTGGCGCTGACGGTGCTGTTGACTCTTCTGTAGAGAGTGTTGTTGTTTGTTCTGGTGTCTCCGTTACTGGTGTTGTTGTTTGCTCTGTAGAAGTTGTTGCTGTTTGCGTTGAAGCTGGTGTTGTTGACGCTTGTGGAGAGGGTGTTGTCGATTCACTAAAGCGTGTAGTAGCAGTTGTTGTAGTTTTAACCTTCTCTAAAGAAAAAGAAAACGACAAAATATATAATGTAGGTATTATTTGAAGGCTGTTATTTTCTTAACTTAAGACAATATTAACACAAAAGCGATGAACGGAATTTAAGCAATAACTGGTCTGACTAGTCTGAGATATGATATCCATTCCTAATGGCAAACGATTCCGCCTCACATTGCACTGAGCATTATTCACTCATTAAAGGGGAAAATATCATGAAAGTCCATTTGTTCAACACCTATTCGTGTGCAAATCGAAATAATGTAGGAGAAAATTAAATAACGGATATTTAAATGAAACATAGTAAATGTGTTCGTTTTGGATTGTTTGAACTTTGGTTGGTTTGCTTTAAATTTGAATTTATTTCCTGATTTGAGTGAGTTCTACAATTGTGTGTTTCGTTATGGAAGTCAAAATCTCAGTTTCCAAGTATCTCTTTTACTCTTTTACTCTTTTACTTGTTTCAGTCATTTGACTGCGGCCATGCTGGAGCACCGCCTTTAGTCGGTTAAATCGACCCTGGGACTTATTCTTTGTAAGCCCAGTACTTATTCTATCGGTCTCTTTTGCCGAACCGCTAAGTGACGGGGACGTAAACACACCAGCAATGCTAGGGGGACAAACACAGACACACAAACACACGCACACACACACATATATATATATATATATATACATATATACGACAGGCTTCTTTCAGTTTCCGTCTACCAAATCCACTCACAAGGCATTGGTCTGTCCGGGGCTATAGCAGAAGACACTTGCCCAAGATGCCACGTAGTGGGACTGAACCCGCAACCATGTGGTTGGTTAGCAAGCTACTTACCACACAGCCACTCCTGCGTTAGTTTATTTCGAACAAGTGTTATTATTTCCCAGGGTAACACACACACACAAAAGCAAAAGTGAGCAAACGTTGACCATACAAAAAGTCAACATTTAAAATTCGTATGCGTGTTCTGCGTGAAGACGAACGAGATGGGGAAATCCATTGACGTTGCAGATGGTGTTAAGCAGGCAATAGTCTATACTTGGGTAATCGGGGACCAAGCACCATATTTGCATCGTGGAAGTCTTAGTAACGAAGTGAAGAATAATAAACCAGATATTTAATTGTTAAATGAATGTCCTCAGTTAACATTGAACAATTTTTGCGATCATTTGTATTCACTGCATGGTCAATAATGGTCCCAGAGTGTGTTCGAAAACTATAAATAAGTGATACTGAGGAAAGACTGTTTACACCGAAGCCTGTTTTCGTTTAGAAATGCTTTATAATATTTTCTACTCTAGGCACAAGGCCCGAAATTTATGGGGAAGGAGCCAGTCGATTACATCGACCCCAGTACGCAATTAGTACTTAATTCATCGACCCCGAAAGGATGAAAGCAAAGTCGACCTCGGCGGAATTTGAACTCAGAATGTAAAGACAGACGAAATACCTATTTCTATTTCTTTACTATCCTCAAGGGGCTAAACTCAGAGAGGACAAACAAGGACAGACAGACGGATTAAGTCAATTACATCGACTCCAGTGCGAAACTGGTACTTAATTTATCGACCCCGAAAGGATGAAAGGCAAAGTCGATCTCGGCGGAATTTGAACTCAGAACGTAACGGCAGACGAAATACCGCCAAGCATTTCGCCCGGCGTGCTAACGTTTCTGCCAGCTCGCCGCCTTAGAAATGCTTTATAATACGATTTAAAATCCCAACAAATTTCCTTTCTCGCTTGTAAAATTAAGATTTCTAGTTTCATGGCCGTCTGAGGCAGAAGTAGATCGATCCTCGTAGTTGATTCGGACCACTTCCTTCTGTTAAAGTTTATTTTTTACTTGTGTATAAATCGTGATTTATAGTTATATTGCCGTCGGGTAACTTCGTACTAGCACTTATGTTCGTATTTCTTACGATCTAAAAACATATATATGTATAATAAAACAATCAGATCTTGCCTAAATATCTATTTGTGATCGATAGCAAAATAAATAAATAAATAAATAAATAATAATAGTAATAATAATAATAATAATAATATTAATAATAATAATAGCTTCAAAATTTTCCACAAGGGCAGACATTTTGGGGGGAGGGGATGAGTCGATTATATCGACCCCAGTGTTTCACTGGTACTTAATTTATCGACCCCCCCCCCAAAAAAAAATGAACGAACTATTGAGTTTGGTTTAATGGCCTACCAATGTATACTATGTGTTTCTTTGCCCTAGGAGTCGGGAAGACACTCGGCAAGAAATGGAAGCAAATTTGAAAGAAGAAAAATTAAGTAATGATAACAATAATATAATAATAATAATAATAATAATAATAATAATAATAATAATAATAATAATAATAATAATAATAATAATATAAAAGACAAAAGAGAAAACTCACGGTTGAGTTCATAATAATTCCATCCTTTGTTTTTCACTTTAAGTTTGTTAGTCTGGTGTGTGGCAGAAGACAAAGAACATTTTCGTTTCCGGGAGTTAAATTCGACCGAACGGCATTCTGGATGTTCCTGACATGCGCGTTTGCACTCCTCGAGGTTGGTTCGTTTGATTGTATGAAAACTCTTCTTCTTCTTTAAGCGTGCTCCCAGCAACGTATTTATGCCATTTACTATTTGTTTGAAATAAAAAAAAACAATAAAGAATTAAAGCAAAGATATAATATTATTATTTATTCTAAATATTAGTTTCAAATCTTACTACTGGGGATAAATCGATTACATTGAGCCCAGTACGTAACTGGTACTTATTTTTGTAAAGGCGGTGAGCTGGCAGAAACGTTAGCGCGCCGGGCGAAATGCTTAGCGGTATTTCATCTGCCGCTACGTTCTGAGTTCGAATTCCGCCGGGGTCGACTTTGCCTTTCATCCTTTTGGGGTCGATAAATTAAGTATCAGTTACGCACTGGGGTCAATATAATCGACTTAATCCGTTTGTCCGTCCTTGTTTATCATCTCAGTGTTTAGCCCCTTGTGGGTAGTAAAGAAATAGGTACTTATTTTTGTAGACTCCGAAAGGATGAAAGGCAAAGTCGACTTTAGCGGAATTAATTATTCATTTTTAATATTAGTT
Organism: Octopus sinensis; assembly: GCF_006345805.1. Taxonomy (NCBI): domain Eukaryota; kingdom Metazoa; phylum Mollusca; class Cephalopoda; order Octopoda; family Octopodidae; genus Octopus; species Octopus sinensis. The sequence goes on from NC_043009.1 coordinate 64,913,435, forward strand.
TATATTGACGTTACGTTCACTCACTCACTCACTCATTCAATCACTCACTCAATCAATCAATCAATCAATCAATCAATCAATCAATTAATCAAGCAAGCAATCAATCAACTGAATGTTTTGTGACTTACGGTTCTCCAGTTGGTAGAAAGTGGTTTTCTTTTTCTTCTGCAGAACTTCGGTGGAAGCATCAACCCGAAAGAGACGACATTGTCTCTTCTTTCTGGTGAACTCAAAAGCTCTGCAGTTTTTCATTTCAAGACACTTTGAAGCACAGGCTTGAGGATACCTGCTACGCATGGTTTTCAATGGTTGAACATCGATCGAAGCATGTTTGACCTCTATGAACCAGTCCGTTGGAGCTTCTACAATATACATAACATACAAATGTACATACGTGCATACATACATACATACATACATACATACATACATACTACATACATACATATACATACATACATACATACACCATACATACATACATACATGCATGCATACATACATACATGCATACATACATCCATGCATACATACATACATACATACTTACATACATACATACATACATACATACATACATGTGTGTGTCAGTGGTTAGAGCGTCGGGGTCACACTCATCCTGGGGCCCGCCTTTCACTCGAACAAATCGACCCCTAGACTTATTCTTTGTAAGCCTAGTGCTTATTCTATCGGCAACTTTTGCCGAACCGCTAGGTTACGCAGACGTAAACACACCAACATCGGTTGTAAAGCGATGGTGGGGCACAAACACACACACACACTCTCTCTCTTTCTCCCTTACTCTATACGTATCTGTCGTCAACAGAATACTTTCGAAGGTATGTTTGTTGAAAAACAACAAAACTACCGGTAAAATTCCCCCATTTTTTTTTCTTATTTTTATTTTTAATTGTCCTAAAATTTTCGTTGCGTCTTGCAATTTTACCGGTAAGTGTCTTACATAATAAGGCACAAAAAGAAAATGACTCTCCCCAGACACAACAGAATATGCTTCAACGCAGGAACTCATATAAAGAATCTTGCAAACCAAATCCCAAAACTAAACAACCGATAAGACGACATCTTTTCGTACTGAGGCAGCAAATCAAAAAAGGATTATACGAGAAATAAGAACAAAATATCAAACGAGAAAAGACAAAAAAAAAAAAAGGAACAATAAAACGAAAATGAAAACAAACTCACCCCTATCTTCGGTCATATGTGTATGGACATATTCGGCGGCAACTAGGGCAGAAAGCGAAGATAAAACTTTAAACCAAGGAAACAGAAACGGTCTATCTATCTATCTATCTATCTATCTATCTATCTATCTATCTATCTATCTATCTATCTATCTATCTATCTATCTATCTATCTATCTATCTATCTATCTATCTGTCTGTCTACCTGTCTGTCTGTCTGTCTGTCTACCTGACTACCTGTCTGTCCGTATGTATTGATTTACCTACGTCATTACTCAGAGTTTCTTATCTGGATTCTTGCAGACAGTCAACGAACTGTTAGATAAGTATTTCACTTGCAATGAATCGCCGCGCATTTATTAATTGAAAAATTAGACAACACCTCTGACAGCTTTTTCGATTCAAGACCTTTATAAATTAATTAAAAAAATTAAAACCATTTAAAAGTCGAATCTCATCAGAGTTGGCTAAAGATATACAAATTAGGGGTTCATATTCCTGCTTGTTGAGTGAGTATACGGCTCCGAACCGTTAACTGATAAAATTCATATACATTCTTGGGAGGAATGCGTATATATTTTATCGCCTCCGAAAGATGAAAGGTACTGCCTACTTCACTGGAATTTGAATCCACAGCATAAAAACGGACGAAAAGTCGCTAGGCATTTTGTCCGGTGTGCTAACGGTTTGCTTTTTCACCACCTTACCACTACTACTACTACTACTACTACTACTACTACTACTACTACTACTACTACTACTACTACTACCACCACCACCACCACCACCACCACCACCACCACCACTACTACTAATGTACATGAAAATAAGAGCTACAAATAGTTTCTTGCGATTGAGACACGTGATTCGGCAGATTTTTACATAGCTCATTTTAATACTGAGTGCTTTAAATGATATTTATCTCTCACTGTTTTGGAGTACATTTTTGTTGATATATATATATATATATATATGGACACCCTGTATATATATATATATATATATATATATATATATATATAATATATATATATATAGATATATATATATATATATCACTGACCATCGCGACCGACCAGGCTATCAGATGTTATTACACATCGCTGGTCACAATGCGCTTCGCATTGTTTTAGCCTTCAAATGACGCCACCCCGCTGGCTAAGCGAGCAGGCCAACAGAAGAAAGAGTGAGAGAAAGTTGTACATAGCGAAAGAGTACAGCAGGGATCGCCACCGCCCCACTGCCGGAGCCTCGTGGAATATATATATATATATATATATATAATATAAATAATATATGTATATGTATATGTATATGTATATGTATATATATATATATATTATATATATATATATATATATATATATATATATATGTGTGTGGTGTGTGTGTGTGTGTGTGTGTGTGTGTGTGTGTTGTGTGTGTGTGTGTGTGTGTGTGCGCGTGTATGTATTCTAGTATGTTTTTGCATCTGTATTTGTTCCCACTCTGTCGCTTGACGTCCCCGTTAGCTAGCAGTTCGGCAAACGCGACCGATAGAATAGTATGAAATCTAAAAAATAAAAAAAAAGACAAAAGAAAAAAAAACAAGTCCTGGGGTCGATTCGTTCGACTTAAATCCCCAGCATGGCCGCAGTTTAATGACTGAAAAAAGTATAAAATAAAAAAATATATTTATATATAAACATATCTTTATATATATATATATATATATAAACATAGCGAGGGAGGGAGAAGGGAGACATAGGTGTGTGTCTATGTGTGTGTGTGTGTTTGTGTGTGTTTCTAGATGTTAGTACAACTGTGTGTAAAATGGGGAAAATTATAAAATTCTTCGATAACTGCATCTAAATATAATACAGAAATTCTCTTGCGATCACATAACAGAAGGAAAGAGGGAGAGGCAGATATCGCTGCTGGCGGTGGTAACACCCTGAGAAAGTTTAGACCTGATGTCAGGCATCGCAATATTTCAGAGAAGTTCAACGCCCGGGAAACACGAGAATTTTTAGTGCGAGCATACTAAATGGTGTAGGTATTTGTTTACTTATGATGCTGTGAAAATTGTATGATTCTAAATATATATAACGATGTTTGTTTTTTAAGGAAAAAGGGCCGATTTAACACTGTAGGCGTGGTGGCGCTGGTGGTGGTTGTGGTAGCTGTGTATTATTATTACAAAACTAAAATGAATGTGTTATTAAAGATAACAGTTCTCCTTTTCTCTACCAAATATGTTTCTTTTTTACCCACAAGGGGTTAGACCTAGAGGGGACAAACAAGGACAGACAAACGAATTAAGTCGATTACATCGACCCCAGTGCGTAACCGGTACTTAATTTATCGACCCTGAAAGGATGAAAAGCAAAGTCGACCTCGGCGGAATTTGAACTCAGAACGTAACGGCAGACGAAATACGGCTACGCATTTCGCCCGGCGTGCTAACGGTTCTGCCACGTCTAAAGGTAGGATGAGAGAGAGAGAGGAGAGAGAGAGGGAGAGATAAAGAGAAAGAAAGTGAGCGAGAAAGAGAGAGTTTGGAAAAGCAAGTGTTGTCATGTATCAGCGAAACCCAGTTGACAAAATCTGAAAATTTTATATAAATTCCCAATGTAAGGTCCAGATATGGGTTGGAACTATTCATAGGAAGGTACTTCTTTATAGAAACCAAATTACAGTCATTTGGAATTTTATTTCTTAGTTTTGACGGACAGTACAAACTACGATATGAACGATATGAATTATTGGATTGGTGCATAATTATTGCAGCAGTTTTTCAACGAAATTTATTCAACAAAAACAATAACAACATGTAACGAAGACATCTTTAAATTATTATTCCGGAGCATATTCACCATCTACTTCAATTACTGCTTCCCATTTGCTTGGCAGACCAGTCAGACCGTCATTTAAAGATGCTTTTGTTAAATATTGTTTTTGTTGAACAAAAATTTGTTGAAAAAAAGCCGCAATAATTATGCACCAAACCAATATAAAATGGTGTAGAATTTCCAGAAGTAATATGATGTTTGAGACAGTAAGAAAAGTTTTTAAAAAAGAATTGAAGTTTACATTATTCTTTCATTCTTTTACTTGTTTCAGTCATTTGACTCTTGGCCATACTGGAGAACCGCGTTTAGTCGAACAAATCCACTCCAGGACTTATTCTTTGTAAGCCTAGCACCGATTCTATCGGCCTCTTTTGCCGAACCGCTAAGTCACAGGGGACGTAAACGCACCAACATCGGTTGTCAAGCGATAATGGGGAGACAAACACAGACACACAAATACATACATATACATACACACACACGCACGCACGCACACACACACACACATACACACACACACACACACACACACACACATACACACATATATATATATATATATATATATATATCCGACGGGATTCTTTCAGTTTCTGTCTACCAAATCCACTCACAAGGCTTTGGTCGGCCCGAAGCTATAGTACAAAACACTTGCCCAAAGTTCCATGCTGTGGGACTGAGCCCGGAACCATGTGAATAGGAAGCAAGCTTCTTACCACACAGCTACTCCTGCGCCTAAATAAAAATAACGTAAAAATTATTTTGATCTAAGATGATCAATCATGGCTGATTTTTGGTGTTGATTATCTCCGGTGTGAGGTCTTAAAAATGATGATAAGTACGATGATTTCAAAATTTTCGTACAAGGCCAGCAATTTCCTTCGAGGTGATGCCAATGCTCAAATGGTTCTTATTTTAACATCCCCGAAAGGATGAAATTCAAAGTCGACCGCGACGGAATTCGAACTCAGAACGTAAAGACAGACGAAATACCCCTGTGTATTTTGCCTGGCATGCTAACGATTCTGCCGATTCGTCAAAGACAAAAGAAATAAGAGATGTGAAGGGCAGTTGTCTCTGGTTAAAGACAAGAATATGGAAGTCACTGAAGGAATGGTTTTAGTAATACAAGAACAGTCCCGAAACGTGTGATCAAGGAAATGATAGATCAGCAGGAGTGTTCACTCATATGTAGAATGGGTGATGATTCTGATGAACTCATTACTCAGATTATTTCAGAATGTCCTCAGCTCAGAATCAACACAAAAATATAGGCATTGATAAGATTTCTGCAGCAACACATTACAATTTCTGTAAAAGACTCAGTTTTGCATGCCCAGAAAAATGCTATGACCATTTTATGGAATAGAAATGCACCCTCGAAAACTTTGGAGCTGGATTATGATGAGATTTTCATGGACAAACCGACAGAAGAATAGTCGTTGATAAGATGGAATTATGTCTTGTAATCCATGTGGCATACCCGACTTTTACCAGAACAAAGAAAAAGAAATAGGAAAAAAATTAGGGTGTTATATAGACTTGAGGAATTAACTTGTTAAAAATTGGAAGCAGGAAGTTAACAAGATCATCATCCCATCAATTATCATCGGGTCTTGGAAATGGTAACGAAGAATTTGAGAGTAAACTTTTGGAAAGTTAGACGTGAATCTGGGAGTAAATGCAATGTAGAAAATCTGATGGCATGGTTCAGCCAGAATTATTTGGAAAGTCCACGCCATGAAAGAATATATTTAATGAGCAAGAAAGAAAAATGACTTATTTTTATAGAAGGGACAACAACATATGCTCTTCATCCAGGGACATGAGTTATACTTCGATAGGAAGCATGAATAAACCGGTTAGAACACCAATAACACGTGAACGAAACATCAACAACAATGACAATAATGAAACAGTGGGGAAATTCAAAGAGAAAAGAAAGAACAACAGAATTAACAAATGGAAAGAAATAGAATTACATGGCCATTTCATGAAACAAACTGAGAACGTTGGAAATTAAGATCGCTGGTTCTTGTTGACGGACGAGAACTTGAAAGGAGTGACAGAAACTGTAATTATAGCAGCTCATGAACAAGCCCTTAGAACAAATCTGATGAAGGCAAAATACGAAAAACCTCAATCGGACAGCAAATGTAGAATCTGCAAGGAGATGAAAGTATCAATCACATTTTGAATGAGTGCAGTATACTAGCATAAAAGGAGTATAAGTGCAGGCATGACGGTGTAGGCAAAATAATGCATTGGGATATTAGCCAAGTATGTAGCTTCAGACGAACAGAATACATGTACGAATACGAACAAGAGGCCGTGATAGAAAATGAGAAGGCCAGATATGATTATGGAAGACAAAATAAAGAGTGTAAGAATATAAATTTTGCAACTCTCTAGGATAATGGAGACGATACCAAAGAAATCGAAGACACTGAGAAATATTAGGATCTAGCCAGAGAGCCAAGAAGACTGTGGAAGACCAAGACAAGTAGTAATTGGTGCATGTGTACGACACCTTAAATGCTACGTAAAAGACTGGAAGAAATTGGCATTGAAATCTCCAACCCCATCAAAGACACGCAACCAAACAAATAAAAAACAACAAAAAAAAAACGGACACTGCACAGTAACAGATGTAGCTTCTTCAGGTGATAACAAAGTGTTTAAGAAGGAACCTAGCACCTACCCTCTATCCCCTACCCCATATCCCCAAAAGATTGAGAAATACTAAGACTTCGAAAGGAAAGTTACAAAGGCGCAGAATAAGGAAAACGCTGAAATTGTAAAGATAGTAAAATTGTAAAGATGGTAAAAGGAATGTTGGTTAGAGAAGACTGGAGCTGAAACTGAAACAGAACTATTCGTGAAAACACCGTTATCAGAAAGGGCAAGGATCTTAAAGGAAGATACTCGATAACTGAGCGAGGGAAAGAACTCCATAGCACCCTTCAGCTTCGGTTTATAACATGATTCTTGTGCTACAAAAACGAACCCCCCAAAATCTGTCATTCGATCATAATAATAATCATAATCGTTTCTA